>NC_085136.1:161822035-162127381 GCF_035046485.1 Aedes albopictus
CCGTCTTCTACAACACTAGTAAAAGCCAGGGCTACTCTCCCCTCGACCCACTAAAACACATTCCTATAGTTGCCAAATCCTACGTCTCTCCGGAACCACCAAGAAGGTACAATGATACATATTGCCCATTTTACTGGCATTTTATCAGATTTGCTGGTATGTCTGAAACATACTGGAAAAACTTGTAGTTAGAAGGCACAAAATGTTGCTAATTGACAAATTGAGAGATGAAATTTGTGAAAAAAATCGCGTTCTGGCGGGATTCGAACCCACGACTCCGTATTCGCTAGACCGGCGTTTTAACCAACTAAGCCACAGAACAGGTCATGGTTCTGCAGAATAGAAAGTCAAACTGACTCCAAAGTCGCACCGTGAACACTTCTATTTCACAAACTCATCTCTCTTTTCGGCTTAGCTGCCAATCCACAACACACTCCTGTGCCCACTAACGACAAGTGCGAGCCAGTTTCCCGTGTGGTCCTCGCCACTCTCTTTGTCCTCGGAAGGCGGGCAGGGTCAACCTCGCCCGCGCCCAACTGCTTGGCAGACATCAAGAACTGATGCCCACGTGCAACCCGATCTGACCCGTAAGGAAGGGTATCACTACCCTTCAGGCCCTATCAGATGCACCCGAAGGTTGCAGACAGCAGGGTCTCACCTACCCCGACCCTTGCCGGGGACCCCTTTCCAACCGCGGGCTCGGATCCAACCCGGTAGACTGACGCCACGACAGCACCGCTACCGGGACTTCCTCTCCGCGGCCACTTAATCGCTGTAAGGGTCGATCTCGACCGCAGGGCACCGGTATGACCTAGGAAGCCAACTTCGAACCCCTGGGCCACCTCTCGTACTGCATCTGGACTAGCCATTCTCCGAGTCCACGCACCACCTCCTCTGTAGCTCCCAGACGATATGGGTGATAGTCGTTGAAACGGCGTTCCAGCCAAACTCATCCCTACACATCCTCTGAACTAAATTGTCCGGAGTTGTGTCCTCCCCACATGTGGCAAGCATGCGGTCACGCATTGCGCGAAAACGCGGGCACACGAACAAAACGTGTTCCGCCGTTTCTTCTAAATTATTGCACACTGGGCATTAACACTGGGAGAATCCGCATGCCCGAAACGGTGTTGATACTGTCGGAAGCAACCATGACCTGTAAGGACCTGTGTCAGGTGGAATGTAACTTCCCCATGGCGCCTTTTAATCCAACTATCTACCCTCGCTATCAACCTATGGGTCCACCTGCCTTTGGTGGAACTGTCCCACGCGCGCTGCCATTTGACTATAGAGGCCTTCCTGGCAGTCCTGCGTATGGCTCTTGTGCCGCGCATTTCGAAGCACTTCATGCCCTCACTGATAAGAATGCTGATTGGCACCATACCAGTAATGACGCAGAGAGCGTCGTGTGATACGATACGGTACGCGCTCGCAACCCTCGGGCACATAAGCCTGTAAATACTTTCCAGCTTCCGTCGGTAGCATTCAGTACTTAGCGCGGTGCCCCACACCGGGCCGCCATACCTAAGTATGGATGTAGCAACACTAGCCAGAAGCTTGCGCTTACTGGCGTACACCGCAGAGCTATTAGACATCATCCGGGACAGTGCCGCAATAGCTGTGGAGGCTCTTTTTCAGGCATAATCGACGTGGCTACCGAAGGTAAGCTTATCGTCGATCATCACGCCCAAGTGTTTGACGGAACGCTTTGACAGGATAGTGGATAAAAACCGTCACCTCTGTCTTGTGGTGAGCTAGCTCCAGTTTCCTGGACCGCATCCACGCCTCCACAACCTTGATCGAGTGGTCGGTAGTCAACTTCACCTCCTCGATCGTTTCACCGTAGACTTCGAGCGTAATGTCGTCGGCAAATCCGACAATCTCCACTCGCACTGGATACTCTAACCTCAACACCTTGTCGTACATGACATTCCATAACACCGGACCCAGGATGGAACCTTGCGGGACTCCTGAGGTTATGTGAAAGCACTTCCGACCCACCTCCGTGTCGTAAACTAGTACACGATTCTGAAAGTAGCTTTCGAGAATCTTTTACAGGTACTCCAGTATCTCCAGACGCAAGAGCGCATTGGCAATAGCAGACCAGCTGGCGCTATTAAACGCATCCCTTACATCCAGAGTCACTACCGCGCAGAAGCGAATTCCCCTCCTCTTAGGCTCGAGTGCTTTCTCGGCGGTTTTTGTAACCGACAAGATAGCGTCTACGGTGGGCCTCGCCTTCCGGAAGCCATACTGGTTGCTCGAAAGACCATTTTCGCCCTCGGTGAACTTCAACATTCTATTGAGGATGATCTTATCGAGCACCTTCCCCGCCGTGTCAATCAAGCATATTGGTCTATATGCCGACGGGTCTCCGGGTGGTTTCTCCGCCTTTGGCAATAGTACTAGGCTCTGCCTCTTTCAAGCTTCTGGGAAAACTCCCTCGTCTAGGCGTTTCTGCATAGCAGACCTGAACATCTCGGGAGCCTCTGCAATAGCTACTTATAAGGCCAGATTCGGAACTCCTTCCGGACCTGGGGCCTTACCTACGCTAAGAGACTTAGCTATCCCCGCAAGTTCCACATCGGTGACCCTCTCCTCATCGTCAGCCCCAGTCCTCGGCTGTCCTACGAAAGGAGGCCAAGGACTAGGATCCGAGGACCTCTTTCCAACCAAGGGCTCTTATCAAACCCAGTAGACCGGCACCACGACAGCAACGCTACCAAGATGTTCTCCACGAGGTAACTTATTCACTGTAAGGGTTGATTTCGATCTCAGGGCACCGGTTTTTCGGTTTCGGTTTTCGGTTTTCGGTAGATGGCATAGGGTCCATATAGCCGAGGCGGTAAACACACGGGTATTCAGCATGACCATGCTGAGGGTGACGGGTTCGATTCCCGGTCGGTCCAGGATCTTTTCGTAAAGGAAATTTCCTTGACTTCCTTGGGCATAGAGTATCTTCGTGCCTGCCACACGATATACGCATGCAAAATGGTCGTTGGCAGAGGAAGCTCTCAGTTAATAACTGTGGAAGTGCTAATAGAACACTAAGCTGAGAAGCAGGCTTTGTCCCAACGAGGACGTTACTCCAAGAAGAAGAAGAAGAGGTAGATGGCCCGAAAGGACTTAGGTCAGGTGGGATGTTACTTCCCAATGGCGCCTGTTAAGTCTGAAGGATTCGTCATTGAAATAAATAATCGTCATCATTGATAATTCAAAGGCAGTTTTCTCGTTCAAATATGAAAACTTCGTTTTGAAAATGTATTCACTGTACACCATTCTCCACCCACAATACAGTGAATATATTTTCAAAGCGAAGTTTTCAGATTTGAATGAGAATATTGTTTTTGAATTCTCAATGATTACGATTATATCAATGACGAATCCTTCAACCTTAACCCAACCCTCGGGATCAACTTCTGGGTCTACCTTCCTTTGGTGGATGTTCCATGCGTACTGCCATTTGTTCATGGAGCATCCATTGAGTACGTCACGCTAAAATTAGGAATTTTAGACCTCCCCTCTCCCCTTCGTACGGGCTTTTGCTATACCTGATACATTGCTTGTCGCACTTTAACAAACCTCCCTCCCGCTAGGATCGTGACGTGCTTAATAGATGCTGAATAAGGATTCCGCGGAATCGTGCCTATCGTGTGATACGGTATGGTACGCGCTCGCAACTCTCAGACATATTAGTCTCTAACTACTTTACAGCTTATCACGGTAGCTTTTGGTATTTGGCTCCCTGCCCCAAGTCGGGCCACCATACCTTAATATGGACGAGGTAACACTAGTCAGAAGCTCGCGCTTGATAGCATAAACCGCAGAGCTATTGGACATCATACGGGGCAGTGTCAATGTCCGACCCACCTCTGTGCCGTAAACTAGTACCCAATACTGGAAGTAACTTCCGGGAATCTTGTACAGGTACCCGGGTATCCCCAGAAGCAGGAGCGCTATTAATGAGAGGATAATTGTGACCAGATTCAGAACACGGGTTCGAAACCTTACCATGATCCAATGTTATGCGCCAATTAAGAACTATTATAGCCAGCTAAATGCTGTCGTGGATAAGATTCCAAAAGATAATATCAAGGTTCTCATGGGCGACTTCATCGTGAAGGATGGCTCTGACAACTCGGATTATGAGCATGTCATGGGACGTCATGGTCTCGGAGAAAAGAGCAAGAACGGAAAGCTATTTGTAGAGTTTTGATATGGTGATTGAGGAATCGCCATTTCCCCATCGACCAGTTTACAAAGTGCCATTGGTTTCCTGTGTTGGCGTCACGGAGGAAAATGGAAGAGTGGCGAAAATGGAGAGGGGCTGCAAAAGAAGAAGAAACAATTTTTGCTTTAAGAAATGTTTCTCAAAGCAACGTTATTAAACTGGAAGTCGTATTAAATTTGAATAATTTTGAAATAAAACTGTTCTTCAACTCTTGTTCGCCTAAAAATGAGAATCTATTCAACGTCAACCTTTCTATAAACACGATGAAATGAATGTTTATCCAATGATCGTACATCGGTTGTGAAACTCTTGTTCAACGTTAGAACCATCAGCAATTTACACAAACATCATAAACTTTTCTTCAATGTTTATTAAACAATGTTGTATGACGCTATTTGTTTAATCATTTAAGAATGGTTCTAGAAACCAATATTGTGCATTAGCAGCATAGTGCATAATAACAAGCTTTCTTCGATATTTATTCCACCATAATACCGTCGTGCGGGGCTACTTTTGAAATACGGGGCTACCCTGGACACTTTTGAATATGGATTTTTTGAATTTGAAATATCGTTCAAATCTGTTTGATGTCTTTGGGACTATTATGACGCAATATTTTCCCCTTCATTTGGTTGAAATTGTTTTTCAAACAATCTCTTTATTGCTTATCAGGAGGCGAAAAAACATCGAATGAATCATAAAAATATACATAACGTATCAGAACATTTGCTCTGTAAGCATTGTTTCTGCAGTTCAAAAATTTCAAAGGGTTGCTAAATTCGTGCAAGAAGTATCGACGTAGCATATACAATCGAATATTTATATGGATACACCAAGGTTGCGACCATTCATTTGCAAAGATTTACATTCATCTGCTATTATCTCAGTTCAGAAGCATGCTATCGAAAAACAATGTATGGATGAATTTAATCTTGTAGTTTTATCTGAAAGTTTGCCGAATATCATTGGGGTCGCAAACCTATACCAAAGTCGTGAGCGAGCTGTGAAGGCAACTCTCCACGCGGTGAATGAAAATTTCATTCACGCTGTGGAAAGTTGCCTTCACAGCTCGCTCAAGACTTTGGAATGCGTGTGCGACCCCAATGATATTCGGCAAACTTTCAGATAAAACTACAAGGTTAAATTCATCCATACATTGTTTTTCGATAGCATGCTTTTGAACTGAGATAATAGCAAATGAATGTAAATCTTTGCAAATGAATGGTCGCAACCTTGGGATACACAATATAAATGACCGTTTCACCTAAATAAAGGAATGATGGCCCCCAGACAGCCTTTAAGTCTATATTAAAATATCACGCTGCTCATAATACCAAAGGTAGCACAGAACCACCTAAAAACGCATATATTTATTGAAATCATGTATGATATAGTATACAACAGTATTGGTACAAAGTAGTATTCTAAATAAACCCGGAATTTTAACTGCAGTTTTGTTTTAATTATGAATGTCCAAAGAAGCCCCCCTCTGGTTCTATATGATATGTCTCCGATTGATGTATGGACAACTTTTTTGTTTATGGATGGATTTAGTTCAAATTTTGCATGCATCCTACATACATACTCACAATTATTATGTGTAAAAATTGTGGAAATACATTCACTACTCTGGGAGTTATAATGTCATAAAGTTGAAAAACCATTAAAAAGTGTATAAAGAAGTCCCGCACGACGGTACAATCAAAACATGCTGAAGCCGTGATACAACTTACGAAATTTATTTCTATTTATAGATATGGATTTAATTGCTACAAAAAAGATTCTTAAACGTTTCTTCAATATCATTGTTATAAAAAAAAAATGAAAAAATGATTTAAGTTTCTGCATTTCTGTATTTGTGTCTGGAATATCTCTCTCTGATTATGTATCCCCAACATCTTTATTTTATTACATTTTATGGGACAAATCACATCAATGGAAAGACTCGAACTCTGGACCTTTGGGTTCACACTCGTCTGCATGAATTACATGAATTACATGAATCGGCAGATTTAAAGCAGTATATAAATATTCAATTCCTGAGTCGAATACACTACCGTACATATGCTGCTTAAACATTGCTTTATTATTTTATTCAACTAATTGTCTTCATAAACAATGAAGTTGATCAATGTTTGAATAATTGTAACCGCAACGTTTAATCATAAGGCATGCATGCTAATTATATTGCTAGTCTGTCAGTAATTCACGGTGTTGTGTTGTAAGATTGGTATCGCTTCGTACTTTTTCTATTAAAACATCCAAACAAGTGAACTTTATTTATTTCACTGCTCCTGTTTTGTGTCGGGTGGAGAATGTGTAAAACTTGTGTGTATCTCGAGGCAGCTATATGATAATAAGATAAGAAGATGAGCCCGGTTTGACCGGTAGCACCAAAGTGGATAGAGAAGATTGTCAATAGCAAACAAAGGAGCCGCCCAGGATCCACTTCAGCTGCTTTTTCTGGTGTTTTTGTTGCCGATTTTGCTGTCGTTGGAGCGCGTAGTGTAAAAGGTGAGTCAGAATGTTTTTAAAAGTGTGGAAAGTGTGATATTTATAGCTGCTGCAAGAAGTTTGTTTGGTCTTCAAGCTTGTAGCCACGGTTGCTCTTTTTAGGCTCCTGAAACATTTATTCGCCATTTTGTTCAACAGAAACTCTTGTACAACGGTCGGCGCCTTTGTAGCACATTTAATCAACTGACATGCTTATTAATGATTTTGAATTGTTACTTGGGATGTTCATAAACCACGTAGACCAAGATTTGGAAATGTCAGAGCCTGCCTCCCCCTCGTAGACTTTTGTCCATACAAAAATTTTGAAATTTGTATGGAGCGTAGACTTCGGCCAGACCCCCCTCCCCCAAAATGTTTACGTGGTTTATGATCGACCCCAGACGGAATCTTCTTGATGTGCGAAACAAACTTAGCGCCGACATTGCGTCCGACCATCATCTCCTAATCGGCAAGATTCGGCTGCACATTACTAGGATCCATTGACAGCAAGAGAAAATCGGGCGCAGTATTGAAAGGAGAATTAGACGCGCCGGAGATTTTGTCCAGTTTAAACATCTACGCACCCGAACGAGTCCTGCGTCAGCGTGATTTTTTAATGGTGGAATCCAGTAATACGCTTTATGCCGAGAACGGTCCCATTAGTGCCATAACGTCGGCTTTCAACGAAGTATACGAGATCTTCGATTTCAACATGTCGACAGCATCATTCATAAGAAAACTCCAACAACGTAATCCCAACAATCATCCATGATGGCAGGAAACAGTAGATCAGCGGCACGATAAAGCGATGCTTGGACAACCAGTGATGCCATCACCAGTTTGTCGTGTTTTAAAATAGTGACTATGTTTATAATGTATTTAATTTGTAATTTGTAAGTCTTGATGTTAGTTTTGTTAGAAATTGTAACTGTTGTGTTCGGAAAGATGTGGGGTTTTTATGCCTTCTGGAGACTGAAATTTGATGTTGTTGTTCAACTCCACAGGGCTTTTCCCCACCACCTTCATTAAGCCAAAAGGCAGATGAAGTGAAAAGAAATAAAGAATAAAGGTTCAAAATGCGCCGACTGGAAGACGCTGCGGTGAAATAGTTCTTAGTCGAGAAGCTGGGCTGTTCGTATGTGACCAAAGTAATAAAGTTGGTAGTTTGCTTTTTAATTAGTTGTCCCGTTTTGCCATGTATCTGCTAGAAACTTACCACTTCTGCTTCCCTGTACGCCGGCTTGTAGTGCTCCTGGGGATGTCGTTTTTCGATCAAATACTTCTCCTTGATATTCTTGCACTGCATTTTCATTTCTTCCTGTAACTTTTGCTGAATTTGCTTCGGAATCGTACTCGACCCCAGATAGCAACCTCCACTGCTGCCTGCGCTGGTGCTTAAACTAGAACTTCCCATGCCCGTATCTATACTACGCGCCCGGAAATGTGTGGCAGTGCTGGGATACACCGGTGGGGTTCCGGCGGCCATCACAATCGTAGCCGATGGACCACCCCCACCCAGTGCTAGGCTTTTCTCCAATCGTTGTGCTAGCATTTGCTCCAGTTGTTTCGATGATTTCTGATACTGCGATATGCTTTGGATGTGTTGAGGCGGTTTGGTTATACATGTGCTGCTGCTGGAGGTGTTCGTATCGCGATTCTTGTATAACTCAAAGGCCATCGTTTGTCGTGCTATGAAATCAGGGTCCTTGAATCCGCCTGAACTAGACGATAGCGAACTGTCGACACTATCGCTGGACGATTTGATTCGACCCTGTTCGGATTTCTTGCTTTTCAGCAGCTTGCTGTCCTCGATGGGAAAGCATGACTTGGCCACTGTGCTGGCACTGCTTAGGCTACAGTTGGTGCCGTTTTTGTGACTTTGTAGGCCTTGTTTATGGCTGTTAGAATTTAAGATAATTCCACAGCAATCGTTCGAGCAGCCGAGACTAGGGGAGGAAGGGGTGACTTTTTTGTCGGCATGCTTTTTCATCGGATCGTTTTTACGCGGCGAAGACGACGACGGCGACGCTACTACTAAAGGGGTGGTTGACATACCGCCAGCACTTCCACCACGGCCACCACCACTCCCGACGCCGCCCACTCGCAGCTGTTCGTCTGGAGCTGAAGTGGCAACGACATGCGATGTCGGAAAGTGACGTCTGCTGCTGCTGGTGCCGCATTCTAATGAATCTCCGTCGACGGATTTCGACGCTGCGGTGAAGTTTTTGCGAATTTGCTTCACTTTACTATTGGAACCGGAATTTATGGGATTCGAACCACCGGAACTGGCTACCACAATGTGATGGTGGTTTGGGGGTGGGATATTGATCGGTTTGGCTGGAAGGGCTGGTTTCATACGAGGAACACCTTCTTCGGCGCTTTGCCTTTTTTCACCGTGCTGTATCATCTTCATCGGAGATGTTCACTTTACACTTATTACGTTCTACACAAAATATTGTTAACGTCTACCACAGAAATCAATACTGACTACCCGGCGTTAGCTCTTCAGAATTCTACCCTATTTTACGCTTCATTTGAAATATGTCTAACATCACTTCAAGCTCGGTTCAATTCTGTTAATGCAATCACAATAGCTCGACTATTAATAATTCCTACAATCTTCACTTGATATAAACTCCAAGCCCACACAATTCCTTCAATCTCGAGTATAAAATAACACAGCACTTTCCGAATGTATCAGATTACATCTTATAAGTAGTTATATACCCCAAATCAAACTCTAGACACTATAGTGTACCATCCATGTTGCTCAGTACACCTTCCGTGCCGTAGCGTACCTAGATGGCGAATATCCTGCCATTTGACATGCCAGACAGCCAGTGTACCACACAGACAGGGACGCGCCAGAGGGGTAGGGACTGGGGCACCGAGTGGCGAAACGCCCGATCTAGGGCGGTTGAACGCCAAAACATTTTCCTCCCCTTCTGGCGTCGCGGAAAAACGGCATGCGAATTTCCTCCCTCGTGAGGCATGCAGGTGACTTGCTCAAAACACAATGTAGCTATAAGCACCCTAGTGTTAGCATTACCTTTCCCTCGAGTCGCGCCAACTGGGGGAAGGATTCGCCCCATACGTTTCGAATAACAACAAACATATCCTGACGGTGCGGCGCGGCGTGGCGCTACATTATTATGGACTCGAGAGTGGGTGGGAGCTCACGTCTATAATGACGGGGGAATGTGGCGGGCGAAAATTCAACGCAGGCGCTATCGGTGTGTTTGCAAAGCTTTGGAGATTGTTTGACAGTGGATGTCAGAATTCGGGAGTCCGGTAGGAAAGGATTCTAAATGGGGTAGTTTAAGGATATCTCTGATTTATTCGGTAATTTGATGAGCATCTTGGTCGATACAAATATTATATTAATTTTATATCCGAGACCTCTCATCGGGTACAAGAGGAGCAATAAAAAATAAAGAGCAAATAAAGAAAAAAGAAAAAAAAACTAAAATCTGAAAAATTATAACCATTATTGAAATATATTTGTCAACACATTTTTTCTATTGAAAACAGAGTCTTTGGCCGCCTTTTTTTCGCCCCTTCTATATTTTGGGATTTTTGAAGGGGGGGGGGGGAGGGGGGGGGTTAATGGATAACATAAAACAAATTATATATTTGCATCGGCCATTTGAATTCAAAAAGACTAAAATTCCCACATTTTATTTGGTTCTAATTAATCAAACGCGTCGTCTGTTTTCCTACTCACTGCATCGATGAATGTGGCATAACCTTCTATTTGGGTATTCTAGAGTGTATTTATGGAGTCTCCAGTTAGTCTTGTGGATAAGGCTTTCGATCGCCAATCCGGAGACGATTCTGGTCGGGAACTTTTCTCGACATCCCTGGGCAGTGTATCATTGTCCTTGTCTCACAATACACAAATTCATGCAATAATGGTAGACAAAGAAAGTCTTCACTTAATAAATGTGCGAGTGCTTAAAGAACATAAAGTTGAAGATAAGGCAAGCCCAGTTCCAGTGGGAACGAAGAGCTACAAAGAAGAATAAGAAGAGTGTCTTTAACTTAGAGTAGATTCAGTGTCAAAAGTGGAACAGCGATAATCTGTCAAATCCATACAAATTCCCGTTCTAAATGAGAAGAAGACCTGTTAAAATACGAACATGACGCCACTCTCCCTTCCAGTCACTCTAAGGTGTTCTATTCTAGTGGCAGTGCTACCAGTTTTAAAAATCTCAGACTTTTTCTGATATTTTTTTTTAAATCGTTTATTTGAATGGCTTAAGCTTGTTTATCTAAAAACAATGCGGAGACGAATGATTGGTACAGAATAATTTGTACATGAATAATTGGTTATTGGCCAAATACATTAGGCGAATTTCGCACCAACACGACCAGTGGTTGGCAGCACACTCTCAGAATCGTGGTGGACATAAACAATAGGTCTGTCTAAGCTACTTTGCATATAATGCAATTGTTTTTTTTCGAAATATGTCTAGAGTAATTTGAAGAAGGGCCAATTTTTTTTCTTAGATTTCTTTAAAATCGATGTGCCTAAAAATGAAAAGACCTACAAAAATGTTTTGTATGGCGTACGCCAAACCCCCCCCCCCCCCCCTTGCCCCCTATGTAGGGTATGTGTTCCATCAGTAATCTCACGCACCCATATTCATCCTTTTCGAGAACAAGCGATTACGGCACCGATTGATTCCGCTCTTTTTGTTTTCATAGGTGCTCACTTCTAACAAAAAATGGAAAAATAAGAAACAAAACAAACAGCGCTTCAATCCTTTGTTTTCCGTAGGATGAAAATGGGAGCCACATGCTTAATAAGGGAACCAATACCCTACCCAAGTAACACACTTGTCACCGAAGAGTCACGGCGGCGCAGGTTTTTGTTGCGCAGAAGTCACTGTGACTTACTTCTAACAAATATACACTTACTTGCTAGAAGTAAGTCACAGTGACTTCTGCGCAACAAAAACCTGCGCCGCCGTGACTCTTCGGTGACAAGTGTGTTACTTGGGTACGTACTACAGTTTTGTTCCGATTTTATCACGCGCCTTTTCAAAAATTCTTTTGAATATTTTTCAAAATCTATACGCATTATCAATATTTTTAACGTTGCAAAACACGCCTTCAACATTCATCTTCAAGAAGAGGGGAAACACTTGTTCTCAAATGAAACAGTAAATTAATGAAAAATAAAGGATTGATGGACGGAGGGCGTAACATTACTGTATTGGAAAATGCCATGAAATTTTCAAATAATGATTAGGTGTTAGCGAAGACTACTTTATTTATTTATTTATTTATTTATTTATTTATTTATTTATTTATTTATTTATTTATTTATTTATTTATTTATTTATTTATTTATTTATTTATTTATTTATTTATTTATTTATTTATTTATTTATTTATTTATTTATTTATTTATTTATTTATTTATTTATTTATTTATTTATTTATTTATTTATTTATTTATTTATTTATTTATTTATTTATTTATTGTTTCTCTTCATCTGATCTACTTGAATCTCAATGAAGTGTGGCTGTGAAAAGCCTTAATCAGGCATAAAAACCCGCATCTTTTGAAGTAATACATGCCAACCAATTAATTACATATACGACACAACTTATCTAACTGATGCTAACATTATAAAAGGACAAAAAATCTAACGATACACATCAATGAAAGTCAAACTGTTCAAATACATTGTTAAAATTTAAAATCATAAACCTAATGGGATCATGTTGTCCGTATCGACTATTACGTGGATCCAAATGCAGGAAATTGCGGCGTCGTAGTGGTCGTTCTGGAACATATATTCGGAGCTCTGACAGTAAAGAAGGAGCATCAATCTCACCGTTCAAAAGTTTCCCAATGAAATTGGATTGCATTGACGACCTCCTACTCGCTAACAGCATACACCGGTACTCATACGGCGGAAATCAAGAAGACATCCCAAGTAACAATTCCATTGCTGATTAGTTTTGATTGATTTTTATTAAGGTTTTATTACAGCAATAATTAAAACTCACAGTTTTATGACTGCTTTTATGAAAACCATTGATAAAATGTTTTATAGTATACTTGAAGATATCCATAAAGACAGATTTCAAGAGTGAACAAAACTTTCCGATATGTAAACCTTCTGGCAATCATTATTACCACAATAAAACTGTTAAAACTCTCAACAGATGGCGATCCGCTCGATTAGTAACGACATCTGTTGGTGGAAAAGCAGAAACTACGACACTGCTAGGTTTATTGCGGTCATCATAAAAGTAAACTTGCTTTCGTTTTATTTTCGCTGATTATGGTCGTCGCCATATTGAAGAATTAGCTTACGTGAATGGAAAACAGTTAATTTTGCTTAAATTAGCAATGAATTGATAGTTTGCCACCATTTTCATAACATGCTCACATAAATAAACTCTCTCTGTTGAGTTTTCTTGTGATTCGAGATAGTTTTACTTAATTCACAAATTGATTTATTTCATTCCTAGATGATAATGTTCAATATTTCCGAAGCGCATTAATTGTATGCTTCTGCAACCCCAATATTCACGATAAATTCGAATGCGCATATGCCTACCAGCACAATAACTACTAAAATATAACTTTGAAAATGATCGCTTTCTACTTACGAATGATGTATCCTCCTGAACTCAACGTGCCATCGAAGAAGCTTCTCTGCATTTTGAGCTGTCATAGTTTTTGTTGAAAAAAAAACAACAACAATCGAGAGGTTTTGAAACGGGTTTATTGCTACTCTTAATGCGATTTGCAAAACCTCTCCGAGAGTGGTCCACTTAGCCGGAAGATGCTTTTAAAGAGGTTATCAAGAGGTTTTGATGTATGATTCAGTTTTATTGCAAGTTTCATAAAATTGGTCATGAAGATCTCTTGTAGAGCCGAACAAAACTTAAAATGTTACTTGGGATGGGACTCTGTTGTATTCCCGCACACTAACGGCAAGCGTCACCGACTGTTGAATTAAGGTTGTACCTTTGTATAAAAGTGTAAAAGTAATTGGTGCGAGTATGAAGTTTTACACGCACTATCATAAATAGTTTCACTTTTATTCGTGGTGGCACTGCTAACAATGACTCCCGATTTTCAGCAGCACTCTCAGTCTTGAGAGTCTTGCCGGCTGTTCGGGCTCTAAAGAAGTTGATCATCAATATTAATTTCTATTCCCGATCAGCCTAGATAGCCGTGTAGTGGCGGTAGCAGTTACCTCAACTGGCTAAGAATATCACTACGGATTGCCTAATCCGGTGGTAAAAGTCCACCAAACAAGCGACCCCTAATTCATGGTGTTAAGCGTACCGTGCCTAGGAATGAATGGTTAGGGGGGTCTAATAAAAACTTAACCGTGAACGGAGCCTGTGGAGTACCAGGGCACCCTCCACAGTATGTTGCCCTTACTGTGTTAAACGGAGCAATGACGCAGTGGACCTTATTTGTCTCCGGGATAATCGGCCACTTTTCTTACGTCTCAATTCCGAGGCTTAATAAAAGTGGGTAAATGAATTTTTTTTTTATGGCAGGAATTAAGTTCGTACAGGTAAACCTTCATCACGCAAAAGGTGCTTCTGCTGTGTTGAGTCGAAGGTTTAAAAAAGAAGGACTGGAAGTGGCGCTTATTCAAGAGCCATGGTCCAATGAACGAAAGATTCTTGGAGTTCTGACACAAAATAGTAAACTATTTTATGATTAGCAACAAGATTCGCCCAGAACCGCTGTCTTAGTACGCAAAACGTTAAAATGCTATCCTATTACAGAGTTTATCAGAAAGGACATTGTTGCGGTCATGGTAGAGGTACCAACCACTAGGGGTAAAACTGAGATCGCTGTGGCTTCAGCTTACTTTCCTGGTGATGTTCCTGAGGTACCTCCTCCTGAGATCGCATCATTTGTTCAATTCTGTAAACAAAACAACAAATCGTTTATCATTGGCTGTGACGGTTTGGGGTAGTACGGATATTAACAGTCGAGGTGAGTCACTATTAGAGTATCTGTCTTCCAACAATATAGACATTTGCAATAATGGTGATAAACCTACTTTCTCAAATGTAATCAGACAAGAGGTCTTGGATCTAACACTGTGCAATGCTGCAATCTTTGACAAGATCACAAACTGGCACGTGTCAGATGAGATTTCTCTATCTGATCATAAACACATAATCTTCAATTGGAGTGGTGGAGATTATTCTAGAACCGCATTTAGAAATCCCAGGAAGACAAACTGGGATCAATATGTAGAATTGTTGAATACCCAATCATTTACAATGGGAGAAATTATTGATTCAACCCAAAAGTTGGAATCATTTTCTCAAAGGGTAAATGAAAGTATCATCAATTCATTTAACGGAAGTTGTCCTACCATACAATCGTCTTCTACTAGAGACGTGCCATGGTGGAGCTTTAAACTGGATCGCCTTAGAAAATTTTCTCGTAAAATGTTCAATAGAGCGAAACAAACGGGAGATTGGACTCAGTACAGGAAAGCCCTGACTGATTACAACAACGAAATACGAAAATCGAAAAGAAAATCTTGGATGCTGACATGTGAAAACATAAACAGCACTCCTGTAGTTGCAAGACTACAGAAAACGCTTGCAAAAGATCATTCAAATGAATTGGGAAACTTGAAGCGCGACAATGGAGCTTTTACCAAAACTCCTCGTGAAACATTGGATTTAATGATGGAAACCCATTTTCCAGGTTCGGTTTTAAGTGTGGATTCCAATGATACTATATCTCTGGAAGGTGAAGGATGTCCTAGTATAAACTCATCGGAGTCAACTAGTACAATAAACACCGCCTCAGATTTAGCTGATGAAATCTTCACGAAGGCCAGAGTGGAAAATGCGATAAGATCTTTTCAGCCTTTTAAATCTGCAGGAGTTGATGGAATATTTCCAGCACTGATTCAAAATGGAGAAGCGGTGTTGGTTCCACCACTAATTGAGATGTTCAAGGCTAGTTTAAGATTGAATTACGTTCCATCAAAATGGAGACTTGTAAAAGTTATCTTTATACCAAAAAAGGGGAAGCGAGACAAGACGCATCCCAAAGCATACAGGCCAATTAGTCTTTCTTCAGTTTTGTTGAAGACTATGGAAAAGGTTTTGAAGGATTTTATTAATTCTTCTTACATAAAAGACCATCCCCTATCTGACTTCCAGTTTGCTTATCAATCTGGTAAGTCAACGGTTACGGCACTTCATTCGCTAGTAACAAAGGTGGAAAAAACGTTTTCAGCAAAAGAAATAGCTCCATGCGCCTTTTTAGACATAGAAGGAGCATTTGATAATGCCTCCTATTCATCTATGAAGCGTGCCATGGAGAACAAAAACTTCGACCAATGTATTGTAAGGAGGATCCTGGAAGGGCCTCTAAGTTCTGGCTTAAGCGCCAGACGACGCAAGTCGCCTGCCAGAACTCAAGATCGGTCTTGCCCTGCTAGCCAAATTTTCCCAACACTTCCTAGAATCCACCACCATAAACTCCCCAACACTTTCCCAAAGAACTCTCTCCCCAAAGCAGGTAAATATCCCAAATTCTAATGGTTTAAAAAAGTCTAATAGTTCTTGTTTAGTCCAAATAATTGTTGAACATTCATAGCCAAAGTTTATTGAATCCGATTTAAAGAACAATTTTAATTGCCTTTGTGGCAATTTATTAAAAAAAAACTATTTATATTGAAAGCTATTTACATTCCTAAGTTGTGGTTTTATTGATTAAAACAAAAGTTCCTATTAGATTCTGAACGGATCCGTTTTAGTTTTCAAGTTCAAATTATAAAATCCTAAATAGTGACGTCACTTGTTGGAGTGGCTCTTCAAATAGTTTGTGTGTGAGTTCAAGCTTATTCTCTAGCAATACATTACCAAATACAAAATGTCCCTACTGATCACTCATTCTCGCTCTAGGTATTGGTGTTTGGGTGCTCATGCTCCGATAAAAATGTCAGGTACTTACATTCTCTGCCGGGTGAGTTACCTGATCGACCAGCCTACCGATGGTGTAGCGGCCGGCAGCGACGCCGATCTTCGTGCGGTGACCGACGGCCGGCTGTTAGTCGAGCTAAGCCAGGCGTTCTCAGTTGTTGGTGATGGAGTCGGATGGTCGCCGACCGAGTGCACCGAGGGCTCGGTACCAGGCGTCGCCTCGATGTTCGATGCAAAACACGACGCTAATAGCTCAGACGGCCCAGTCTGGAGAGCACTAATACCATCAACCGTGGCGTGGTACTTACACGAACTTGGGGTGGGAGTTGGAGGCGATTGGACTAAATTCCATGGATCTTCTATACCCGGGACGTGAGTGTGGGGGCGGATCTCACTGGCTGTGGGTTTCTTTCCCCAGTCAGACTACTCGCGTTCGCAGGCAACCACGGGTAGCGGTGTGGTTTCGCGAGGCCGAATCCTTAAAACCGTTGACCACGCACTCTGGGGGCACTCCTAGCGGCACGCAGCCACGAGACGAGGAGAACCTCCAGGGGATCGCCCTAGTCCGATCGCACGATGCCGATGGTTTTGGCGAGCAGCTTGTTGTGCCAATTACGCTCTGTGGCTCGGTGTTCCACCGAACGAAGCCACTCCTCAACCCCAATGCTCCACGCGGTCACTGCGGTGACTGTGGAATAAATTGTATTAGCACCAAAAAACACCTATACATTCGCACAGTTTACCTCACGTTATTGCTTCTCACTTTTTGGCTCCTTTTCTTTCTTCAAAATTAGCTTGTTAAATATCCACTCACGCTTTTTCCCTACAGAAAATATTTATAACAATCTTTTACATTTGATACTAATTTATCTAACACATGTGCTTACTGGATCAAATCTTTGATATCACTCCACTCACGATTTTGTTTTTTTTTGTGCGAAAACTCAACTTATTTCTGCAAATAGCTTTAATTAAATTAAATAAATTATTGTAATGATTTTTTTTCTTGTAATATAACTTTACTTGCTCACTTTAAATAGGCTTCAATCACTTTATAAAATTCACAATTTTAATAACTTTCTTCTTCGGCAGTCTGATTGGGAAAGAACTAATATAGTTCATATCCCAGACTCCAGACCTCCAATTTTCTTGGTTTTCTTTTATTTCCGTTTTCTTAATTTTCTTGAAATCATTCCAACAGCATAAATTTTCTTGCAATTGATCAACTTAATAATTCTTAATAACTTCTTCTCTTACGCGATTTTCTATTGAAACCCTGATTCGAGCACTCAATATACCGATTGCCTATTTAAAGGCACGACATTATTTACATTGTAGGGATGTCTATGAAACAACACTCGTGTGTTCGTTTCATCATCCCCCACATATCCCAAAAAAAAATGTGTAACATTTTTTTTTTACCTTATCAAACATGCTTCATGCTTTTTCACTTTTATGCTTATCCTGAATTACACTACAATCATTAACTTAATCGAACGCGAAACCGAGAAATTATTACCGGACGTAAATCTGACCGAACCCGAGATCCGTGCTTTCAGGATCACCTATCCGACACTAACTGATCTATTCTTCCACTATACCAATATACCTATTGGATATATCTATTGTCTCATTATATACTCCAGCACATCAACTGGAAAACGAATCAAAACTAATCAGCACATATTTCAATAACTCAAAAACGAAACCGATTGACGTGTAACCGTATTGGTATTGAACAAAATGTACCTTCATATCCCAATCCATATACCATATCATAATATGGAAACCAAAACAAACAATTCAACCACCGAATATCTCCTTACTCACATGCACATTTACTCGGGCTAATTGCTATTACTTTTGAGTTCCTGGGTTATTTTATCTATCCAAATTTGAGCGCTATTGTCGGTATAGGTATGTCAATGCGAGTATTTCTACTTGCTGTCTATTGCATGTATCTACTGAATATGTAAACCGGGCTATTGTTTCTGTGCTAACTGACAATGATGATGATAGGATGCTACAACGGCTTCACCAAAAACGTAAGTTTTATCTACCATTTTTACCTATTTTACTACTTTTGGCCATATAAAACTATTCGTGTTCCTATAATTGAAATGAAATTAGCTTACTGGGTAACTATATTGGATGGTTGCGGTTTCCAGATTCATTTGAATCCCAACTGAGCCATCCGAGAACATCTTCTTTAAACTTTTGTTGTCTTTTTCTTAAAAGAGTAAAAGTTTTGGCCATTGTTATATACTATCATTTCATATATACATATTTACAAGAAATCTATTTATTTTTTAGCACGAAACCTTCAGGAAGACCAATTTTATGCAAAATTTGGTTCCTTAGGCATGTATGCTTTGTGGTTTTTGGTAAGTATCAGTTTTAATCCTGCTGATTGTGAAATTTCTCACCATTTTTGTATTTATTTTTCAATTCAATAAGGCTCTTGCTTGTTATCCAGTTTTATTATTTGTTATATGCCTTTGCTTTTCCTATTTTTTTCCTACCGACCTTGCGTTTTTTTGCGTTTTCCGTTCCATACTTCCAACCTTGTTTATTTACATAGCTTTCGTTCTGTATTTTGTTCATTCACTTATATTCCGTTTTTTTTTCTTATTAATTTGTTTATTTTCCTATTATTAAGATTATAATTGAAATAAAATTCATAATATTCTCATTTTCATTGCAATATATTCATAGTTTTCCGATTTATCGTGTTTTTGTGTCAACTCATTTTTTTTTTTGGTTGCTTAGTTTTTGTACATAGCTTGTCACACAAACTTGTTTAAATCTTTTTCAATTGAGATACGTGGTACAGGCCTAAAGATTTTCCATTTAAGTCTTGTAAAATATAGCAAACTTCTCCCACTCTTCTAACAACTATTGCCTCGGAGAACTTTGGAGCTAATTTAGCATTAAAAGCTTTGGATTTGTCCGATAAAAAGTGGTTCTTTTTTAAAACCCTCTCACCTTCTTTATATTCAAACGTTTTTCCCGCTCTAAGGTTATAATACCTTGCATATTTGCCATACGCGACCTTCAAATTTGTTCTAACATTTTCATAAATTTTGCCCATTTCTTCTGAATGCTCTTTTTCTGTTGGAGTCACGTCTCTATTTATATCCCTAAGATTTTGGTACTCTTCTCCCGAACTTATCTGGTTTCTACCAAAATTAACAAAGTAAGGCGAAAATCCACTCGATGCATGTTCAGCATTATTTATTGCATTAGCAATTTTGTAAATATTTTCATCCCAGTGGTTCTGTTCTTTTTTAATCAGAGCTCTAATCGCAGATGTTATGACTCGGTTAGTTCTTTCTGCGTTGTTTACTTGAGGAAAGTACACTGGAGTTAGCCATTGACTAACACCATACTTTTCTAATAGATTTTTGAACTCTTTGGAGGTAAATTGAGCACCATTGTCAGATAAAACCACCTCCGGTACTCCAAATAATAGAAAAACCATATTTTCAAGAAAGAACACTAATTGTTTGGTTTTTGCTTCCTTCAAAGGTTGTATAATAACAAACTTAGTAAAAATATCCGTAATAACTAGAAGACACGTGTTTCCAGTCTTTTTCGCCCTTGGGAATGGGCCAACATAATCTATTGCTAAAACTTGCCAAGGTTGTGTAGCCAGTTTTTGTTTTCCCATAGGGGGAACATGATTAATGTTATCTGATTTTGATGTTTTGCATGTGATGCACGAATTGCAGTACTTTTTAATTTCAGTGTACATTAAGGGCCAAACATACTTCTCTTTTATTTTACTTAAAGTTTTTTCGAAGCCTAGATGTGCTTCATCATGGATATTTTTAATAAGTTTCAATCTTTGCTCTAATGTCGGTAAAATTTTCCAGTCAAATCTAGCGTCCGCTATTTTAGAATCATTTTTGGCGTATTTAAAGATTTTTTCATCGACTACTTTAAAGTCTTTAAATGTAGTTGGATTTTCTTTAATTTTCTTCATAAGGGCACCATATTCCAAGTCCTCCCATTTGGTTGAAATGGTGTTGAGTGACCTTGATAAACAATCAGCGGTTATATTATCCCGCCCTTTTCTGTATTCGATACTAAAATCGAACTGTTGAAGTTTCAAAGCCCACCTACATAACTTGGCTGACCCCTTATCTGCGCTGACCTTAGATAACCATACCAAACTACGTGCATCTGTTACCACTCGGAAATGAGTTCCCTCTACATAGTTTCTGAATGCCTCTATGGCCCACAGAACTGCAAGACATTCTTTTTCTACAGCCGCGTATTTTCGTCTGGTCGAGTTCAATTTCTTGCTGAAATATGCTATGACCCGCTTCTCCCCTTCCTGATTCTGGGTCAAAACAGCCCCTACCGCGAGATCAGATGCGTCAGATTCAATGGTAAATAACTCGTTGAAATCTGGGTTGGCCAAAATTGGAGGGTTAATCAAAGCTTCTTTAAGTTTTTCCAATGCCTTCTCTGCCTCTGTATTCCATAGACATTTCTTATTCTCTTTTTTTAAAAGTTCTGTGATTGGAGATGTGATATCACTATAGTTTTTTATGAATTTTTGATAAAAATTGGCTAAGCCTAACAGACGGCGTATATCTTTTAACGTTTTTGGTGTCTGGTAATCTAAAATAGGTCTGATTTTCTCCATATCTATGGAAATCCCTTGTTCCGAAACTATGTATCCTAGATATCTTACACTTTCTCTGCAGAATTTCGACTTTGAGAGGCTAATAGTTAAATTTGCTTGTTTTAGTCTGTATGCTACTTCTTTAATTAATCTAATATGTTGTGCCAATGTTTTAGTCGCTATGATAATGTCGTCTAGGTAGACCCATACAAACGGTTGCAAATCGCTACCTATTACCAAGTCCATTAATTTTGCCATTGTAAAGGGAGCTCCTTTTAAGCCAAATGGCATTACTTTAAATCTATAAAGACCTTTGTTCGTTCTAAATGCCGTCAAATTACGTGAACTCTTGGCAAGCGGAATTTGCCAATAGGCTTCTTTTAAGTCAATCACACTGAAAAACTTTGCCTGTTCAATTCGGTGTAATGTTTCATGTAGGTGAGGCATAGGATAAGCGTCATTTCGTGTCGCCGAATTCACGCGTCGTGAATCTAAACAAACTCTAAATTTGCCATTTGGTTTTCTTACTGGAAGTAAGGGACTGGCGTATTCCGAATCACAAGGTTCGATTACATCCATCAATTTCATTCTCTCTATCTCTTCGTCCACAAATTTTTGTATATATGGGGAACACCTGTACATTGGAGATGCTTTTAACTCTTCCCCCGGGATCAATTTAATCTCATGTTCTAAAATGTGAGTTCTTCCTATCTTATTCTCTTCCGAAACTTCAAATTGTTTAATTGCATCTAAAAGTTGAGCCCTATCGCGGTCAGTCAAGATGTGTTCTGTTTCAATACTCTCTACCGGCTTGAATTCAACATCTAATGTTGGGATATCCAAAGATAAATCCTCTTCGTCGCTCATGACTTCGTCTACTGCCCCGATAAAATTTTCAAATCTAAGGCTGATTTTTTCATTTTCACTGAAGTAGTTTTCTGCAAAACTCAGAGTATCAATCTGGTTATTCTGTGTCCTAATTACCGGTACAATTTCAAATGAGTTCCAAAAATTGATTCCTAAAATCAATTGTTTTGAAAACTCCGAAACAACGTAAACTCTAATCACTTTGGTTATATTATTATAAGCTATTGGCAGATTAACGAAACCTACACAACTGTAATTACTTTTTCCAGCCGTATCTACTTTCATTTTAGTTGTATGCAACTTGAAATTATACTGTTTTATGATATCTAAGGAATTCATTACTGATATTTCGGCGCCAGAATCCAACAAGGCATTTATTTCAGAATTCACTATTTTGACTTTTATGTATGGGCATTTTCTGTGCTCAATTAGAAGTTCATAAATTTCGCTTTTTTCCCCTTTTTTGGGGCTAAAACCATTTGGAAGAGAAACACCCCTCAGTTCTCCTCCACTGCCTCGTTTTTTGGATTCTGTTG
The DNA here is from genome assembly GCF_035046485.1 of Aedes albopictus. Taxonomy (NCBI): domain Eukaryota; kingdom Metazoa; phylum Arthropoda; class Insecta; order Diptera; family Culicidae; genus Aedes; species Aedes albopictus. Next base: position 161,844,738 of record NC_085136.1, read on the forward strand.
TGGAAGTATGTGATTTCTGGGGCAAGTTTGAAATGTTACTCCTGGTGTTCCACATGCGTGGCAGAAAATTACTTTTGGCTGTTTGCAATCTCGCCAACGATGTCCATATTTTCTACAGTTCCAGCATAACGCGACTGGTTCTTTTAGCGCATCCTTGACTCCCGTCGTATCTCCTGATTTTTCAAAATATCTAGGTTTTCCTTTCCTATCATATCTATCCCTGCGCTCGAATGCGCAACTCTCAACGTCATCCGAAGAAGATGTTGAAGATTCAGAAGTAGCTTCAACGTTCCTAACATGTTTTTTGAACGGCTGGTTAGTTTTCGTATATATTCTGCCGCTGTCTTTATCCAGTTGTTGACACAACATACTGAGATGTGCAATATTTTTGATTTTGTAAAACGACAACCTGGTTTTGTACCACCTACGCATGTTATTTCTTAAGACTTTTAGTCTTTTTCGTTCAGAATACTGCTTCGTCATGCGCTCAAACATTCCTTCGATTTCTGCGCAAAACGCAACAAATGATTCCCCTTTTTTCTGTTTCCTGTCTTTGATTTCCTGAAGCAACTTCCTATCTTTGTTTGGGTCCCCGAAACGAATTTTTAAATGCTTTGCAAAATTATCCCAGGATTTGTATTTTTTCTTGTAGGTGAAGTACCAGCGACGCGCTTCACCGGAAAAAAGAATGTAGGCCTGATCCAAGAATCGGTCATCTGGAATGCGCTCTGATGCAATTAGTTCGTTCACCTGAAACACGAAATCGGACACGTCCATGCCTTGAGAATCGCCACTAAATTGGATTCCCCATCTATCTAAACGATAATGTTGAAAACGGTCATCTCGGCGGCTCGAGATAAACCCTCGGTCAGAGCTTCCATGAGGTTCTGAATCCGAACTGGAATCAGACGACAACAGGCTGCTTAGTGAATCTAAGGATGAACTTTCTTCATCCGACGACGATTCCTTAGGCAAGTATTTAGTTTTTGATTTTTTGATGTGTTTTTTCGCTTTACTTTGTTTTTTGTTCAAATCCTTTTCTCTGATCGGTACAATAGATTCCCATCTTTTATCCTTTGGGATTGCTCCTAAGCTTCTAACATCTCTTACTCGTTGTTCGTTACCCTCCTGCTTATCTCCTGCTTTTGGTTGCTCATTTATTTTGAGCTGTTCAATATTTGGTAAATTTTTGAAGTAATTTCCAATAGTTTTACCCCTATCATTATCCGAGAGGAAATTTTCAAGAATCCTGGGCTGGTTGGCCATACTGCTATGGAATCTAACCTGCTCATTAAACTGCAGTTGGTCTTGCGGTTTAAATTCTTTCTGCGGGTTTCGTTTCGATTCCGAATCCAGTGGAATTTCAACACTGTCTTCTTCAAGATCGCTCAAATTCATTAACCTTTTCGCTGTGTCTTTGTAAATTTTCATCAATCTATCAATAGTCCTGATTACCATCTGCTTCTGTTCTTCTTGCGCTAAATCAACTACATGAGACCTGTACATACGTTCTTTCCAATGCCTCAATTGCGAAATCCACCTAACGTGAATGTCTGATTTTAGTCCCATTTCAATTTCGTCCAATTTTCTCCGCACAAGTGGCCATTCATCTACAAAAAAGGTGTCTGGTATCACTTCACTTGGTGCTTGGTTTTCGTTTTTAAATGCATTCCTAAGTCTTTCTCGTTTGTGAAGTTCCGATTCTGTTCTCAGCATGTTTCGTATTTTCAATTCATAATGTAATTCTTCCTCGCTCAAATCAAAAGCGTTGATAATGCTTGTATTGATAGATTTTGCCATTTTTACTTATTATCTTTATGTGTTATAGGAAAATCAGTACCACGTTGTTGCATCTAAGACGCAATGAGGATGATATGCAGTGTAATGAGAATAGTTATAAAAAGAAAAAGTATGTATAGTAGTAATAATAATAATCGATTGTAAAAATATAAAATGAAATTAATTATTTCTGTTTAACCCTTCACCATTTACTTATATCCGACTATTTAACTCTAGAAATGAGAAAAAACAAATCCAATTTCCTAAACTTAAGTGCTCGAATCAATGTCTTTTCTAACTCTAATTCAAAACCATTTCTGTAACTAAATCCGAAACAAATTTAAATCGATCAATTGCAAACTCGTATTCCAGTGGGTTGAAGTTTTTTAGAAAGTTGGGCGCCAATGTAAGGAGGATCCTGGAAGGGCCTCTAAGTTCTGGCTTAAGCGCCAGACGACGCAAGTCGCCTGCCAGAACTCAAGATCGGTCTTGCCCTGCTAGCCAAATTTTCCCAACACTTCCTAGAATCCACCACCATAAACTCCCCAACACTTTCCCAAAGAACTCTCTCCCCAAAGCAGGTAAATATCCCAAATTCTAATGGTTTAAAAAAGTCTAATAGTTCTTGTTTAGTCCAAATAATTGTTGAACATTCATAGCCAAAGTTTATTGAATCCGATTTAAAGAACAATTTTAATTGCCTTTGTGGCAATTTATTAAAAAAAAACTATTTATATTGAAAGCTATTTACATTCCTAAGTTGTGGTTTTATTGATTAAAACAAAAGTTCCTATTAGATTCTGAACGGATCCGTTTTAGTTTTCAAGTTCAAATTATAAAATCCTAAATAGTGACGTCACTTGTTGGAGTGGCTCTTCAAATAGTTTGTGTGTGAGTTCAAGCTTATTCTCTAGCAATACATTACCAAATACAAAATGTCCCTACTGATCACTCATTCTCGCTCTAGGTATTGGTGTTTGGGTGCTCATGCTCCGATAAAAATGTCAGGTACTTACATTCTCTGCCGGGTGAGTTACCTGATCGACCAGCCTACCGATGGTGTAGCGGCCGGCAGCGACGCCGATCTTCGTGCGGTGACCGACGGCCGGCTGTTAGTCGAGCTAAGCCAGGCGTTCTCAGTTGTTGGTGATGGAGTCGGATGGTCGCCGACCGAGTGCACCGAGGGCTCGGTACCAGGCGTCGCCTCGATGTTCGATGCAAAACACGACGCTAATAGCTCAGACGGCCCAGTCTGGAGAGCACTAATACCATCAACCGTGGCGTGGTACTTACACGAACTTGGGGTGGGAGTTGGAGGCGATTGGACTAAATTCCATGGATCTTCTATACCCGGGACGTGAGTGTGGGGGCGGATCTCACTGGCTGTGGGTTTCTTTCCCCAGTCAGACTACTCGCGTTCGCAGGCAACCACGGGTAGCGGTGTGGTTTCGCGAGGCCGAATCCTTAAAACCGTTGACCACGCACTCTGGGGGCACTCCTAGCGGCACGCAGCCACGAGACGAGGAGAACCTCCAGGGGATCGCCCTAGTCCGATCGCACGATGCCGATGGTTTTGGCGAGCAGCTTGTTGTGCCAATTACGCTCTGTGGCTCGGTGTTCCACCGAACGAAGCCACTCCTCAACCCCAATGCTCCACGCGGTCACTGCGGTGACTGTGGAATAAATTGTATTAGCACCAAAAAACACCTATACATTCGCACAGTTTACCTCACGTTATTGCTTCTCACTTTTTGGCTCCTTTTCTTTCTTCAAAATTAGCTTGTTAAATATCCACTCACGCTTTTTCCCTACAGAAAATATTTATAACAATCTTTTACATTTGATACTAATTTATCTAACACATGTGCTTACTGGATCAAATCTTTGATATCACTCCACTCACGATTTTGTTTTTTTTTGTGCGAAAACTCAACTTATTTCTGCAAATAGCTTTAATTAAATTAAATAAATTATTGTAATGATTTTTTTTCTTGTAATATAACTTTACTTGCTCACTTTAAATAGGCTTCAATCACTTTATAAAATTCACAATTTTAATAACTTTCTTCTTCGGCAGTCTGATTGGGAAAGAACTAATATAGTTCATATCCCAGACTCCAGACCTCCAATTTTCTTGGTTTTCTTTTATTTCCGTTTTCTTAATTTTCTTGAAATCATTCCAACAGCATAAATTTTCTTGCAATTGATCAACTTAATAATTCTTAATAACTTCTTCTCTTACGCGATTTTCTATTGAAACCCTGATTCGAGCACTCAATATACCGATTGCCTATTTAAAGGCACGACATTATTTACATTGTAGGGATGTCTATGAAACAACACTCGTGTGTTCGTTTCAGTATCATACATTGGATTGATACTGTGCTTGCACAAAGAGAAATCACCTCTGAGCTGGGAAGTTCTTCTATAACAGTAAGGGCAACGAAAGGTTGCCCTCAAGGAGGAGTCCTCTCACCACTAATGTGGTCCTTGGTTGTAGACGATCTTCTAAGAAGCTTGAAGGAAAAAGGTTTCGAAGTTGTGGGCTTTGCAGACGATATAGTCATAATAGTGAGAGGAAAGTATGACGGAACTGTTTCGGAAAGAATGCAAAGGGCTCTAAACTATACACATTCATGGTGTATTAAGGAGGGCCTTAGCATCAACCCGTCAAAAGTCGTAATTGTCCCTTTCACTAGGAGAAGGAAGATCAACCTTAAAGCTTTTCGGCTTGGAGGGATACAAATTCATCCTAGTGATCGAGTCAAATACTTAGGTTTGATTCTGGATGCCAAACTGAACTGGAATGCTCAAATTGAGTCCGTGATCGGTAAGGCAACAAGTGCGTTCTGGTTATGCTCCAAAATTATTGGCAGAAAGTGGGGCTTGAAACCAAAAATGATAATGTGGATTTATACTGCCATAATCCGCCCAAAAGTGACGTATGCTTCGTTTGTCTGGTGGCCAAAAACAAAAGAGGCTACCACACAATCGAAGCTTGCGAAAATTCAACGTCTTGCGTCCATTGCTGTTACAGGAGCGATGCGAAGCACTCCATCAAAAGCTTTAGATGCGATTCTCAATCTACTACCTTTGCACGAGTACGTGCAATTAGAAGCAGAAAAGGAATTGCTGAGACTTGAACGAGTTGAAAAGTTTATGCCAGGTGATCTTGTAGGTCACCTGAGCATTTCACAATACTTCCAAAATAGGCCAGTAATGAAAATGATTAAAGACTGGATGAAACCTGTGGAGAACCATGATGTTCCTTACAAGTTGCACGAAACAACTCGTGCAGATTGGGAAGTCGGTGGTCCCACTTGTCGTCAAGGGTCAATCAAATTCTTTACAGATGGCTCAAAAGTTGGAATAAAAACGGGAGCAGGAATCTACGGCCCTGGAATACAAATTTCAGTGGCGATGGGACACTATCCTACGGTGTTTCAAGCAGAGATTCTTGCTATTTTAAAATGCGCAAATATCTGCCTTGAGAGAAAATACAGGTATGCAAATATTTGTATTTTCTCAGATAGTCAAGCTGCACTAAAAGCATTGTGCGCTTACAAATGTACCTCAAAGCTTGTCTGGGAATGCATTCTTTCACTGCGCAGGCTGTGCCAAGGGAATTCAGTAAACTTATACTGGGTTCCAGGTCACTGTGGCATTGGAGGGAATGAAATGGCAGACGAGCTTGCTAAAAGTGGTTCCAATTTACAGTTTGCTGGCCCAGAACCATTCTGTGGTATATCAAACTGTACAATTAAAATGGACCTGAAACGCTGGGCTGAGCAGAGGGTGATATCCAATTGGATGGACGTCAAAAATTGCAATCAGTCAAAACGATTTATAACACCAAATGCTTATAAAACCAAAAAGCTCTTAGTGCTCAACAAGAGAGCTCTATGTACATACACTGGCCTAGTAACTGGACACTTCCCGAGCAGGTATCACTTGAAAAATATTGGCCATATTCAGAGTGATATCTGTCGTTTCTGTAATACGGAACGTGAAACCTCGGAACATCTGCTTTGCAGTTGTGGTGCTTTATACACGCGCAGGCAAAGATTTCTAAATAGTGGTTGCTTGCAACCCAGTGAGATCTGGTCTGCAAAACCTGGGAAGGTCTTGGAGTTTATCAATTCCATTGCACCTGACTGGGAGACGACGCGTCGTGGCAGTAGCTGATTACTTGACACATGGTAATTAGCTGGCTAGATGCGAATATCAAAACGGGACATGCCACAAAAGTTCAGCCTATTGGACGCAGTGGCTTAATTTCCCCAACAGGGGAGGAAAAAAAAAAGTCTTGATAAAGTGGTTTTCGGTATTAGTCTGGGACTCATGTACACTTTTTGAGTTCCATTTGGATCGAACATCAACCATGCAAAACTGTATTTCAGCGTCAGCCGTTCAAAGTTTTCATACGTTTTTCTATGGAGAAAATTACGTTTTCAAAGAAAAATCGCCACAGGTTGTCCCTAGCCCATATAAATAAATCAATGAATGATTTCTGTTGGAAAATTACGATGAAACTACATTTTAAAGACCGCAAAGCGATCTGATGTATGTGGAAAAAGGTATTGACTGAAATCTGAATACCATGGCAACGACATTTTTATATGTAAAGAATAAGAATAAATAATAAAAGATCATCATTTTTTCGATCGAGTAAGGCCTAATAACTTTTTCCACTAACGTTGTTTAACGTCTGAGGTCTGATTTCTCGAGAAGTTCCCTACAAACGTCATTCATCGATTCATTTTTAGGGATCATGGGGTGACCCCAGACGATTTTGCTTGGAAAATGCTATTATAGCAACACCTCTATTTTGGGCACTCTTCTGCTATACTATAACTCAGCCAATTTTGAACCAATTGACACAATTTTTGGAGTGCAGTGAGATACGTATAGGATTTAGTCGTGTATCAAATCAATCGGTTTGGAATTGAATGAGTTTTAGCGAAAAAGTGCCTAAAATACCAGCCACTTCCCAAGTGGCTCGCTATTCTATGACAATTTAGAATGGCGCCCGCTAAAATTTGGTTTCTCCAATACAGTTGACATTTTCCACAATTGGGTTCTTTAGGGGTATCAGGATTATTTCATAATCGGATTCTCCGCCCAAAAATTAGTCGAAATCCAAAATTTCATAATTTTTGGAGTCCGGGAACTATTTTTAAAATTCATTTAAAGTTTGCATGGGGAAATTTTTTGTTCGGGTCGAACTGTCACTTTATCGATTTAACTGTCATTCTATCCACAAAAATTAAAACTGTTTTGTTAATTTAACCATCAAAACAAAGGTATTCTAATCCAATAAAATCACGTTATACTCAGAAAAATGAGCTCTTTTGATTTGGCTATAGAAAATAGCAATATTTTATTCACTAAACAACCCAATTGATGTAGGACCACAAAAAACGATCAAAAAGTATACAGGTATGATAAATTTTCCATTTTTATTTTTCCTCATATAACCGTATCCCAGGCTTTTGGTTATACATAGGTATAACCGGTGTGAGTGACATTGCTAAGAAAGTTAATGTAACTCTATTGAAGCCTTCTTGAGATGGGTCATAGGAATTTCCTTCTTATGTCCTGGCTCGTAAGTCTAGGCTTAAGGTGACATGGTGTAACACTGAGCTTTCAAATGAATCTTTGATTTTCATAGATTGTTTGCTACGCATTTTTTGAATTAATAAAAAAAACTGATAGGGTAAAAACACTAGACTTCGCCCCCTAAAATTCTGCTCTAATCTTCGCCATTTCATACATGACAAATGAATTTGTAGGGAGGGAACGAAAATTATATCAGTGGCAAAGTCTAGTGCTTTTACCCTAATTCTGCAAAATCGCAACTGAAAAAGTATCATCTCAATCACTACGAGTGAGCATATGGGTTAATACCTTTCTCAGTTTTGCAAAATGAGAAAATGTGGCCCAGAGCAACAATTGGTTGGCGTTAAGTCAGAGTGGACTAAGCGTTTTTTTTTTGAAAAAGTAAAGCGAAGAGAATTTGACAACTCTGAAATTTTTGACGTTCTTGTGATACTGATGCTTCATTACAGAGAAGAATTATACCGTCTACGCACAGTGACTTAGATACTCCACTAGTCGAGTCAAGTACAAGACACTGGAAGACGACCTTACAATTGAGGTCGAAATACGTATCTGTCAAAGGATGCAAATTCTTAGTGGCATTCAAAGGAACAGTACTTAACACGATTTTCTTTTTACTTATCTCTTTGATGTTTAAATTAAAACATCTTGCTATAAACATACATTTCGGCTCGAAATACATTTTTGTAGCATGATCCTATTTGTTTTCTGAGATAAAATGTGGTTTACAAGAACTAAATCTGAAAATCAGGGCTGAAAAACGGTGAGTCGATAAGTAGAGCGTTCAACATAGCTCTGGTCCTCACAACAAGTTCCTACCTCATGCTTCCACGGGTCAAGCGATCACAAAGACTGCCAGCTAAGAGTTGTGTAGCTTAGCTGGTATTGTAGCCTGGACACTGTTCTCCAGTCATGTTAGCGATCACAGTCTTTGACACCTTTTTGTCGATATTCGGCTGCCTTTGTCTCCAACATTCGCAACACAAGCGATCAAACTACTGTACGGAACAAAAATGTCGAATGAATGCGCTTGACCACGATTGTGTCTTCGAGAGATGGTTTGGTTTTTGTTATTCCTGTCTTTCCCATAAAGAGAGCTGTTTTGGATAAATGTATGTGTCGTAATCGATTTATCACACACGAATAAGCTAATATTATACCAATATTAATCAAAATTGACTGAAATCTTGCGAAAAGCTGGAATTAGACAAATGTCATCGTGTCAGACGACGTTGATTTGATCCACTTTTTTGTTTATTGATCTTCGTTCTGCCGCTCGTGTTGTGTGTAAGAGGTAGCGGTCGCGCTCGAATGAAACAAAGCAAGCTGACACCAGACCGCGGCAACGAAACGAAGGTAGTGAAAAGTGTCGAATGTTTACAAGCCTGCTGTTGTCCTTTTGACTTCAGCTAGATTGAGAAAGTACGACCCGAGCGTCTGTTCACCAAGTAGGTGCGGCTCAAACAGCGTCTGTTCTGCAGTGATGGAAAACAGTGAGGAATGCAGCTGAGCAGACACAAGCGCAAAGCTATTCTACTCGTGAACAACAGAAGCCAGAATATATTCGCACTTCCTTCACTCGCGAGCTAACGAAGCTGGTCGCACTCGTGATTGATTCGCGAAGCAGCTCTGAACATTTTCCAATTTTGTGAAAAAATGAATTTACACGACCGACAGATTTACTCTTCAGGAACAATAAAGCACAAAACACTACTATCTGATGGATAATTACTTGTTTTGCTATTGCTGACTGCACCCCAAATTGGACTGACACAATAGTGTGCACACACCTTCAAAGTGTGATTGCAGCGCAGGACCACGTCGGATCGAGTTGGGGTCTTCGGTGCACTTATTCCTTGTAAATCAAGGAATAAGTGCACCGAAGACGTCGAGGCGGTCCGAGGCAATTATGCACTTTTATCACACTTTTTAGGCGTACCAAAAATAGTGTGATAGTCCAATTTGGGGTGCAGTCAGCAATATTAAAATCGCACTAAAATGGAATTCCCGCATCTCCACTTGTTCTTCGCGAATAAAAAATCATGAGTGTTTTTGTTTTTGTTTTGCTTCATACTCGTGAAGCAAGCGGGTGCGAATAAACTCACACATGGCTTACTCTCGGCACCGTGAGTAAACCGTTTGTTGGTTTTACACTCGCGAGTTGATTCACGATGAGAGTGTTTCCATCTCTGCTGCTCTGGCATCTAGCGGCTGAGTACGAAATGGTGCATCACGCCCAGCTAGATCTAAGGTGGTAGCCCCATCAGCGTGGACGATAAACAGAACTGTCACGATGGCCCTCCGGCGAGACAGGAGTGTTGGCGTGGCGTAGACCCAATATTTACCTTAAGTCCTGGGCACCCACGGTGGTGCAGAGGGCCGAATTGAAAGATTTCCATCCTGGGCGATTGCCAGCCATCGCCTTGACCTGTGGCCAGGTCAAATTTCTGCCGATTTGCTTGACTTCGTTGTTGAGGCTGCGCCGCCTTGAGCCTCTGGGTCTGCCTCTGCTGCGATGTCCTGCTGGGTTCCAATCTAATGCTTGCTTGCAAATTTCGTTTCCGCCCCTGCGTAGAGTGTGGCCGACCCACCTCCACTTTCGCTCCCGAATTTCTGCCGCTATCGGCTTTTGATGACATCGACGATGGAGCTCCACGTTGGAGATTCAATTGTGAGGCCACCATGCATAAATTATATACCGCAGGCATCTATTAATGAAGACCTGCAGCCGTTGAGTGTTCTCCACTGATGCACACCAGGTTTCACTGGCGTATAGCAGCACAGATTTCACGTTCGAGTTGAAAATTCGGATTTGGTGCGTCGATTGATCTGGTTGTTTCTCCATACATTTCTTAAAATCGCAAAAGCAATCCTCGCCTTCTTGATCCGTACACCTATGTCGATCTTGTTGCCGCCATCTGCCTCCATTTGGCTACCAAGATATTGGAAGCTTTCAACATTCTCCACTGATTGCCCAGCTACCGTAAAGCTGGAAGGGTTGACCGTGTTTACATCCAACGATTTGGTCTTGTTGACGTTCATGGTAAGACCTGCCGCTGAGGAGCGATTGGCAATATTATGGAGCTTGCTCTGCATATCAGAGCGCCGTTGAGCAAGGAGAGCAACTTCATCAGGCAGTGCGAAGTCATTTAGGTGTTCCATGGTAATGGGCCGCCAAAGCAATTTACGATTTGGTTCACGATCAATCGCACCTACCAGGATCTCGTCGATTACGATGAGGAACAGTAGCGGTGATAGGAGGATACATCCTTGTCTCACTCCAGTAACGACCCGGATGGGATCGGACAAGATACGGTTGTGCAGTACTATGCACGAAAATGCCCTGTACTGTGCTTCAATGAGGCCGATGATTTTCTCAGGGACACCCTTGCGCCTGAGGGCTTCCCACATGTTTTCGTGATTGAGACGGTTGAAAGCTTTTTCGTAATCAATGATCACCAGGTAGAGAGACTCTTGGAATTCATTGATTTGCTCCAGAATGATACGGAGTGTGACAATATGGTCCACACAGGATCGTCCGACACGAAATCCTGCTTGCTGCCGTCGGAGAGTTGCGTCAATCTTCTCCTGTATCCGGTTAAGGATCACTTTGCAGAGGACTTTGAGAACGATACACAGTAACATGATGCCCCATCAATCATCGCATACAGCCAGGTCACCCTTTTTGGGTACCTTTACTAAGACGCCTTGCATCCAGTCGACCGGAAATGTCGCGGTTTCCCATGTGTTGCTGAGTAATTGATGCAGTAGTTGAGCATCTCAGCTGATATGCGACCGACCCCTGCACTATGGAGCGGCTCCATACAAACAGGTGGCCAAAAATATTTTCGCGTCAATAGGAAGCAAGCAGCTGCGGTTTTGCTAAAGTGCCGATAGTGGCGCTATTCTGATAAATGCGGTAAACGTGATAACAGTGTAAACAAGCAGAGAAGCTTGCGCTACGAAATCATAGACAGCGCTCGTGTTCCATGTGTTTTTCACATATACAGCGGCGCCGCCTGGCACCTATCCACTCGAAACATCATGCGCAACACGGGTGCAAAATGCCAGTCAGAAAAAAAGAAGTAAACAACTTGAAATTTGTATGGTGATGTAATCAATTCTCTGTTACTGCAATGAATTCAGAAGAAATGCGTAAGGATAATGATTTTGTTTCTAATTTGCAACTTTTTGCCCCAAGGCACAAATCGCTGCGATGCGAAACAAGTGCAAGCCAGCGATTTGTCCATACAAGAAAAATAATTTTACTTTTAATGTGGTGGCGCCATCTCTGAGAAAATCAAGCTTAGATTCCTTACTATTTTATAATGTCTTGCTCCTATTCGTAGGGTTTCATGCCTGAAAATATGAAAAACATGTTGAACAGGTTGTTTTAACACGACAGTTTCAAACAGCATGAAAATACAAGGGCATTGCATACCTTTAGGCGTTTAAGGATTTCTGTTCCTGTTTTCAAAATGGATTCCAATTCGTAAAAACACGTTTCGCTAAGAAATCCAAGATCAGATTTAGACTGCACTATGATTGATCTACCGAGAAAAGCGGCCATGACGACCAAATGTTTCCTCAGAGGTATTTAACCATCGAGCGATCGCGCTGTTGTATTTTGTACAACACGTTGAAAAAATCTCGCTTCTTGTACTCAGCATTAGTGTGGTGCTGACGCAGGTAGTCAACCGCGCAAGTTACGGAAGGTTAATGGCCAATAGGGCTGCAAAACGGTGAGTCGATAAGGAGACCCGAGCAGGAATGAATAACTGACACATAACTGGAGAATACCAAAGTCAGGTATCATACCAAGGCAAGGTATTAGTCGGTTATTCAGGTATTGAAAATAACTTATTTTGGTATTTTGTAGGTATTGATACAATACCTCAATAAGTTATTGGTTCGGTGTTGAGGACTGTTTGAAGTATTATTCAATTATGAAAAAAATCGCTATTTGTATGAAAAATCACCGATTTTTTTTAGGTATTGCCATACATGATGTCATTATTCACGCGTTATGCACAGAATACACACCAGTTATTATTTTAGGTATTTTACCTCTTATGCAGGGCTACTTGATATCTCATTCAGGTTGTAGGTATTCGGTTTTCCATACCTGAGTTAGTTATTCTCCAGCTATTTTCTCCTGCTCGCACGAGACTCGCGAAGCGATGGAAGAGCTGTACCGCGCTAAGGACACACGAAAGTTCTACGAGAAGCTGAACCGCTCGCGCAGAGGCTTTGTGCCACAAGCCGACATGTGCCGAGATAATCACGGGAATATTCTCACGAGCGAGCGTGAGGTGGTCGAGAGGTGGCGGCAGCATTACGATGAGCACCTCAATGGCGACGTTGCAAGTACCGAAGGTGGCGTGGTAACAGATCTAGGAGTATGTGCACAGGACGAAAGACTTCCGGCCCCTGACCTTCAAGAGATTGAGGAGGAGGTTGGCCGGTTGAAAAACAACAAAGCCGCTGGAGCAGATCAACTACCAAGCGAGCTTCTAAAATACGGTGGAGAAGCACTGGTGAGAGCACTACACTGGGTCATTACCAAGATTTGGGAGGAGGAAGTATTACCGGAGGAATGGATGGAAGGTATCGTGTGTCCCATCTACAAAAAGGGCGACAAGTTGGATTGCGGGAACTACCGCGCGATCACACTACTGAGCGCTGCCTACAAGATACTCTCTCAAATTTTATGCCGCCGTCTATCACCGATTGCAAGAGAGTTTGTGGGGCAATATCAGGCTGGATTCATGGGTGAACGCGCTACAACGGACCAGATTTTCGCCATCCGCCAGGTGTTACAGAAATGCCGCGAATACAATGTGCCCACACATCACTTGTTCATCGATTTCAAATCGGCGTATGAGCCAGCTATGGCAGATTATGCACGAATACGGGTTCCCGGATAAACTGATACGATTGATCAAGGCGACGATGGATCGAGTGATGTGCGTAGTTCGAGTATCAGGGACACTCTCGAGTCCCTTCGAATCTCGCAGAGGGTTACGGCAAGGTGATGGTCTTTCGTGCTTGCTGTTCAACATTGCTTTGGAGGGTGTAATACGAAGAGCGGGGATAAACACGATTGGGACGATTTTCACGAAGTCCGTTCAGCTGCTTGGTTTCGCCGATGATATTGATATTATTGCTCGTAAATTTGAGACGATGGCGGAAACGTACATCCGACTTAAGAGTGAAGCCAGGCGAATCGGATTAGTCATTAATGTGTCGAAGACAAAGTACATGATGGCAAAGGGCTCCAGGGAAGAATCACCGCGCCCGCCACCCCGAATTCATATCGACGGAGATGAAATCGAGGCGGTTGAAGAATTCGTGTACTTGGGCTCACTGGTGACCGACGACAACGACACCAGCAGAGAAATTCAGAGGCGCATTGTGGCAGGAAATCGTGCCTACTTTGGACTCCGCAGAACTCTACGATCGAATACCCAAGTAACCACAGTGCTGAAGCCTTATTGCATGCAGATATACGGTATATTTAGTGCAATCATTACTTTACATGCAAACTTAAGGTTGATTTAAAGTGGAAGTGGGCAATTAAAGAATCAAATTAAGATTATACTGGTATAATCTTGAAGCAGTCGCATAACTGCCCATTTCCACTTTAAATCAACTTTAAGTTTGCATGTAAAGTAATGATTGCTCTAAGTACACCGTATATCTGCATGTTATAAGGCTTCAGCACTGCGGTTACTTGGGTAAAGTTCGCCGTAACACGAAGTTAACCATCTACAAAACGTTGATTAGAACGGTCGTCCTCTTTGGGCACGAAACATGGACCCTACGTGCAGAGGACCAACGCGCCCTTGGCGTTTTCGAACGGAAGTTGTTGCGTACCATCTACGGCGGAGTGCAGATGGAAGACGGGACTTGGAGAAGGCGAATGAACCACGAGCTGCATCAGCTGCTGAGAGAACCAACCATCGTCCATACCGCGAAAATCGGGAGGCTACGGTGGGCGTCATCAGGATGTCGGATAGCAACCCGACTAAAATGGTTCTCGAGAGTCATCCGACCGGTACAAGAAGACGTGGAGCGTAGCGAGCTAGGTGGGTCCACCAAGTGGAAGACGATCTGCGGACCCTTTGCGGAGTGCGGAACTGGAGATACTCAGCCATGGACCGAGTAGAATGGTTACGGCTACTATGTACAGCAGAGGCCACTCAGGCCTTAGTCTGATCGGTAAGGTAAGATACTTATTCGGTGGTTCTATATAGGAAAAGGAGCTGCATAACAGCTTATGGAGCAAACGCTCTTAAAAGAAAACTTGCTTAAGCCAAACAATAATACTATTTTTATTCTTTGCTTAAGCTCTTATACGGCAAAAAAATAATTGGGTATTTTCTAGCCTACTTCATTATAAATGAGCCTTTGATCGTGGATAACACATAGAAATGCCTAGCAAGATGCTCAGTTTAAATACAACAATTTAAAAAACGCCGGGTTTATAGAAAAATACAATGAGCACCTTCTGTGTATAATTATATTTGTTGCTACACCTGTTGCGCACCTTAACAAAACGTCAAACGACGCGTCAGAGCATTTCCGTTTTCCCTTGTGTTTTTTTTTCATAACCGATTTTGTACTCGATCAGAGCGGACGCAATAAATTGAACTCGTTGCAAAGTACCTCGCGTGTGTTGTAGTGTTTCTTTCGGCTGGTTTCCCTTTTTCGCTATTCGTGCTTATTCTGCTCGGCGTGCGACGTGACAAAAGTCGTGTCGCATGTGTCACCCGATTCCGGTAGGCGGATGCGGTGACAAGAGTCGGTGTGGGTTGTGGGAAATACCGTGAGCCCAAAGTAGGCACGATTTCCTGCCACAATGCGCCTCTGAATTTCTCTGCTGGTGTCGTTGTCGTCGGTCACCAGTGAGCCCAAGTACACGAATTCTTCAACCGCCTCGATTTCATCACCGTCGATATGAATTCGGGGTGGCGGGCGCGGTGATTCCTCCCTGGAGCCCTTTGCCATCATGTACTTTGTTTTCGACACATTAATAACTAATCCTATTCGCCTGGCTTCACTCTTTAGTCGGATGTACGTTTCCGCCATCGTCTCAACACAGACAAACAGACGTAACACTTTGAACATTTTTCGATTCAAATCATAGTCACGGAAACATATTCGCCCAATGCTAAAATGACTAAGTTTGGCCGACCATCAACCAGGTGGCGGTAGTGAGCATTATCGCATGCTTTCTGACGGAAGGGCGGAAAAGCGCTGTGTTTCAAATATATATTTGACTTTTTTGACGGAAGGGTGGAAAAGCAGTTTTGTAGAAATTTGAAAAAAAAATTAAAAAGAAATGAGCGGCATGAGAAAAAGAACAATGATTATAACATATCTGAATTTACAGTGTTCAAAGGTGGAAAAAATGTGAAAACGAATGGTTTCGGGTTAAATAAAAATGGCTCAACGTAAATTATTGTTCAGACTGGACGCCAAGAGAAAGATTATATGGGGTCTCAAATCAGCCTAGAAATTAAAGCTTTTAGAGAACGCGTGTGCCAGTCTGATCTGCAGTTCGTCAATCGCGTTGCAGCAACCGCACGGCTGTGTGAATTCAGTACAGGAAAAGAGTTCGAAGAAATCACCGGAACAGTCGCAGGACAGGCACGAAATCGGGATGTACGGACAGCAGCGCTACGAATCCTGAACAAAGGGGGTTTAATCACTGACTTGGTCGATAAAGTACGCGAGATCGAAACCATTCGACTAAACGAGGAGTACTACCGGCAAAAACACATTCAGTCAGAGCCGGCAGTCATTGCACCGATAAGAGCAGATTATCCCAGGAACCAAGCAGCCCGTGGTCGTTTCCACCCGTATCAGTCGGCGCCTGCTTTCAATTCTCGGGGCAAATCACGTTTCGGAGAATTCGCTAGTCAACGCAACACCCGTCGTGACACGCCCGGGCATCGAGGAACAAACTATGACCGCGGAGAACGATGCTTGAGATGTGGAAACGTGTACCACATGCCTTCGGAATGTCCAGCCATTGACAAGATCTGTCGAAACTGCAGCAAAGTTGGTCATTTTCAAAGAGTTTGCAGGGCTCCATTCAGACCGGCTGTGATGAACGAGTTCAAGTCGGAAATACCAGAAGCGAGCATCAAGAAGATAGCAGCAGTCGAAGAGATGGATGTGGAACCAAACCGGAGAATGTAAGTGATGTACCCGGAAATTAATGATAATGTATACCGATACTTGATTGTGATACCTGTGACAGCATTCATAGGCGTTGTCGTTTAATTTGTTTCATGATTGATTTCGTTTCATTGTTTAATCTATTAAAATAATTTGATATGCTTTCATTTATTGAATAAAATGAAAAGAATCATGCGCAGATTCTTTTGGTGGCCGGGCATGTCACAGGATGTATTACAGTTTGTGAAAAGTTGCGAAACTTGTGCAGTACTCAGTGCCGGATTTAGGCCTCGGGGGGGCCGGGGCAAACTCTATAAAGTAGGCCCCCAGAATCAAAGTTTCGAAAAAATGAACCTTACAATTACGTCCATTTTCTTAATCTTATGTATTATTATACTTTTAATGCCTAATATTGAAAACTTCTGATTTCTGAACTTATCTCAAATTCCGACAAATTGAAAATTATACGAAAATTCAATTTGATATTTGGCTCAAATGTCAAAATGCTAGCGTAAATGATATCTTGTTCAGATAGTACATATATTTTTGTTTAAAATCTTAGCGTTCAGTTAAAAATCTACTAAAACATGGAGCAACTTTATTTGAGATTGCACGAGATCGACGAGTATATCAAGATTCAGATTATACAAAGATAAGCCTCTTGGGAGCAACTGTAGCAATAAATCTTAATATCTCCAGAAAAACTCAACATAAAGATATGGAAAGCTACTGTTTCGAGGACACTTGGTTTTTAAACTAGCCTTAACTCCCAAATATCTCCAGAATTCATTATCTTCTCTTTCCCATGATAGCAACGAACTGATGCAAATGATTATTAGGCATTTGTTTTCAGAGTATAATCATAATCAACAGACGTTTGTATAATCATTGTGAAATAATAGATAAATTTGTGAAACTATTGAAACTTAGATATATGTGTAATTACTCTCAAAAGCTCAATCTTTCATGCACTCTGCATAGAGACACTTTTTGTAGCAACTTGCAGTCACGGAAAAGTGTTTCCATTTGATAAGAACTTTCAAGGGCTTTTAGAGAAAATCGCGTATTTTTAAATACTGCACCAAAAATTATGAAATTTTTGATTTTGAATTATTCTTAACCTTCCAGGATGTGCGCCATCAAGCAGCTGAAACTGCACCGCGCACGCGGTGTTATACGACGAACGAGGTTTTTTGGTAGTGTTGTACTTTTTACAACGGCGCCCGCGCTGAAGGGTTAAGAGAAAATCCAGATAAATGGCCAGAAATAATTTAGATACATTTAGGAACCCAATTATAGGTTCTTTTTTTTTGGTGTGACGTCCTCACTGGGACACTGCTTCTCACCTTAGTGTTTCATGAGCACTTCCACAGTAACTGTGGAACTGTCATTAACAAAGAGTTTCCTTAATCAATGACCATTTCGTATGTGTATATCGTGTGGCAGGCACGAAGACACTCTTTACCTGAGGAAGTCAAGGATTTTCCTTTACAAAAAGTTCCTGGACCGACCGGGAATTGAACGCGTCACCCTTAGAATGGTCATGCTGAATATCCACTCCTTAACAGCTGTGGGGCCGTGTTTAAAATATGAACGCCCATTGACGTGAATTTTGTATGGTTTCGTTGAAAAATATAAATTGTATTTCGGATTCTTGGGGGGCCCCTTCATCGGGGGGCCCGGGGCACTTGCCCCCTTTGCCCCCCCTTAAATCCGAGCCTGACAGTACTGGCTCGTAAAAACCCACCTCTACCGTTGTCCAGTAGAGAGCTTCCGGAAGGCCCCTGGGAGATCATCCAGATTGATTTTCTTTCCATCCCTGGGACTGGAGTGGGCACATTTTTGGTGGTTGTTGACACATATTCTCGATATTTGTCAGTAATCGAGATGGGCCACACCGATGCGAACAACACCAACAGAGCACTTTGCCAAACTTTCCAGACTTGGGGTTTCCCAACGATTATCCAAAGCGATAATGGGCCGCCGTTCCAAAGCTCGGTTTTCATTGAGTTTTGGGAGGAGAGAGGAGTGAAAATCCGAAAATCGATACCTCTCTGTCCGCAGACAAATGGAATAGTCGAACGGCAGAACCAGGGTCTGATCAAGGCGGTAGCTTCCGCAAAATTGGACGGCGTAAACTGGCGAGAGGCATTACAACTTTACGTCCACAAACATAATACATTGATTCCTCATTCTCGGTTAGGCGTTACGCCTTTTGAGCTGTTGGTCGGGTGGAGGTATCGAGGCACCTTCCCTAGCCTGTGGAGCGGGTCGGAAACAAAGCAATTGGATCGATTGGATGTAAGGGAGCGAGACTGTGAAGCCAAGTTTCTGAGCAAGCAGTATGCAGACTTATGTCGAATTCGTTTTTGAACCTGGGTTGGAACTGGATTGGCGGAAAATGTGTAAACAAACAAACGTCAAACAAACTCAAACAAACTTTAGTACAAGCGAAACCGAAGTCGGGTTGGGGTTGAAACTGTGATCTCATCCAGTTCCAACCCAGGTTGGAACTGAATCAAAAACGAATTCGACATTAGCACATGGGGCCAAAGAATCTGATATTCGCATCGGTGACACGGTATTGATGGCCCAACAAAAGAAATCGAAGGTAGATCCAACATTCTCATCGGAACGTTTTACTGTAATAGCAAGGCAGGGAGCTAAAGAAGTTGTTCTGGTCAACAGTGGGAACGTTCAATACACCAGAAACGTTCAGGATGTGAGGAGAGCCCCATTGAATCATCACACAAGCCTCGAAGAGATTACAGGTGAAACCCAGCCCGCCCTTGAGGAGGGTGCAAGCCACTGTCCAGCGAACACTGGAAGAACCGGTGACACAACTACAAGAATTTTACGACAACGCGATACTCTGCGGAGACCGGCGAAGCTTGATGACCGTTTTGTGTATAATATTTACTGTTGAGAGTAGAGACGGGATGGAATGTGGGAAATACCGTGAGCCCAAATAAAATGAATTAAAAAAAAATGAATAAAACAAAACAAATTAAATAGCGTTGTATTGATTGCCTTATTATGAAAAATTGAAATAAATTGGTAAAGTGCATACCATCCTCACAGTTTAGTTTCAGCGCGATCTACTTTTCCGTGATAGTTGGAGCATTTTCAGCTCCAGGGGTTTCTGCCAACCGATCAAGGCGGAAGTTAGAAAAAAAAAAAACAGAACAAAAACCGAACCGAACAGCCTACGAAGAATCACGCGAGAGAGTGGGAGAATTTCTTCATAATTGTCGGGTTCGGCATCATGCAACCGGAGTGTGCGAGCTGAGTGAGAAGCAAACGGTCTTTAATGAGAGGAACGGGTAAAGCCGCGCATGCGTGTGCGATCATGTGCGTTTCCTCCGTCTCTTTCGCTCTTGTCGGCAGTCGAGAATGTGAGAGTGTAGGTGAGTAAACTCTCCGATCCCTCATTGAACGATCGGGGATCGGGTGCATGACGGAGATCTGTGGATCGATTCGGCATTCAGTTGACGACGCTTGCCACGTACGGGTGCAAATTTTAGTGTTTGGGATGGAACGACGAGAGTACCCCAAGCCAGCCAGATCTGTGGACGTGCAAGAAAATTCGGCCGATGGACACCGCAACGTGGACGTTCCGGTGAATTTTGCTGATAGGCACCAAAACGCGGACGTGATACAAAATTCGGTGGATGGGCAACACCGGTGAGAACACCGATGAAATCTCACCGTATTCCCACAGTCGCATCAGATCGACAAATGTCGCATTCAAGTGACGTTTGGATGTGAGGATTGTCGTGACCTCGGGAGGAGTCGACAGCGAAGAAAAAAAACATCAAATTGGAGAATGTGGTTAGTGTTTTTTAATTACTTAGATTAATTAATCGTCTTTAATTACAAATATTTTGTTTTCTGTTTTACAGATCGACCAAAATATGCAAAAAAGGATAATTTTTTTAAGCTACTGCCGAGCAGTTGAAAATCGGAAATTTTGCCTCGACAGTTACCATGGATGATTCTCCGGTGCAGGTTTCCAGCTTGGTTTCGGTGGAAGACGACCTTCTATGCTTCTGGTGTGGCAAAGTGGCATTGGAAAATATCGGGTAGAGTGCAAATTGTCGTTGCGGTTGAAACCGAAGTTTCCCCGCACGCGAAAATCGCTTTTTTTCTCCCAAACCGTGCGTCAGGCAAAGTGCGCTGAATAGAGGCAAAAATTAAAATTTATTGGTAGAGGACCAGATCCGCGGCCCCGCGCACTGGCACTACGTCTGACGATAGGTTTCACGTATGGTTTTAAAGAAAACTCGATTGTCGCGTGTGAGGAACTTCGGTTTCAACCACGACGAGCATTTGCAGTCTATCCGATATTTTCCAATGCCGCTTGCCACACCAGAAGCAAGATCCTCTACCACCGAGACCAAGCCGGAAACATGCGCCGGAGAATCATGGTAACTGTCGAGGAAAGACAAGATCATCTTGAGCTCACTGGAAGTTTTCAAAATGAAAAGCTGCACCTCAATACCCTGCACAGATCCATGGATTATTTTGTGCTTTACATGGAGTAACCCCATCGCCATAACCGCCCACCCGGATCTAAACATTTACAAAAAAAAAAAATGATAACCTTCAATACATTTTCTTCGAATATTGGATACTCTATTATAACAAATAAAACATGAAATGCAGTACATATACAAATTGTGGTTATTTGAGTTTAATGAGGAAGCAACTTAGCGTCATCTTTATTATTTTTTTTTTGTAATTTGGTGACCGAAGATTCCTTCAAGAATTCTACGAGAACTTCAAAAATTCGAATCCATTTTTTTTTTCTAGGAAGAGATTCTTTCAAGCGTTCCCTCGATTATTTCCACAATAATTCGTTTGAGATTTTTCAAGTATTAAACCTGGGATTCATTTAGAAACGCCTGCAGAGATTTCCAAACGGATTTTTATGTTTTTTAAGAATCCATCTGAAATTCTTCAAGAGATTCCTTCATATATTTTCGCGAAAATTTCGTTTAAAGAAATGATTGAATTTTGGGGAAATTCTCAAATAACTCTTTCTTGAACTTCCAGAATTTTGTAGGAAATTCTTCCAGATATTCTATCATGAATTATTCCAGAGATTCGTCGAATCATACTTTAAAGACACTTTGAGCTCCATTGGAGATCCATCAAGGGGTTTATTTGAAAGTTTAATCACAGATTTTTCGGGAATTCCTACGAGAATCGTTTTTGATGCTTGTTTGAGGATTGCTCCCTAAATTTCTTCAGACATTTTTCTTGTCTTTTCTCCCCCTTCTTTGTGAATTCTAAAAGGGACTCCTTCGGGATTCCTTCAGGAATTGAGAAAAATCTTCCAGGATCCTTTTTTTCAACACTGCGATTACTATGAGTTTGTCCAGCAATTTTCAAGGAGTTCTTTTGACAATTCTTCCAGAAGTTCCTCCGTGGATTTCTGCAGGAGTATCCTCGGGAATTCTTTAACAAATATCTCTTAGAATTCTTTCAGGAGTTTCTCCAAGAATTTTTCCTGGAGTTGCTTCAGGAATTCTCCCAGGAGCTCCACCAAGAAGTCTTTCAGAAGTTTCTCCGGGATTTTTTTCAGAAGTTCCTATAAAAGATTCTCCGGGAATTCCTCCAAGAGTTCCTCCGGGAATACCACCAAAAGTTTCTCCGGGAATTTTTCCGGGAGTTCTTCCAAAAATTTTTCCCGGAGATTTCTGCAGGAGTTTTTTTTTTATCAGGAGCTTCTCAAGGAGTTTGTCCAGGAATTCCACCCGGAGTTCCTCCGGTAGCCCATCCAGGAGTTTCACCAAGAGTTCCTCCGGGAATTCCTTTAGGAGTTCTTCCGGGGATTCCTCCAGGAGTTTCTCCGAGAATTCCTCCAGGAGCTCCTAAGACAATTCATCCAGCGGAGAGACGAACCAGCCAAGGGCTGAAAGTCTCTTCAATAAAGACAAATCAATCAAATCAAATTCATCCAGTCATTCCTCCGGGAATTCTTCTAAGAATTTCTTCAGGAGTTCTTCAGCAAGATCCTCCAGGAATTCTGCAGGAGTTTCTTCGGTAATTCTTCCAGGAATTCCTCCGGGGATTTCTGCAGAAGTTTGCTCGGAAATTCTTCCACGAATATCTCCAAGAACTCTTCCAGTAGTTTCTCCAAGAATTCTTGCAGGAGTTCCTTCAGAAATTTTCCTAAAGTTAATCCAGGAATTCATCTGGCAATCCCTGCAAATGTTTCTCTAAGAGTTTTTTTTTTCTGGAATAGGAAGTAAGCAGCTGCGCTTTTGCTAAAGTGCCGGTAGTGGCGCTTTTCTGATAAATGCGGTAAACGTGATAACAGTGTAAGCAAGCAGAAAAGTTTGCGCTACGGAATCATAGATGGCGCTCGTGTTCCATGTGTTTTTCACATATACAGCGGCGCCGCCTGGCACCTATCCACTCGAAACATCATGCGCAACACGGGTGGAAAATGCCAGTCAGGAAAAAAGAAGTAAACAACTTGAAATTTGTATGGTGATGTAATCAGTTCTCTGTTACTGCAATGAATCCAGAAGAAACGCGTAGGTATAATGATTTTGTTTCTAATTTGCAACTTTTTGCCCCAAGGCACAAATCGCTGCGATGCGGAACAAGTGCAAGCCAGCGATTTGTCCATACAAGAAAAATGATTTTACTTTTAATTTGGTGGCGCCATCTCTGAGAGAATCAAGCTTTGATTTCTTGCTATTCCTCCGGGAAGTTTCTTCTTCTTCAGGAATTTCTTCAAAAGTTCCTTCGGAAATTCTTCCAGGGATGACTTTGAGTATTCATTCTTGCAGGAGTTCCACCAGGAATTCTCCCAAGAGTTTTTCCAGGAATGCTTTCAGGGTTTTTTCCAGGAGATCTCTCGAAGATTTCTGCAGGAGTTTCTCCAGGAATTTTACAGGAGTTCCTCCGGTAATTCTTCCAGGAGTTGCTCCGGTAATTCTTCCAAGATTTCGTCTGGTGATTTCTGCAGGAGTTTTCTCGGGAATTCTTTCAGGAATATCTCCGGGATTTCTTTCAGGCCTTCCTCCAAAAATTCTTCCAGAAGTTCCTCCAAGAATTCTTACTGGACTTCCCCCGGGAATTTTTCCAGGAGTTCCTGTGAAGATTCTTGCAGGAGTTTTTTTTTTTGATAAATCTTTCGGGAGCTCATCTGGGAATTCTTCCGAAAATTTAACAAAGAGTTTCTAAGGAATTCTTCATGAAGTACCTCCGGCAATCTCGGCAGATGTTCCTCTAAGAGTTTTCTCTGGAATTCCTTCAGGAGTTCCTGCGTGAATTTCTCCGGGAATTCCTCCAGGAGTTTCTCCGGGAATTCTTCCAGGTATTCTAGGGAAAATTCGTCCAGGGGTGACTTAAAGAATTCTCCAAGAATTCTTCCAAGACTTGCTCCGGTGATTTCTGTATGAGTTCATTCGGAAATTTTTCCAAGAGTTCCTGTGGGAATTCTTCCAGTAGTACCTTCGAAGATTTCCGCAGAAATTTCTTCGGGAACTGCATAAGTACCTGCAAGATTTCTTCAAAGAATTTCTCCAAGAACTCTTCCAGGAGTTTCTCCGGGAATCCTTCCAGGAGTTCTTACAAGTATTCTTCCACAATTTTTTCGGGAATCCTTCCAGGAGCTCCGCCAGGAATTCTTTCAGGATTTCCTGCGGAGGTTTCTACAAGAATTTTCGGAGAAATTACTTAATGCCGGAGAAAGTCCTGGAAGAATTCCCGGCAGAGCTACTCGAAGAATATTTGGAGAAATTCCTGACAGAATTCTCGGAGATATTCGTGGAATAGTTCCCGGATCTCCTGGCGAAGTTCTCTTGGGAACTCCTTTTGGGAATTCCCGGAGAAATTTTGGAGGAATTTCTCAAGGAATTCCAGGAGGAACTCCTGAAGGAATTCCCGAAAGAACTTTTTGCTAAGTTCCTGGAGGAACTCCTGAAGGAGTTGTTTGTTCTGGAGGAATTCCCGGAAGAATTAATGTTGGAACTTCTGTAGGAATTTCCAAAGAAACTGCTGTAGGAATTCCCGGAAAAACTTCTGGAGGGATTCCCGGAGAAACTCCTGAAGCAATTTTCGGAGGAACTCCTTGAGGAATTTCCTGAGGAACTCCTGGAGGAATTTCCGGAGGAACTCTTTGAGAAATTTCCGGAGGAACTCCTGCAGCAATTTCTAAGAATAGTAAGAAATCAAAGCTTGTTTTTCTCAGAGATGGCGCCACCACATTAAAAGTAAAATCATTTTTCTTGTATGGACAAATCGCTGGCTTGCACTTGTTCCGCATCACAACGATTTGTACCCTGGGGCAAAAAGTTGCAAATTAGAAACAAAATCATTATACCTATGCGTTTCTTCCGGATTCATTACAGTAACAGAGAATTTATTACGCCACCATACAAATTTCAAGCTGTTTACTTTTTTTTTTCTGACTGGCATTTTCCACCCGTGCTGCGCATGATGTTTCCGAGTGGATAGGTGCAGGCAGCGCCGCTGTATATGTGGAAACACGTGGAACACGAGCGCCATCTATGATTCCATAGCGTAAACTTTTCTGCTTGTTTACACTGTTATCATGTTTACCGCATTTATCAGCAAAGCGCCTCTACTGGCACTCTAGCAAAAACGCAGCTGATTACTTCCTACACGCTAAGAAAATGTTACTCTAAAATGAGTAAGATTCACACAAAACTGAGCTAAACTGGAACAGCTCAAAAAATGAGTAAATTGCATTTCCAGCGATAGCGCTGGCCCAAGTGCAAAAATCCAACCAATTTAAGCCGTATAATATTCTTCACATCAGCAAGAATATTATACAGCTTAAACTGATGAGATTTTCGCACTTGGGCCAGCGCTATCGCTGGAAAAAAAATTACTCAATTTTGAGTTGTCCCACTTTAGCTCAGTTTTGTGTGAATTTTCTGACCGTGTATTGACCTGGCGACCCTGGTCTTGCCGTGCACGCTAAGAAAATGTTACTCTAAAATGAGTAAGATTCACACAAAACTGAGCTAAACTGGAACAGCTCAAAAAATGAGTAAATTGCATTTCCAGCGATAGCGCTGGCCCAAGTGCAAAAATCCAACCAATTTAAGCCGTATAATATTCTTCACATCAGCAAGAATATTATACAGCTTAAACTGATGAGATTTTCGCACTTGGGCCAGCGCTATCGCTGGAAAAAAAATTACTCAATTTTGAGTTGTCCCACTTTAGCTCAGTTTTGTGTGAATTTTCTGACCGTGTGGACGAACCACGCACGAAACGAACCCATGCGAACGCTTCAAAAATTACTCATTTTCGACTAGTCCCAGTTGTGTGTGTATGTACACTGTAGCGACATCTGGTTGGAGAAATAATGACACGTCATTATTGGTTGATAGGTGGCGTGCATTCACGTGCGCTGCCATCTGGTAGCAATTTTACATAGCACATTATTTCAAACGCTTAAAAGTTTTTGATCAGAAATAGGTATAAGTAGATAGAAGTTTTTTTTTTCACTCGTGATAATCTGGTCGCATGTGGTCGTTGAGTTTGAGTTGAGTTCATGAAAATTCTTCTCAATGTATATACGACGAATGATTGAAAACATACGAATCGACCTTCGGAGTGGAACGACATGCAAAAAATTGATATCCTGAAGTGTTTGGAGAACGCTAAGCTGAAAAGAAGGCTCTAAATCTAAAATGTAAATGGTATGGTAATGTATGTTTTTGTTTCTCCTGGATTGTGATATTGACAATGACAAATCAATCGGCTAACTTTCTACAAAATAGTATTTTTATTAGTATGTATGCTGGTTTCCGTCTCTTTGCTAGTGCCCTTGCCATGTGTTTTCTTAGTACTTTTGTCACTGGCTATTGCTGAGTACCAGTACGTGTATGTATGTACTAGTACTGATTAGTACATACAGCCAACCAAACCACAGACATAGGAGGCTTTCATCATGGAACACTGATTCGATGAGTGAGATTTTGCTATTTGATCTGTCTCAAAACGAGGCTGTTTTCTTTGACAAAGTAATGTTTTTTTTTGTGTGTGTAACGATTACTGCTGATGGGATGAGATGATCCATGAGGGATGGCTTGCACTGAAATTTTGAACAAGACGTTGCACCACTCGACGTTAGGACGTCGTCGTCTGTTCTAATACATAATACGCCCTGGTAGTAGTGATTTTTTTCTATTCACTTAACACTCCAATTTCTTGTAAACCGAGAGGTTTACTCTTTCAATTTCCATTATATTAGTAATGTGTGTTTGTTCTTCATTTTTGCTTGGTTTGAATGTTGGGGTGTGAGTTTTACCTATGCTACAATGTAATTTATTTGTAGGGTTTTTGTTTTTCTCAGTAACGACAACTACTTATTTCATTAGTTATTTGCCTATATTGTGATCGTACTCTGATTTTTACTTTACAAAACTAATCGAAAACAACGTTCATCGAGATAAATTAAGAAGAGGAATAACAATATACAGCCTCGCGGTTATGTTTCTGTATTTTTACTCTCCGTATGTTTCTTTTTGCATTTGCTTCTCATTGGGAAGAAATAAGTTTGAAAGTATTTACACAAATATGCATATAAATGTATAAAAACAAAAACAAGGGACGTACGATTAGAAATTGCTTAACGAGTTTTCCTTTTGCTTTGTGAATGAATCCATTAAACGTAATTGCAACTTTTGGCTGTCTTTTCTGTGTCGTGTTGGTTTCACGTTTTACTTTTGTTTATCGATTTATTACTATAGTTTTCTGCTGAATTCAATTCATATGAATATTTTGTTTCTTTTATTGTTTACGTCTTATTAGCTACAGTGTGTGTTAATTTCTTATAGTTTAAAAGTTGTATCAATGTAAAAAGTGTGTAATTTTGTTGGTTTGTTTTTTTTTAGTAATAACAATTAATTACGAATCGATTATAGTTATGTATAGTTACGCTTTGAATGGGAGCCTCTCTTACGATTGCACCCTAACGTTTTCCTCCTTTTGTGGTTGCCTTCTTGACCGATCGATGACCAACTGCTTACTTAACAGCCGAGTAGGTTTGCTGTTGTGAGTTATTGGTTTGAACCCAGTTGCCGAAGACGTCCCTGTGGAGAAAAAGTAAAAAAATAAATTAGTTAAATATGTTTTGTAGATTACAACCGTCGTATTTACTAGAAATTCATCTTATTTGATTGATTTGTCTACATTACTCCCGAAAGATCAAAGCGGAAGAAGGGAACGGCCAGCACGAGCAACTAGATTACCAAATCGGTTGCGAAACGCACAAGGGACAGGAAAACCACAAAACAAGCCCCAGGAGGCCAACCTTAAAATAAATGGGGGCTAAGCTTATTGGACCAAGGAAAAGAGAACCCTTGGATTGAGTTGGGAAAGAGAAGGCGTTGAGAAACGTGAAACCAGTCCGCAATCGCGAAAGGAGCGACGCGCTGGTCTAAAAACTGAAGCCGAAACGTACGCCGAGGTGCAGAGGGCCATGCGAGGCGAAAACCGGCTCCCATCGCTGGTCGCGAATGTTAAAAGCATTCAGCGCACCAGGACTGGAGAGATGATGCTAGTGCTGAAGAAGGAGGCGGCCAAGAAGGGCACCTCCTACAAGGCACTAGCTCAGGAGATACCTGGGCGAAAAGTGCAAGTGATATCCCTAACGGCGGAGGCGACTCTCCAGTGTTAATACCTGGACGAGATCACCAACGCAGATGACCTCGCAGCCGCACTCAAGCAGCAGTGCGAGGTGGATGGATCAAGTGCATCGATCCGTCTGCGGAAGCGCCCTGCAGGCACGCACATCGCCACGATCAAACTCCCAGTAGGGACGGTGGGAGCCTAAGACGGTTTTTCTTAGGCGAAACATGTTCGAACACCAGTGAGGACTCACCACCTTTGGCACTGCGAGGTGACCGAGCACCATGTGTACTGCACACGAATTGTTCAAGAGGAGTTTGCCTTGGCGTGGCGGGGTTTCAGCAGTGGGCTCTGCTGGGCCTACCACACATTCGGAAGCATCAACTCTGTACAAGCGATTCGGCATCGCTTCCAAAGTGCCCTAGCCTGATCAGGGGTACCTCGGGCACATCACTCTTAGAAGACCTACGGGTGCATCTGATAGGGCCTGAAGGGTAGTGTCAGATTACGGGCAGGTCAGATCGGGTTGCACGTGGGCATCAGTTCTTGATGTCCGCTCAGCAGTAGGGCGCGGGCGGGGTTGACCCTGCCCGCCTTCCGAGGACAAAGGGAGTGGCGAGGACCACTCGGGAAACTGGCTAAGCGCCAGCATGCTACCGTGATGGACTCTCCAAAGCGAGTCATCGATGTTCGTTGCTGCAGGCTACGCAGCTAACCTTGTGGGTGCAATGTGCACTAGCCCCTCTCTGAAGCAATACCTTCTTGGTGGTTCCGGAGAGACGTAGGGTTTGGCGACCATAGGAATGGTTTAGTGGGTACGAGGAGAGAGTAGTCCTGGATTTTACTTTTGTTGTAGAAGACGGCCTGTCAGACCTACACTACCCTAACCTTCTGTTAGGGTGTCTGTTGTGCAGATTATCCCCCTATGGTTTAGAAGGAAAAAAAAAAGACCTCGGAGTAGAGGTATGATGGTGGCGACGGCATTCTATCCTCTTAGTAGGGCCGGATGGGGGTCTCCAGTTAGCCTAGTGGTTAAGGCTATGGATCGCCAATCCGGAGACGGTGGGTTCGATTCCCGTTCCGGTCGGGAAAATTTTCTCGACTCCCTGGGCATAGTGTATCATTGTACTTGCCTCACAATATACAATTTCATGCAATGGCAGGCAAAGAAAGCCCTTCAATTAATAACTGTGGAAGTGCTCAAAGAACACTAAGTTGAAGCGAGGCAGGCCAAGTCCCAGTGGGGACGTAGAGCCATAAAGAAGAAGAAGAAGAAGGGCCGGATGGACGGACGGAGCTGCCTTCCGTACCATTAAACCTTGACAAGGCCTTAGAGTACGTTCCCGATCTGTACCCAGCTTAAGAAACTAACTGGGTAGAGGTAGGTTCAGTTGAAGAATCCTGATTAGCGCTGATCCTCCCTGCTCCTCTGCCTCCTTGCTTGCATAGATAACCACGGGGATCCTTGGGCGACTACTTCAGTGGCAGTGAAGGACAGCGGCTCTTAGGGAACCCTTTTTGCAGCGATGGATTCATTCATAATCAAAGAGAGCGAGAATACTGAGGGCGAGGCGATTAACCCGTTCGCGTGAGGCAGACTGGTTAGATTACTGTCACAAGCGGCGAGTGTAGAATCCCCTCAAATATTGACGATTTTCCCCCTTACCGAACGCGACGATTTTTTTTATCTGTATTAACGAGATTTTTAGCCCTAGGCTAGTTCATCTCGGGATCCACGCTTTACTTCCCTTCCGAAGGAAGAACTCACATTTGTGTGAGTTTGTCAGGAGTGGGATTCGATCCCAGGTCCTCAGAGTGATAGTCGCGTGCTTTAACCATCACACCAGGTCCGTTCCACACGCGACGATTTGAATCCGTCGCGAGTGAAACCATCGCCAGAGTCGTCGCAGCCAATCAGCAGGCGGGAGCGTGACGTTTCTCCGATCTCACTAACACAAACAGCAGCAGAGGTGGTGCTTGATTCGTTGCGATGATTCAGAAATACCGACTGGAAGTTGGCAGCGCGTTTTGTTATGAAAGCAACATACAATACCGAAGCAAACGACAATGGGGACCGGTTCAGCGACTGAGGATACGTAGATGAGCGGAGCGGAACTCATACGTGCACTGGACCGAAACAGGGATGGGCTTCCGAAGTGCTCGATGAGCTGATCGGCTACACGAGCGAGCAGAGAACAACATTAGCAAAGACCTTAAAAAAGGTCTGCTGAGGATCCGCCATTCGGTAGCTCAGGCCAAGAAAGAATACGATCTCTTGGTTGAGCGACGAGATAGTGTAGCTGACGAGGGTAGAGTAGAGAGGTCCACGCAGCCAGGTGGGGCTGCAGTGAGGGGCAAACGCCCGCGCAGTGCGAGCAACCCTAAACCAATCGCAAAACGAGCGAGAAGGTACAGGCAAGGGCTCTGACGCCGGAGGCGATCCTCCAGTGTAAGAACCTGGATGACATCACCAACGCAGAAGAGCTCTCTGCCGTCCTCAAGCAACAGTGCATGGTAGATGCGCCGAGCGCATCGACCCACATACGGAGGGGCCCAGCAGGCACGCAGATTCCAATTGGGGAGGCAAAAAAGGCGACTGCGGTGGGCATGGTCGAAGTCGGCTGGTCAGAGTGTCCGCTCAGCATCTACGAGCCACCGGAAGTGTGCTTTAGGTGCTTTGAGCGAAGCCACAAGCCGTGGGCGTGCAAAGGCCCCGACAGGAGCAAGCTCTGCAGAAGGTGCGGAGTACAAGGCCACTTTGCCAGGGAGTACAATTCGGCACCAAAGTGTCTGATTTGCACGGCGAACAAAGGCCACGTGACGAGTGGGCTTAAGTGCCCAAGTATGAGTAGAGAACGGAACCGCCGAAAATGGCGCAGGCCACACAGTTGAACTTAAATTACTGGGAAATGGCGGGCCGAGCAACAGTTAGTCGAGTTGCCCCCATAGATGACAGCTATACGTGGTAACTGACGTTTAACAAAGAGTGCGCGTAAGTACGGTCCCCCCCTCCACGAAGCCATCCCTAAGGGGCGTACCGCAGAGGCAAGGTAAGGTAGTGGCAGAACGAAGTTTTTCTACGGTGTTTCCAATAAACACTCTCATTCTATAAAAAAGTACCGTATCTATCTCTCCCGATAACGGGAACTGGGTAGCGGATTAGGCCAGGATAGCGGCAATCTGTACAACAGGTCGCTTTCCGGTCCAGGAAATAATTCTAGATTCGCTATCAAGCACACTAGTGGGATTGAGTCCCGTGATTATCGGTGGAGACTTCAACGCTTGAGCAATTGAGTGGGGTAGCCGCTCGACCAACTCGAGCGGCTGGGCTCTACTCGAAGTTATAGTTGGCGACAAAAAAAAACCACAGTAGGAACGGTGCAGAGTCCATCATTAATGTGACCTTCTGGAGCCCGGGTCTAAACCCTAGCTCAAATTGGAGGGTCGGCGATCTGACGATTGGATACAGGGTAGAATACGGAGGAAGACAACCGAACAACCGACAACCGAAAGCGATCGACAGTCATCGGGGATGGCTGACCTCGCGCTTCGATAAACCGGTATTTGTGGAGCGATTGCATATGGAGGTTAACACCGACGATCTATCCAGCGATGATCTAGTCAGAACCCTAAGCCGTGCATGCAACACCGCAATGGCAAGGCGGCCTACCTAAAAATGGACGCAAGCTGGTATACTGGTGGTATTCAGAAATCGCAGAACTCCGCGCATCCTGCCTATGAGCTAGAAGGAGGATGCAAAGAGCTCGCACCGATGAGGGTAGAATGGAACGAAGTGAGGCCTACAGGGCGGCTAAACTTGCACTAAGATTAAAAGATTAAGCGTAAGCGGGCGTGCTGTGAAAATCTCTGCCAGGCAGCCAACACGACTCCTTGGGGTGATGGCTCCAGAGTAGGCAATAGCGACGAGCTCATTCGCTTAATTTGAACAAGGCT
The DNA here is from genome assembly GCF_035046485.1 of Aedes albopictus. NCBI lineage: Eukaryota > Metazoa > Arthropoda > Insecta > Diptera > Culicidae > Aedes > Aedes albopictus. Next base: position 161,876,901 of record NC_085136.1, read on the forward strand.
CCGGGTCCGGACGGTATCCCGACAGAGATCCTATAACAGTTCCCCGAATACCATGTCCCCGAATACCACTTCCCCGAGAACCAATACCCCGAATGCCATTACCCCGAATAGACCGTTACCCCGAATAACACATTACCCCGAAAACCATTTCCCCGAATGACACTTACCCCGAATGCTATTTCCTTGCGAAATAATGTCTTTTAATTCATAATACTTTTTCCCGAGAATTTCTGATGTGCAGGAATAGTTTTTACCTAATATTACATATAATATTACATATAATATGTAACCTAATATTACATATAATATTACATATAATATGTAACCTAATATTACATATAATATGTAACTGGCACTGACTGCACTGATACTGAATGCAAATAGTATGAAACTTAATATCAGACGTTTTTCCTTCTTTTTTTCAACTACTATTCTTTCGCGACTGGGAATAATGAGGATATAAAGAAATAGCTCATTTAGAATAAATAGAAAGAAGCAGTACTGTAAAATGATTAGGCGAGTTATATAGAGCTCCTCCATCGCCTCTATCCAATTCAAACTGTCTAAGACAAAGCTTTCCACTTTTTTCCATGGTCAACTTGCCTTAAAACTGATGAGCTGTACAATTACTCACTGTAACAATATAAGACAAAAGAACAAGCTACTATAAAAGAAGGAAAAATCTTCATTAAATGCATTTGCTCCACATCATAATCTCATTATTAATAGGCGTTAATACCTAAGACTAGAAAGAATAGCCGATGCAAAAAAGAAGGCATAATTTCTGATAAAAATTAAGTTCATTTTGTCAGACATCAGTTTCCTTTGACAACACAATTGGAAAATATATTTTCGGGGTAATCATCTCTTCTGGGATATGGGCTATTCGGGGAAATGGGCCATTCGGGGTAATGTCATTCGGGGTGTTGGAATTTGGGGTACTGGACCATTCGGGGTATTGGTTTTCGGGGATATGGTTTTCGGGGTAATTGAATTTGGGGAACTGTTATAGGACCCCCGACAGAAGCCATCAAGACGGCTATCTGGCCATCAAGAAGCTAACCATCACATATTCAGAATGACTATGCAGATGTGCCTAGACAGAGGCGAATTGCCGGAGAGGTGGAAAAGGCAAATATTGGTTCTACTGCCCAAACCCGGGAAGCCACCTGAAAAGGCGTCGGCATACAGACGTGTCTGGCTTCTGGACATCGCCGGGAAACTGTTGGAACGGATCATTCTGTGGAGGCTGATGTTATATACCGAGAAACAAGATGACTCTGGGTTCTCGGATTAAAAGTTCAGCTTCAGGAAAAGTCGATCGACGATAAACAGCGGCCGATATGAAGAATGCGTTCAACAGCCTCAGCTGGGTCGCCATTGAAAGCGATATTTGCCATCTAGGAGTCCCTGATAGCCTATGCCGGATATTGAAGAGCTACTTTCAGCATAAGTTGCTAATCTATGACACCATCACCGCGGGGGTACCTCAGGGCTCTATCCATACGGCGAGTCGATAGAGACAGTGGAACTAGCGGGCATGCTGCTCAATGAGTGCAGTGCTCATAGCACTAGTGGTGGCAGAGGACGAAGAGTGCGTCGAGCGATGCGGCATGAGAGACGCGAGACGGATCGCCAGAACATCACCTATGTTGAAGTGGTAGAAGGAATGCGATTCCTCCAGCAAGGACAGGCTCATTCCGAGCGTGTTTATATGGAGCAGCAGACCCCATGGAAAGATGAACTTTCACAATTTCTGTCAGGTGCCTTAGGTGGTATCTGCACAGATTCGGACACGCAGACTCCACCGCATGTCCGGAGTGCGCAGACTGCGACGGGACCGTGGGCATGTGCTCTTCGAATGTCCACGGTTCGTGAGGCAAAGGTCGAGTTTGCAGGCGGTATGCGGTAGATATCACACCGGATAACATTGTTGAAAGGATGTGTACGAGGGCGGACAAGTGGGATTCCGTTTCTTCCACAGTCTCCCAAAATCGAACTACAGAGAAAATGGCAGGAAGTTCAACTCCATGTTGACACTGCCTGCAACTACAACTGCGTTTACCGCTTTGGCTGTATAGGCTCTTATATGAATACCTATATTTTTATACAAATTCTCGGGGATGTTTTCCAGTAAAATTGTATACTTCGGGAGAAAGGACCCTTTATAGGATGGTCTTTAGCAGAATGATGACTAGTACTAGTACTTACCGGCAGTGTGTGATGACGCATTCGTTACTGCAGTACTCATCCTCCCAGTCGGAATTGACGATCGCCGGGTTCTGACATCCGTGCCGGATACATTGCTGGGGAGTGACGTTCTGCTGCGGAGGGCTGCCGGACAGAGGAGGGGCAACCTGGTGGGGGCTCATGTGACCACCCGGTTGCTGCTGCTGCATCGGATGACCAGGATGCTGAGGGTGCTGTTGTCCTTGTTGCTGACTGTGTGACATCTGTCAGGTGCGAAGAATACTGATTTATTATTCTTATTTGCGTCTTCAAAGCGTGGCAACGGGGCATGGTGAATACAAAAATTATAATGCTTCAAAGGTGAAATTTGCAGATTGATGTTTTTTTTCATGATATGAACCATTTAGTTATTTCGTTCAAATTTTTCCCAAAATTTGGTGCTACGATGGTTTGTTCATAAACAAAACTTTATTCAAAATTTCAACCACTTTGGACTATTAGTGAAACAAAGGTATCCCATCCCAATCTTTGTTCAAGCTACGAATTTCACCTTTGCAAACAATCAAAAAATATCAGTCAAGAAACTGGAACTTGGCATACCTGTTGATTCATGTAGTGTGATTGCGGTGGTGTCATGCCCATGTTCATCATTCCGTTCATGTTTGCATTGGTAAGGTGGTTTTGCTGCATTTGTTGTTGTTGCTGCTGCTGTTGCGGCGACATTCCCATCTGCTGCTGCTGCTGCTGGACCATCATTTGCTGCTGTTGCTGGGCGGCTGCTGCCATCGGATTCATCTGCATGTGGTGGGGTGGCGGCTGAGGTTGAGCTTGGCCCGGATGCATCGGTGGTTGACTGTGATGTTGAAGATGCGGTTGCATTTGCATCATGGTCTGTCAGGAGAAGAGACAACGAGAGAAAGAGACGGAACGGGGTTAGAGAAATACGGATTAAATTACGACGGGTAAACGTTACATAAATGGTTCGCTTGATTGATATTATCAATTTAACTGATAAATACGGTAGTCCCCTATTATCTGGGGGTTGAGTTAACGATCTTGTATAAGCTTACATACATATGTGTAATTTGTGCCACCTGCGGAAACAAGGAACAGAACAGACAAGTATCCAACTATTGAAGATACCTAACTAAATTCCCAATAAATGGGGAAGGGAAGATAATCACCAAGACAAATAATTTATATCATTGTGGTCGCTTATCTTATCAATGTTTCGACCTCGCGTTGAATGCAAACAGATGCGTAATCAAGAGTAGCGTTTACATGCTCCTAATTTTCGCTTTACATGAGCATATTACGAAATATGAGATATCGTATGAGAAACATTAATGCAGGGTATGCTCCAAACTGCAGAACGGGTTGTTGAGGTATGTAATCCAATTTGTCTTTAAAAATTTCTAGAAATTTGAACATAAAAGTTAGCGTAGTTCAAAAAATCGTTTTAGCTCCACACCTCTCATTCGATTTGTAACCAGATTATATGCCTTCTCCCAAAATTTGAGCTCATTTGGTTTTACATTGAGACTGCACAAGCCCTGTCTGTTTTCTGTATTCTGCCCTTACTGCGCTAACCGGAGCAATGGTGCAGTTGACCTTATGTTTCTCCGAGATAATCTGCTATCCTTCTTAAGCCTCAACTGCAAGGCTCAATAAGGGTGGAATTATTAGTATGTTGTTTATTAGCTTTAATTATAACCTATATGGCTCTTCGCATTATGCGTTCTTCACAGTGTCCTCTGTGTATGTTCGTCTCTGGCGTTCTTCAATCGATACCGAATTGGTTTTTATCGCTGCTCTTTTTTATTGTGTTGTGATTGTAAGAGTTTGATCGTGCCTTGTTTGGGTAGTGGCTATGGTTATGACAGCTCAGATCAATCTTCAGCATAAAAGAACAGCTTTGGTCCAAGAACCTTACTTTTGTAGGGAGGATTTCTATGTAGATGTAATGTTTTATTTAACACCTATATGGTTCCACATTTTGCGTTTTGACCCGATGTTTGCTACTTTCAGTAAAATTGAAACGACAATCTTGCGTGTCATGCCTCGAACCCCAAAATGTTTTGATAAAACTGCTTGTTTGCAGCCTTGCTATTCCCAAATCTTGGTGGGATTATACTATCAAGTTTATTCCGTAAGGGGATAATGTCTTCGTATGAAAATCAAACCTATCAATTTGACCTCCTTCTTCTGAAGTGATTAGAACGTTTTGTCGAGCATCACACCCGTGATGTTTTTCTAGCAAACATGCCTCTCCATGGGAACCAACATGCTTACCAAAATGGAAAGTCCACTGTGATTTGTTTACACAATGTTGTTTACGATATCGGAAAAGCATTCATTCAAAAACAATTTTGTTTGGGTGTTTTCTTGGGTTTCCAGAATACTTTTGAACACGTACCTTTCGATTCCATATTGGAAGCCGCATGGATTGTCGTATTTTTTTTTCAATGATTTCCAATTGGATTTACCAAATGCTCAACAACCAACATCTCTTCTCGGCATTACGTCAAGAAGCGATTAGGAAATTGAGTGTTTGTGGATGCCCCCATGCGGGAGTCTTGTCATGACTTTTAAGGAATCTCGTAGCAGAAACGCAATTGAGATAACTCAATGTGGTTTTCCTACTTATGATTTTGTCCATAACAAGCCTCAACAGGCTGCTTCATTTGTATATCTTAGCTGAGAATCCGACTGTGAAACTTTGAATCATCTGATATGTAACTACCCAGTTTTTACACAACTGCGTTTCCGAGTACTCGGTAAACACTTGATTAAGTGAAACTGACCTAAGAAACCTGAACCTTCAGGATGTTCTGTTGTCCTGAACCCGTTGTGGCAAGTAGCTACAGGGGATGGTCAAAATGTTTGGGATAGGCAACTTTTATTTCTCTCACAAAAAAGTTCAACATGCTATAACTTTTCACAGAGTGCATCAAAAAATCTCAAATTTTGACTGCATGCCAACCTATTATACAGGGGATGGCCAAAATGTTTGGGATAGGCAACTTTTTTTTCTCTCACAAAAAAGTTCAGCATGTTATAACTTTTCATAGAGCGCATCAAAAAATCTCAAATTTTGACTGTTTGTCAACCTATTATATGTGCATCATTGGTACAAATTTGGGCTTGATTGATTAATATTTCGCAAAGTTAGAACGGTTCGGGTAAAACACCTTTTTTTAGACAACGCATTTTTGAGCTGTCATATCTCGGAAACCAGTAAACCGAATTGATTGAAATTTTGAACGTACACCAACAATATGTAAATGCTTCACAAACTATTAAAACATAGATACTTTTTAAACGTTGAAAAAAGTTATCATGGATTGACACTTTTTGGACTTTTCTCGAAAAAATGTATTTTTTTTACATTAATGTGAATAAGTTTTAGTGTTGATATCCAAAGATTTTCCACTTCTGTTCTCAAATTATCTCTAATCAGATATATTAGAGCCTATTTAGATTGAAGGAAAAACACATTTAATAATTTTTGTGTGGTATTGTTAATTTTACTTATTTTCCTCTATATGGGTAAAAATGTCAACCCGATATAACTTAATTCGCCGTGAGAAAATATTACATTTTATAACGTCGTATTGAGTATCAATATATTGTTGATAAACGTTAAAAAATTCATTCAATTTGGTTCACTGGTTTCCGAGTTATGACAGCTCAAAAATGAGTTGTCTAAAAAATAGTGTTTTACGCGAACGGTTCTAACTTCGCGAAAAATTAATCAATCGAGCCCAAATTTGTACCAACGATGCACACATAATGGATTGACAAACAGTCAAAATTTGAGATTTTTTGATGCACTCTATGAAAAGTTACAGCATGTTGAATTTTTTTGTGGGAGAAAAAAAGTCGCCTATCCCAAACATTTTGGCCATCCCCTGTATGTGCATCATTGGTACAAATTTGGGCTTGATTGATTAATTTTTCGCAAAGTTAGAACCGTTCGGGTAAAACACCATTTTTTAGGCAACTCATTTTTAAGCTGTCATATCTCAGAAACCAGTGAACCGAATTAAACGAATTTTTTAACGTTTATCAACAGTATATTGATACTTAATACAACGTTATAAAATGTAATATTTTCTCACGGCGAATTAAGTTATACCGGGTTGAAATTTTTACCCATATAGAGGAAAACTAGTCAAATTTACAATTCCACACAAAAATTACTAAATGTGTTCTTCCTTTAATCTTAATAGGCTTTAATATATCTGATTAAAGATAACTTTAGAACAGAAGTGGAAAATCTTTGGGCATCATCACGAAAATTTATTGACATTGACTTAAAAAAATTACATTTTTTCGAGAAAAATCCAAAAAGCGTAAATTCATGATAATTTATTTAAACGTTCAAAAAGTATCTAAGTTTTAATAGTTTGTGAAGCATTTGTATATTGTCAGTGTACGTTCAAAATTTCAATCAATTCGGCTCTCTGGTTTCCGGGATATGACAGCTCAAAAATGAGTTGTCTAAAAAATAGTGTTTTACTCTAACGGTTCTAACTTTGCGAAAGATTAATCAATCGAGCCCAAATTTGTATCAATAATGCACATTGACAAACAGTCAAAATTTGAGATTTTTTGATGCATTCTATGAAAAGTTATAGCATGTTGAATTTTTTTGTGAGAGAAAAAAAGTTGCCTATCCCAAACATTTTGGCCATCCCCTGTACATGCTTACTTAACGCTTTATGCGTTTTTATAGTGCCCTTTTCAGGGCGCTGTTTGAACCCGTTGTGGTACGCTTATGCGATTATGTCGACCCTATTCCCTTGCCTTCCCCTTTCCCTATCCATCCCTTATTCCTCCCTTCGCTCTCCCTCAGTTAAATGATGAATAGGCTCGTATTCATGGCGATGGCACAAATTTCCCAAATGGAGGAGAACGTGCCTCTGGAGCCGACCTACTGATACCTGATACAAGCCCTTCAAAGTTTGTATGGGAATTACTATGGGAAAACGATGTTTTTTATTCAATCGACTGTAGCATTCCCCAAGTGCCGTAGAGCATTAGCACTGTAGCATTTCAGAGAGCGAGCAATGTCGCTTAAGCCAAGGCTTGTTAGCCAGGAAACAGTGTAAATGCCTGTGCCTCATCCCAGAAGCAAAAAGACCCATGGAGTGACAACATTTCTTAGCTATGTCACTCCCAACGTTGGTGTTTGAATATACTGAAACATTTACAATCACACCAACACATTTACATGATCTACTCAAATACACTTACATAATCTGAATCTTGTCGCATCACTCGCTTATAGTGAATCCCCAATCAACCCATTCCAAATATCCATCTCCTTGACACTTATGGGTGCGTCGGTGAGTCGCTGACCTCTTGTAAAGTAGGTGTCATATCATCACATCCTTTCCTATCCTCGTATTTGTATTTGTATTTGGACTATAGGCTGCAAGCCCGTTACCCTACTTACAGACTAGATAAAACATTCTTCTTTATATTGTCCATTGATTTCTAAAAAAAAAAAAAAGTAACGGAGAAGATGGGCGTGGCTGGCAATGAAAGTTTTCATGTCTTTTTTTTTACTTCAACCTCTGATTGGATAGCTGTTCCTTCCCAAATAGCATTCCATAAGCAATTAGAATACAAGTATTAAAGTTTTAACATGACAACTTTCAATATGCAATCTACGAATTACTCCGTTATCACGCAACGCAACGCAACGCAGCTTGAAACACGTCTGCACGTGGCAACACCTACAGCGCCTTCGTTTACCGAGCTTCCAAATAGTGTGCGAAAAATATTTGAAGAATGCGCCGTCGTTGGCTCTCCACATTAGGCACCTCAGTGTTCGTCCTGGACGAACATAAACCCAGCAACCCAGTACTGGAGCATGCCCAACCAACAATCACTCATTTAACAGGCACCATTATGACGAATTAATTCAGCATAATGTTGAATAACATTTGAATTATTTTCACATACAACCTATGTTCGGGTGTTGTTCACACAAATTTGGAGAAGTTGTAAAGCATCATGTTGTGCACCAACTTAATTTTTTGTTGTTCAAAGCGTTTTATAAATGACAAGAAAGTTGTTATTCAGCTTTGGAAAAAATGACTGAAAATAAATAAAATGCAAAAATGTTGAACTCTCACGACAGTAATTATTTGCTCTCATGTTGAGAACACCTATTATGAAATAAGAATTACATATAAAATTACCTAAATCCGGATTAGAACTCGAGACCTATAGATTACCAGCCGCATGCCTTCCTATCTGCGCCATCCTAGAGATGGTGAGATGCAGCACCCAAAGCAAAACATAATCTTCCCATGACTCAATAATGATCACTCCTGAACTTGTGTTCAGCAGTGGTGAATTAGCACAGCACGTGGTAATCAACTGAACAACGCCTTATACTCAACAGCTGTTCAGCCCAAAACACGTGTTTTCCATTCTGATTTCGCTGACAGTATTTTCATCGCACGGTGAGAAAACTTGTATCGAATGCGGCCAAAAAGTGTTGGTCCTTATTGAAGATATTGTTTTCAGACGAACTAATTGCGATATGAATATGTTTTTATTTTTATTATTAAACATCGATCTTTAAAAATGTATGACAGTATGTGGTGCGGTATGGTCTTGGACATGGTGCATTCACAGCATCTGTTCAGGTAATCTACTCATGCTCAGTCGAAGATTCGTTAAGCAATTTTTTTTATGCTTTTGTCATGAAATCTTGATATTATGTTCGATAAATAGTGCATAAGGATGTTTAGGGATACTTGAAATGTGTCGATTTCTGAATGCTGTTTGGTTATCTAGGTGACTGTGAAATCAATATTCAGTAAACACGACGCAGTGAAATGTCAAATGCATCGATCCAAGCGTCTCGTACAATCGAACTGCTGCGGAAGATAAAAAATATAATAATTAAGGTACAAGATATCTTGTTACAGACTAATAATAATAAATAAATGCCTCATTTTTACGTTGATTACGTCTCTTGGCACTCAATGTTAAACTACATAATTCTATTCTGTTTTATTTTATGTGATTCGTTTAATATTTTGGTTCTTTAATAACTTGATTGTCTAACCAGTTTTAGCCATGATTTATCCCTTAATCCAAACAAAGTTCCGAGTCAAACTATGACGGGCTGAAGGCGTTTATTTGACAAGTGGAAAGCACATTGTTCAGGAGCATATGCTTATCGATGCATCAGCTTAATAAGATGCAGACAAATGTTTTGTTAAACTCTTTTGTTAAGGAATCAATGCTTGTCGAATAAATTTGTTGTTAAACTTTTGAAAAGTGTTTTAATTTATCATTGTTGATACCGATGAGGTAAGTCGAACATTGACTATTTTCTCAATTAAAAAATCATTTAAACAGTAATGTGTTGAGCATAATTTTTGTTCAGCTAACATTACCATTATTAAGCAACAATTCAGCAAGCTTGCTTGTTTGTGACTTGCAATTGTTAGTTGGGTGGATTCATTGGTCTTAACCCGAAGTCCATTGACGTTTTCCATTCGTCTGTTGATATCGAATCGTCCATGATGTTGCCATAGGGTACTGCAAGCACCTGATCTAACCTCACTTTGTCTGACAGTTCAGCGAGCTTGTTTACAAGGTGTTAGAAATTTTAACGAGCGGCGAAAATTGAATTTACGTTTTCCGTCCCGAATCCATTATGATACGGAAATATCGATCATTTTCATCTCTACTAGTACAAAACCAATCGTCTAATTACCGTTTTACTGAAATTGTATCGAAAAACAGTTTTGCCGGATCTCCGCCAGAGACTAAGTCCATGTAAACAAGCTCGCTGAACTGTCAGTGCACGGCTTCGTGACGTCATCTTGCAGTATCCTATTGTTTATAATGCGTACAACGCTAGCGATTGCGACAACTCACAAAATTAGCGCCATCCATTACAGCGTAACTCAAAGTGTCCTGGCATTTCTGGTTCTGGGTTACCTTTGGTGATGCACTTCCAGAATAATCCAATGTCAAGTCCGTTTCGATTTTTGGTCTGTTCGAAGTGTATTTTTGAAAGCTTTGTCTTTATCTAGCCGGCCCTGACTCGTAATAAACCAACGAAAACGGATCCAGATCCCAATTCGTAACATCATCATTTAAATAAAGTATGATTTTTGAAGAAACAAAAATAACGATTCGAAACAAAACAAAAAATGGCGTTAAGCACGAACGGGATGATCGAGGAAATATTCGCCATTGCTCTGTTGCTACTAAGATGATAATCTCACACGGAGAGACGAAACTACCCAAAAGTGAGTTCTTTCCACCCAACTTCGGGGTTGCGTGCGTCAAGCCAATTTTGAGTTGATGGAATCGATGTTTTTGTTGGGTTGTTCCCGCTTGCTTCCATGTGAAAAAAATACCTAATTTTAAGTTTTTTCCACCCAACCGAAATTTTGACTAGGTTGTATTCACTCAAATTTGAGTACTGTGCTAGAAACTCAGTGTTGGCTTGACGCACGGAACTGCAAAAGTTGGGTTGTTTCTCTCTTCACTCTCTGACAACAATAGAAAGAGCGCATGAAAAGGGAGATGAAAAAGAACTCAAAATTGAGTTTAAAAGTACCTAATTTTGAGTTTTACAGTTTCTCCGTGCAGATTCTACCTCATATTTTGCAACAAAAACCTATAAGTGTGTATGCTCACTTGCAGTGCATATGCTGATTGTTTTTCAGCATTTTCAGTGCGATAGAAATCGAGATTACCATCTTCAAAATCGCGAGGCAAATTGTTAGAAAGAAAGGGGAGATAGGAAAATCAACATGGTGCCCCGCATCACCTTAAGAGATAACGACAATTTGTGCACCTCACTGAAAGCAAATATACTATATTAACAATATAGGTCACTCTTACGATTTTTTGGCGACACCTTTTTAGTGAATGTGGCGCCACCAAGCGTCAGAAGAGGTACTACTACACACTAAATGCATGCGCTATCCGAATGACGTTTATTCTGTCGAACTGTCATTGCAAGGTGGGGATGCCCATTTCTTCTGAAATAATCGATTAACATTAATCGATTTTTTTTAACTACTCAAAATTTGATTAGAAATTTAATTAGAACAAATTCAATTTTTTCTTCTTATTGCTTGTTGCGGAGATACAGATTCTGGCGCAAAAAAATGATTAGGCTTATTTTTGGCATGGGTAATTGTTTGCTTTCAATGTAACACTATTGCCAAAGGTGCCCTCAACAACGCAGCGTAAAATATTCTCCTGCATGTGGTCTGTTTTTATATCTGTGGGCCCACGCAAGAAAAATTCACGCAACTTATTTTCGCGCAGGAGTCTAAACAGGTAGAATCTCCGTAATAAACAATTTTTGGCGTATATTATCGTCGCAGCACCAAATCGAGTCGCGACTCGTGCGACATATGAAGTAAATTTGAACTGATAAACGTTCATAACAGACTAAAACACAGACGATTCCGTTAGCGAGTTATGAACGGTATTTTCTCCGGAAATTACACAAGAATTTCCTTGTGGGATCCATTTCAGAATAGGACAGATCGGTGAAGTACTTGATTTGTAGTAATGAGCTGAATTTTAGTATGGTGAGAAGGTCAATTTTCCGTTTCTGCAAAGAAATGGGGCAAAAAGCGTGGGTATTATGATTCCTTGCCTAATTTGATGCTGTTTGAGCAAAATTTTGGGCAACAGTGTTGTTGTTTTCTCCATTTCTTGCAACATAAACAACATAGTTACCCAAAGTTTTGCTCAAACAACATCAAATTAGGCAAGGAATCATAATACCCACGCTTTTTGCACCATTTAATTGCAGAAACGGAGAATTGACCTCCTCACCATACTAAAATTCAGCTCATTACTACTGAAAGCGGTAATTCTTGGAACCTGTAGTACAGTTAGGCGGTTCCTGAATCACCACAACTGACATCCAAAGCAGACTCATTAGGATAAGCTTAACAAACCGGCTAATGAGATCCACAGAGCCTAATAACCTTTGGCATTCCGATTGCCCGGGGTAGGTGAAAGTTTCCAGCAATGTTTGCTGAGAAGTGCCAAAACTCTATAATAATTATAATGGAATGCCTGACTAAATTTATGGAGGGTTATCACTCTGCAGCAGGTGAATTTGCTAGAATATTTTTACTAACTGAAGTTCACCCAGAAGCCCATGACTGTATATTTATAAAATATTGAGCTTTTCAAGGATTTCGCTACGATCGTGTAAATGTGCAATCTTTGACAGCACAATGTTCACACATCCAACAACAAAGGAAACCGATTAGTCCGGAATAAAACAATCAGTATTCGAATAAACTCACAGTTCACTTCGGAAGAACAACGAAATTAATCGAAATTATATTTGACGGGTTCCATTCTCAGGTCCGGTCCCGGAGCTCATTTGTTGTAAGCACGGAATGCTCAAACGTTGAAATTATTAAGTTCGTGCATCGGTCCATTAGCTTGTGCACCCTTGGATGCAATGTCTTGCACTCTGCCACAAGAAATTTGACGTGCACTTGGTTGGTGATCTTCCGGATTTTTGGTAGGATATCCAATCCGATGTATGTATGTCAGCGTCTAGGTCAGCGTGGACATTAAGAAAGATCATATTGAAAGCCATTGTCAAAGGAAAATAGCAAACGCCAGGGCAAAATATAAGTAAATTTTGAGAGTGAAAATTTTAAAATTCGAAGTTAAACGATTTCGGTGACGTTATTCTCAATTTAGTTGAAATCGGAGTTTTCGACTAGCGAAGTTGGAGTTTTCTCCAAATCCGTGCGTCGGACCTAGCTTCGGAAGTGGTGCCCTGTATAGTAAACCTGGTCCGCTATACAGCGCATCACTTCCGAAGTTAGGTCCGACGCACGGATTTGAAGAAAAATCCAACTTCGCTAGTCGAAAATTCCGGGTTTCAACTGAACGGAGAATACAATTGGGAGCATTCAAATTCTTCTACAGATATATTCGTGGATGTCATCTTATGAAATATTATTTTGTTTGTGTACCTTTATTGAAAATCGATTATTTATTAATCGATTATTTGGGAACAAAAAACTTCGACACCCCTAACATCTTTTTCCGAGAAATGTCACGTTGCACGGTAAACTAAAATTGATCAAAATACAATTATTGACTTTTTCTGACAACAGGGTGTGCTGTAATCATTCGTAAACGGCGTCTCCATGCCGTTGTATGTGAAAACACGAAGTTACCTATATTGTTAATATAGTATATTTGCTGAAAGTCTCTTAAATAAAGACAAATCAATCAATCAATTTGGGTACGATGCGTTTCAAATGCTCTGAAAATGCTTCTTGTGTGATTTTCAAGGGAAATTGAAACTGAAAAAGTTACAGCCAGAAAACCGGTATTGCGGTATTTCTTGAGCCACCCTGAACTAATTCAGAAAATTTACTCTAGATCGGCCATCTTTTAATCTACATAAACACTGTCTTAAGCTATCTTCACGGACAAACAGACGTAACACTCTGATAATTCCCATCGTACACCGATAATGTACGATAGTTGGCCAACTGGCCATCCTCGGCGCTCGCATAGTTTTTGTCCGAGTTTGACGTTTGCTCACTACCGCCACTTAGCTGATGGTTGGCCAAACTCAGTTCGTTTAGCATTGGGCGAACATGTTTCCGTGACTATGATTTGAATCGTAAAATGTTCGAAGTGTTATGTCTGTTTGCCTGTACTATCTTGTTCAAAATTGATCGATCTACAATTTTTTTATGAGAATATAGAGTCTTGGATCAGTTGGACAGGGGGACCTATTTTGCGCACTTGCTGCAATGTATAACTAAGTCAATTTTTAGACAATTGACTTACGTTACAATTATGTTTCAATGGAAGATTTTTTGACGTAATTCAATAGTCTGAATATATTTGAAGGATTTTTGAATGTTTTTAAGCTAATTGTTTAAGATTTTACATAAAAATATAGACTTTTTGTAAATTTGTATTAAAACTCGGTAAAACGATTGTCTTTCAAAAAATCGACTACCATCAACGCTTCGTACAGTCGATTTTGGTAGCCCTGAATATCTATTGTTAAAAATTGTTAGACAGCTGACAACTCAGCCCACCTAGTGAAAGTCTTTCACTAACTGGGCTGACTCACAAAACACTTTTATTCATTTTTGGTAAGCTTATTGAACATAGCTTCTAATTAAAATTGATATTAACATGTGAGTTTTGTTTGAAAATTGCACATGTTTGTGAAAGTAAGACGATTTAGGCGTTTTATGAGGGTCAGTTTGTAACTTACTAAACTTTACTTTATTTTTAACATACAACATTTACCAGTTGTTAGAATTTTATGAACTTATTCAGCTTCAGCATTATCAAATTTAGTTTGTTCAATAATGTTCCAATCTCAGAATGTGAAATCTTTGGTTGATCAACTTCACTCGCAGATTGAAAGATTTCATATTTGGCCGTTTGAACATTTTTCACAAAGTGTAGCAGTTTCTTGTAAGAGTTTCGTTTACGAAACTTGATGCAGGTCCACTCAGTACATATTTTAAAAATATTCGTTAACAATCATATGCATTGTACCTGATTTTATTGAAAAGAATAAAGGAAAACTGATCAGCTTCCCTCCAGATTACGGTATCAAAGATACCTCGTTTTACGGTATCTGTTTCATCCCTCCTTCAGAGCTGATACATAAATGTAGAGTGATTGTATTATCATAACACATTCTCTCCCTCCCCTCTCCAGCAGGAACACTAGTGGTGGAAAACATCAACAAACCTCTTCATATAAATATCCAACAGTTTACTCACCAAATCTGATTCAATGCGCTCCGGTAATTTTCCTTCAGCCGATGCGGAGTTATTGCCTTTTCTAGAACTTCCTTCCGTATGACCTGCTGTTTGTGCTGTCCTTCGATTCAGCTCCAAATGGAGATAGAAAGTTGACGGAAAAGCTTCTCCCAAATGAAAACACGAATCTCACTCTACTGATTATCCACCGCTGATAATAATGCACAAAAACAACACTACAAACTAAACTCAATGACTTTTTTTTCGATACCGGCAAATCTGACCGAAGCGGCGTGTGTCAATGAAACGAAATGAACGGCCGAGTCGCTCTAGAGCCTCGCA
Source organism: Aedes albopictus (assembly GCF_035046485.1). Taxonomy (NCBI): domain Eukaryota; kingdom Metazoa; phylum Arthropoda; class Insecta; order Diptera; family Culicidae; genus Aedes; species Aedes albopictus. Next base: position 161,892,212 of record NC_085136.1, read on the forward strand.
TTCGCTCAAAATTATGCTACCTACTGTCAGGTCAGAGTTTCTTTGTGTCGGTAGGTACTTTTCGGGGGTACCACAACTTCACAACTACACGCGTGCGTGTAGTTATTTTTCTCTCCATTTCTGATGGTGTGTGGTAGTGTGCACTAACACATTTGTTAACAGTGGTGTGCGTTATGTAAAGCGAGTTTGTGTGGAAATAACACAATTCGAAGTATACAGGAGATTGCACTCAAGTGTGATTATTTGAACACTGCCGCAAACTTCAGCGAGGGGTTCTCCGACGGACAAAGCGAGAAGATACTCCTTACAGTATTTAGTTTATCAGGGAAACATCAATCAAACGAATTATTAAAATTCCATAACACTCATTGCAAGCACGGGAAAATATTGATTCAATTTCAGAAAAGACTCTTGTACATTTCAGAGTGTATTTTCCCAAAACAAATTTATTTCAATTCAAATCTACGGCATGAAACATAAATTCACCTCCCTGTGTTGTATGGAAACGCACAACGGTGTGGTGTATATGTGAGAGCATAAACGCGATGCGAGGCCGCGGCCCACGGATCGTTCAACACCCGCTCGAAATGATGATGGATGGATGGGAAGAGCACAGTGAAACGGAGAAAGAAATGAAAATCTTGACAAACCATACACAAAAGCAAAAGAATATTCACACAATCCACTTTCAGATGCTAAATCAAATCGATTTGCTGCGGGAGTGTTGGCAGACTTGCTTGCTTTTTTTCGGGAGGCAATCAATGGGGGTGGTAGATGGATGGGTGGCAAACGAGGAACAGGGGGGTGATTTCTTTCATTCTCCTCACTGATTATGCTGTTTTGTTGTTGTTCCTCCCTGGCTGATGTCAGTGTGCTACTTTTTACACATTCTCTCTGTTATTCTTTTGTCTCCTTCTCGTGCAGCAACGCGTAAAGCAAAGCAAACAACCTCCACTCTTCCAGCAACATGTGGTCACTTCTCGATGATTTTTTTTATGCTTTGTTTATCTGAGTTTTTTTCTACTCTCTACTCATGGGCATTTTCTCTCGTTCGTGAATGCCTACTTGGATGCTTGACGCTCGGTAACGTAGTAGGCTGTATTTTGTACAGAAATGTTTACATCACATAGTCACATCGCTCGAAACGTGGTCAGGTCACATTGCTACCGCGTTACATTTAGTGAAAAATGTGTTTTGAACAATGCATACATAAAAATATCTCAGAATTATTAGGCTGAAGAAACCGAAAACGTGCTTGTTATGCTTTTAATCTTTCATAATCAACGTCGTCTTGAGGGTTTATTAACGGTTGTTGTTCAGTACTTTGGAAGATATCGAAGCAGCAAACACAAGGACCGATATGTAGAATTGCGTGATCGGGAGGTAGCTGAAAAGCTCAAGAATATGCAATAAGGGACCGTCCATATGTCACGTGGTCATTTTCTTGGGATTTTTCCGCCGCCATCATTTTCGAGTCATACTAACTGGGTTCAAAATTGCACGGGAGCCCACGTCAACGGAGGAAACGACGACGCCAGTGCAGCGGAGGACGGAAATGATCTAACTCCCACTCTGAGGGAAGTTAAGGATGTCATTCACCAGCTCAAAACCAACAAAGCAGCTGGTAAGGATGGTATCGCAGCTGAACTCATCAAGATGGACCCAGAAAAGTTGGCCACCTGTCTGCATCGGCTGATAGTCAGGATCTGGGAAACCGAACAGCTACCGGAGGAGTGAAAGGAAGGGGTAATCTGTCCCATTCACAAGAAAGGCGACCATTTGGAATGTGAGAACATCAGGGCGATCACTATTTTGAATGCTGCCTACAAAGTGCTATCCCTGATCATCTTCCGTCGTCTGTCACCTAAAACGAATGAGTTCGTGGGAAGTTATCAAGCTTGCTTCATCGACGGCCGGTCGACAACGAACCAGATCTTTACCAAACGGCAAATCCTCCAGAAATGCCGTGAATACCAGGTCCCAACGCATCACCTGTTCATCGACTTCAAAGCGGCATACGACAGTGTCGACCACGCAGAGCTATAGAGAATCATGGACGAAAACTGACTAGACTGATTAAAGCAACGATGGACGGTGCACAAAACTGCGTAAGGGTTTCGGGTGAACTATCCAGTTCATTCGAATCTCGCCGGAGACTGCGACAAGGTGATGGACTCTCATGCCTACTCTTCAACATCGCTCTGTACGGTGTGATGCGACGAGCCGGGCTCAACAGCCGGGGAACGATTTTCACAAAATCCAGCCGATTTGTGTGCTTTGAGGACGACATGGACATTATTGCAAGAACATTTGGAAAGGTGGCAGAGCTGTACACCCGCCTGAAACGCGAAGCAGCAAAGGTCGGACTGGTAAATGCTTCAAAAACAAAGTACATGCTGGTAGGTGGAACCGAACACGACCGGATCCGTCTAGGTAGTAATGTTACGATAGACGGGGATACTTTCGAGGTGGTGGAGGAATTCGTCTACCTCGGATCCTTACTGACGGCTGACAACAACGTGAGCCGTGAAATTCGGAGGTGCATCAACAGCGGAAGTCGGGCCTACTGTGGGCTCCAGAAGAAACTGCGGTCGAAAAAGATTCGCCCACGCACCAAATGCACCATGTACCAAACGCTAATAAGATCGGTGGTCCTCTACGGGCATGAGACATGGACCATGCTCGAGGAGGACCTACAAGCACTCGGAGTTTTCGAGCGACGCGTGCTAAGGACGATCTTCGGCGGTGTGCAGGAGAACGGTGTGTGGCGGAGAAGGATGAACCACGAGCTCGCTGTACTTTACGGCGAACCCAGCATCCAGAAGATGGCCAAAGCCGGAAGGATACGGTGGGCAGGGCATGTTTCAAGAATGCCGGACAACAATCCTGCAAAGCTGGTGTTTGCAACTGATCCGGTTAGCACAAGAAGGCGTGGAACGCAGAGAGCACGATGGGCGGACCAGGTGGAGCGTGACCTGGCGAGCATTGGGCGCGACCGAGGTTGGAGAGCTGCAGCCACAAACCGAGTATTGTGGCGTACTATTGTTGATTATGTCTTGTCTTAAATATGATGTTGAACAAATAAATGTATGTATGTATATGGATAAAGTATTCTGATCACACACCGATCAAATTAAAAAAATGTGATAGTTGGCCAACTGCCCATCCGTGGCACTCTCATCATTGACCGAACTCAGTGCTTTTAGCATTGCGTGTTACCGTGTGAGCCAGCTGATCAACGGACGTAGAAGCAGGGTTGCAGAATGAACACGAGACGGATGACGCTTGGAGTTAGGAAGAGCTTTGTAGAAAAGGTAGCTCGGTAGTGAGCGAGCTTGGTGTTAGGAGGAGCTCGTGAATGTTTTAATACTAACTCAGCAAGGCAAGTTGGCATAACTCGCCAGTGAGGCGCGACTCGACACCATGAGACTAAGTACGTTGGCCTAACTTCCGAGAGCACAAGCTACCGTCAAAACAGGTATTGTTGTATTTCGGTATAAGAGGCCACAACGTTCTCCGACACCGAGGATTGGTTTCCTACTTGGCGGCCAGGAACATGCGACGCTAACAAGTGCGAGCCAATTAATGAAAAAATCATAACTGCATTCACTGCTTCCTATAGAATACACGCAGCTTCTTTCCGGTGAACTCTCTTCGATCCGCATGTACTGTTCTGGGCTTCTGACCGAACCGATTTTGCCATTTTCACGTGTTCCCGAATTTTGGCTACTACCTCTGACTTGTGTTTGAGTAGGTACACCATGTCTATTAATGACGATATCCGCTGAATGATGGCACTTCAACCGGATCGCACATGCCCGTGTTCTCAATGTCCATCGTCGCTTTTGTGCATGTTGACGATTCCTTACTCCTTAGGGTACGGGGTCCACGAGCTCTTCCCCTTCAGTCGCAAGGCTCTTCAATGCCACACTCAAACATTTCCAAACCGCTTAACAGGTAGGTAGTTCTTCTTAATTAGAATAATCGCTGCCGTGTCCCTGTGCCTGAACCTTATGTGCGGACAGTCTATATCGTGATGACCGCTGACAGATAACGCCACCTCATTCGGTTGCTGATGCAGTCATTGCTTTAACGTTGCCACGGCCACCGTCGTTCCGTCACACGTGATTCGGCACACACGAGCATCAAAAACCACTTCGGCATGGGCCTTTCCATTTGACGTCTTAAACCAGCTTTTTCGAGTCTTTGAAAGTTCTTCTATGGAGAAGACAGGCCCGTGTTAGCAGCTGTTGTTCAATCTTTGTAAACAATTGCATACACGGACCTGCACTATCGCCGGCACCGAGAACAAGTTCATAGCAAGGTTGTGCCACACCCTGGCCTTCCACTTTCGTCAATTTTCCGTCGGCTAGTGTCACATACTTTATGTCACAACTGTTCAGTTCACTAGAGAAGCTCCAATCGGCAACTGTGTGTGTAGTCACACCAGAGTCCACAAGCCACGGCGTCGAACCACCACGCGCCGGTCGCGAAAGGAAACGAAACACAGTCTTCTCTTTTCTTCCGGAGCTGTTTTCCTTTGGGTCGCCGTTCGGATTACTAGCGGGCACTTAAACTGCCGTATTACCCTCCTTCTGGCATTGGTGACAAATCAGAAGCCTCTTCTAATTGCTGCTTCGGCCTTGTAGTCCAGCAGCCTTCAAGACATGGTCGTTTCCGGATGCACCTTAATCATGACCTCGTCTATCGAGCTATCTCTGTACGAGCTCCAGCGTCTGACCGGCTCTCAAGGGCAGTCGTCAAGGTATCTTAAAAGCTCAGCGGACTCCCTAAAATCATCGAGACTTGAAGATTCTCTGCATTCATCAGCCTTTCTGACAACTCCTCCATGGCAAACATGTTCTCTGACATATCTTCACCATCCGTGAAACGCTTATCGCAGATCTGCTACAAAAGCGAAAATTTTGAGTTCCACCTTAAATTTATTGGGGGGATAGTTGTTATTATTCAACTTAAGGAGACTGAACCGTACATGACTCTAATTTTGGGCCCTGGGACTGCTCGGTTCTGGAAGAGCACCGACTTAAGCCCCAGACAGGTGGTCTAAGCCACGGCTGTCTCCCGGGGTGGGTATCCAAAACCTCTTTTAGTCCCAGGTCTCAGGGCGTATGGCGTTGGGGAGGTTTTCGAAGCACGAGGGACCTGAATGGATCGATTATGGAGAAAACAATCGGTGCATATATTCAACTTACAGTGATGATGGTGTCCGTTGGTGGTCTTCGTGGCGAAGTGTGGAGGTCGTTCGGCGGGGTGTACGTTGGCTTTGGAGTACGGTTGGGGCGGCCTGAGGCTCGGCGACACGTGGACGAATGACGCACGCTATGTCTAAACCAGCAGATTATAAAAATTGAATGTACATCGGGTTTCTTTCCATGAAACATCAGTATTCAATCTATATTTTCATTTGCAGAAGGTTTTAAAATATTCTATCGGTGAAAATTTTTCCATACATTTTGTATGGGAGAGAAATTGACCAAAAATGAGGATTTCAAGCAAATTTGTATGAAAAACGGTCAAAAAGATGGAAAAATCGAAATTTCCCCGATAGAATATTTTGAAACCTTCTGCAAATGAAAATATAGCTTGAATACTGATGTTTTATGGAAAGAAATCCGATGTACATGCAATTTTTATAATCTGCTGGTTCAGACATAGCGTGTGACGACAACGGACACCTCGTGGCCCGCTGACGGCGACCGATATGATGTCAGTGTAAGGATTCGGGCAGAGGGATGCCGGTATTGAATGACCAGGTAGCACGGCGGCAACGGGCGTCTCGTGGCCCACTGAGGCAACTGATTGGGCGTCGGTCGATGAATCCAAGATGAGGGAGGCCGGTGTTGGGTGGCCAGGTGGCTAGGCGACACGTGGACGATGTTCGGCCGGGGCGACCGATTTGCCGTTGATCAAGAAATCCGAGATGGCAGATTACGGAGCTGACGGAAGACGAAGCGTGTTGACAGGGTGGTCGGGTAGCCGTCCTTGGCCTTCGATATCCCGTGGTCGTGGATACCACTTACGTCGGAAGGCGCTGAGGGCTTGAGCTACTGAAATCTCGGTGAAAACGGCCGAAACGGTAGGCAAAGGTACGATGGTACTTCAAACTGGCTAAAACGGGTACCTCTTGTTACTGGAAAATTCCTTGCAGTACAGAAAATTCTTATTTTACTCTTCAATGCGGTAGAGCACTTTAAAGGCATCAGAAAACTTTACTCAGTTGTCGTCATTTCAGTGGCCACAACTCAACTAACTCCCTCCTCACTCTCAATCTTCATCAGGGCTGCTCGTCGGGAGCTCAACCACCTACGGAAAACGTGCGTTTGCCATTTCCTCCATATTTGAGCAACCTTCGATTGCAGAGGTGGATCTCCCATATGTATTGTCGACCACCAACCGCGACAAAATTTACTGGGCAAGATGTTACCCGCTGGTAGCAACCGATTGCCATCCATTTTCGCACGAACAACTTCCGATAATTGTCAAAAAAAACAAACTATTTTCACAAAAAAATACGACAAAATTTCAAAATGGCGTCAAGTTTTCTTCCGTCCCGATACTCTTTACTTCCCACATTGAGTAATCACGTGCTTGCTACATATGCTAGGGACACAACTCCATACAGTCTTGTCCAGAGGAAGTGTAGAGTCGGAAAGCCGTTTCATTAGCAATCTCTTAAATCGTGTCGTGTGACTTTGAGGATTGACCACGTTAGTCGTAATCAAGCGGTGATCCCAGGGATGGAAAGTCGGCTGCGCAGGCCATACCAGTGAATTGTGGTCGAACTTGGCTTACTGCGGACAGTTAGCACCGCGCAAAAATACATGGTATGAGGCGGCAGGCTACTGGATTGGATCCAAGCTCGTGACCTGGAAAGAGATCCCCAGGATAGTAAACGGAGGCCCCGCGGTGTAAGCGGATTGGGCCGAACTTACGGGAAAGTCAAGTGGTGGTGCACGCAGTATCAGATCTTGATATTGTCACTAAGCCCGTAGTCGCAAGGTAACCTTGAGGGTGCGAACTGCGTTACTCTCTCCTCGAATCAATCAATACCTTCTTGTGGTTCTGCAGAGACGACGGGCTTGGTCGCAATGGATACGGTTTAGGTCAGGAAGGTAGATGAGGATGAGATCATCTTAATGGATAGACATGAGGTACTTGAAAGGTGAAAGAAGCACTTCGATGAGCACCTTGATAGTGCAAATGGTGAAGGCAAGTATATCAAAAGACGGGAAAAACAACAGTTGAGGGAAGTTTACATGCCATTCACCAGCTCAAAAACAACTAAGGAGTTAGTAAGAAAGTTATCGCAGCTGAACTCATCAAGCTGGACCCAGAACAGTTGGCACAATTGTAAAATAACACCTAGCCAAGCCGCCTAGCTGTCAAAACAAACTTACTGAGCAACTTAAGAAGATTACCCAATATGATCGCTGGTGCATTCTAATTTATTTATAGACCGGCACGTATCAAGGATAATGCACAGCGATATCTGTCTATAATACTAACAAAATCCAAAACAAGACTCACCTGTTGGGGCGATTTGTACGGTGAGGCGTACGGCGGTGGGTAGCTGTTGGGCTGCGGCGGCATCTGACCTCCCTGGCCCGGCATCGGCATGTGGGGGCTCACCTGGGGAACCGGTTGTCCATGCTGGGGCGACGGTTGCGAATGATTCACCAGATGGTTGCTCTGCTGCTGGCCGGAATGTTGCTGGGGCGGTGGGGGCGGTGAGTACATTGGCTGATGCTGCTGCTGCTGCTGTTGGGACGATTGCTGCTGCTGCTGGGGTGGATCTCCTTCCGTGCCCTGTGCGTTCGAAGATAAAAGCAAGCATTAAAGGAAGGAAGGATGATTATTTTCGTGGCAAATATGCGAGAATATGAAAAGCTTGTTACATAATGATGTGTGCAAATAGAACAAAAAAGCATCAATTAAAACATTTTTCCATTAATAAACGTTTCCATTCTTTCTCGGAGCAGAACGAAGCGACTTCGACAGAAGGCGTGGGAGGTGTGGTGGCAAAGTTTCACCGTCGCTCCACAAGGCCAGAATGATTTATGGTACGCTCTATCATTATTTTTCATCATCATGTCATGTGTACGTCGGCCAACCATGTGGAAGTAAAACGGAAACAAATTAAAATATCAAATTAAAAACAAACAGCGCAGGTAAAGTTATCTGGCGGTGTAATGGCAGGGTTCATTTTTCACCGTCAATCGTCGTCGTTACGGAATGGAGCTTTTGTATCAATAGACTTTCATTATGTGTATGTTCCTGCGGCTTGTTTGAACGACTGTGCTGCGGTTGTTTGACTCATATCGGCCAATTTACTCCACAAAGGATGACGACAAGTCTTGTTGGCTTTGTCATTGAGTCAAAAGAATTCGATCAATATTTGTTATGTGAGTAACATTCACCGAAGGAAGATGATGAAATGGGGAAGTTATCATGATTATCGATACCGCAAGTAGACATTCGTTTAGTAAAGTCTTTCGAAGAACCTTAGTTTAATATATTTAGTAGACGGATACAATTTGAAATTTTAGATGACCATTTTGGATAAATTGAAGATTCTTAGTTTCAAAATAGTATGTTGCTTAACTCAATTAAAATAAAACAAGTGAGTTCGCTTTAATTTCAACCTGATGCAATTACATCTGCCAGCAGCGGAAGATGATACTCTTCTTGTTTGCCAGTAAGCCAGGTTCAGGTTGGCAAAGATGCGGATCAAGAGGATGTCATAATCGCTTTTATATCCCGCGCTCCAACCAGCTGCTTCTCTTTGGCTCATAAAATTATTTATATCTTAAGCTAATTATCGCTGTCCCATCCTTCGAAAAAAAAAAATGCAACTCAGCAAGATGGTATTAATTCTTATTTGATTTAATTCAGCAGTAACCGGTTCGGGTTATCGCGTTGTTCCTGTTTGTTGTGTCGTTAATGATTCACCTTTATTTTCTCGGTGTTGCAATTGATGAGCTGTTACGAGCTAGGGAGCAATTTTGCAACGAAATGCACTTTGTATTAAGTTTGTTTTCACTGTTACGAGAACTGTTTTATTGGAGGTTGTAAAACAAACTGTTAACTCATTTTGGTATGCAAGCTGGTAGAATGCAAGCTTGTAAATTATGATAGAAGAGAAAACATTTATTACGGCTAGTTAATAAATCTTTGTTATGAGTTCTTAATGACCGTACAGATTCAAGATCGCAAGAAACTAGATCCAAATGCTATCATTTGTTCGTGTGCCGATGTGTTCAGTAGGCCGATTTGTAGTGAGATTCTAGCTGCGAAGCAGGGTATATCCTAGTCGGGTCGTTAAGTCAAAATTAAGTCAAAATATTTTACAATATCTTAAAATACTATGGCCGCTTATATTCATTAATTTAGTACAACCTTTTTTCATTGATAAGGTTAATTCCCCAAATCTACAGTGTATCAAACAATTCTCCGTCCAACAATTTCTCGGTCAAAATATTTTTTCATTCAAATGTTTATAACTTTTTTATACGTCAATCAAAAACGCTGAAATTTTGACCAATCATAAACAATATATTGTAGCTCCATTGGTAAAATTTTGAGCAAGATCGAATAAGTTTTCTGAAAGTTATAGAACTTTTAATAAAACTTATAAGATTGTTTAACACATTTTTAAAACGTTATATCTCAATATGTACTCGATGAGACTTTTTCAATCTTTTCTGTGTTACAGCTCATACCTAAGGCTTCTATATGCAGCTTCGTTTGAGGTTTTATATTCACTACAATAAATATGAAAAGTGGAGCGGACCTGTTGTGGTGGTTAGAATACTTGACTATCACGCCGAGGACCTGGTATCGAATCCCACTCCCGACATACTCACAAAATGTGGGTTCTTCCTTCGGAAGGGAAGTAAACCGTGAGTCCCGAGATGAACTAGCCTAGGGTTAAAAATCTCGTTAAAACAGACAAAAAAAAATATGAAAAATCTGTATGCAAATGTTCAGAGTATTATTTGGAAATTTATCATATTTTGATCAATAAACGTGCCAAGTATTTCCAACCTTTTTAAACTCTTTTAATGTAATATTTTTAAACAGGACCTACTAAACTACATATGAAGAGTAGGTCCTATGCATTTTTCGTTCAGTTAATGCACTTTTATTGGTGGAAAACGTTTGGCAGATTATATGTGCAAAATATGGTAATTTTTTAAATATCGTCAATTACATAAGCACATTTTTCATATTTTTTGTAGTGAATATAAAACCTCAAACGTAGCTGCATATGGAAGCCTTAGGTTTAAGCTGTAACACAAAAAAAAATGAAAAAGTTTCATCGAGTTCATATTAAGATATAATGTTTCAAAAATGTGTTCAAAAATCTTATAAGTTTTACTAAAAGTTCTATAACTTTCAGAAAACTTATTCGATCTCGCTCAAAGTTTCACCAATGGAGCAATAATATATGATTCATGATTGGTCAAAATTTCAGCGTTTTTGATTAACGTATAAAAAAGTTATAAACATTTGAATGAAAAACTATTTTGACAAAAATTTGCTGTACGGACAATTGTTTGGTACACTGTACGTAACGTTCTACGTTTTGGCGGGTATCATGCTGCAGCATGATTGCCCACGCTGCGTTCTTTTCAACCAAAATCTCTCCATACCTACTCCACAAAGCTCTGTTTTTCTTCTAAACTATATGGGAAAATCTGCTCAAACGACACCCGAACAGGAAGGTCCGGGTAATATGAGGTTAAGGCCGTCTTCTACAACAAAAGTAAAAGCCAGGACTACTCTCTCCTCGACCCACTAAACATATACTCATGGTCGCCAAATCCTTCGTCTCTCCTGCATTGCTTCAGAGAGGGGCTAGTGCATATCGCACCCTCAAGGTTAGCTGCGTAGCCTGCAGCAACGAACATCGATGACTCGCTATGGGGAGTCCACCAAGTTAGCATGCTGACGCTTAACCAGTTTCCCGAGTAGTTCTTACCATTCGCTTTGTCCTCGGAAGGGTGGACACCACGCCTGCTTTCAACTGCACAGCAAGTATCAAGAACTGATACTGCGTGTACAGCGATTCGACCTTCCCGCAAGTACATAAGGCCCTATCAGCCAGCACACTGAAAGACGTGCCGACATGGGGCTGCCACCTGCCTTGACCTTGCCGAGGACCCCTTTCCAACCGCGGCTCGGTTCCAACCCAGTAGATCGAGGCCACGACAGCAACGCTATCAGGATGTTCTTCCCGAGGCCACTTAATCGCTGTAAGGGTCGATTTCGACCGTATTGCATATGAACTAGCCATTCTCCTAGTCTACGCACCACCTCCTCTGTAGCTCCAAGCCGTTGAAACTGCATTCCAGCTAATAGTCACCCTCTGGACAAGAGTTGTGTCCTCCCCGCATATTGCAAGCATGCGGTCAAACATTGGGCGAAAACGCGAACACACGAACAAAACGTGTTCCGCGGTTCCCTCTAAACCAGCACAAACTGGACATTCGGGAGAACTCGCATGACCGAAACGATCGGCAGCAGCCATGGCTTGAAAGGACCTCCCAGACAACCAGTTATCGTATAACATGTTTCATATGATGATAACGTGGAGGCCATATGCGTGCATGCCTCCATTTAGGGGCTGTCCATTAATTACGTAAGGGAATTTTTACGATTTTTCGACACCCCCTCCCCCCTTGTAAGATTTTTTGTATGACAACCTAAAATTTTTTCTATGGCGCGTAAGATTTCTCAAACCTTCCCTCCCCCCATAAACCCTTACGTAATTATTGGACAGCCCCTTAGGCGCATGTAAAATTTACGCATATCGCCTCCATTTTAACATCTCTTTCAATATCGCGATCACTAGTTGACTGGACTGAGTCAGGTGAAACGTTACTTACCCATCGCGCCTGTTATTCCAACTATCTACCCTCGGGATCAACCTATGTGTCCATCTTCCTTTGGTGTAACTGCCCCACGCGCGCTGCCATTTGACCATGGAGACCATCTGTGGGAGTTCCACCGAAAATCTCTTCAGAAATCGTTCTAAAAGTTCCAAAGAGAATTTCCTTAAGAATTCCTCAAAATACTTCTCTATGTGTTCTGCCGCAAATTTCCTCTAGAAGATAAACTTTTAATCCCTAGGTAAGTTCTGTCAGGAATTCATTTGAAAGTATTATTCACTGGGGATACTTCTCGAAGTTCCAATAGAAATTCCTAACAGGAGTACCGCCGAGAATACTAAGTAGTTACTGTAGAAGTTCCACCGTACATTCCTGCAGGAATTCCATCGGGAATTTCTCTACAAGTTTTACCAAATAGTGCACTAAAATTTTCGCAGAAAATTCAGCGGAAAGTTTTCCTTCGGAAATTTCTCTATGCAGCATCAAGTTATTACGTAATAATGAAATCTTAATTTTCGGACCACTCCCCCTCCATAACGCATTTTTGTGTGTGAAAATCCAGAGTTTCACTCTAATTTCTCTTGGATTCTCACCGTAAATTTGTTTAGAAGTTTAACCGATTTTTTTTTTCCTGGGAGCTCCATCAGATAGTCTTTCAAGAGTTTTGCTGTGAATATCTGTAGGAGCTCCGCAACACAGATGCTTCGTGAATTCCTCTTGGAGCTCCTCTGGAAATTCCTCTTGAATTTACAATAGTTACACCGGATATTCCTCTGGAATTTATAGTAGGTACACCCAGAGAAGTTTCACCGGAAAATCCCCTAGGAGTTCCACTAAATGCCCTATGTTTCTGGTTCATAGTTTTTATGGATACTCCACATGGAATTCTTCAAAGACTTTCATTCGATTGTTTTTAAGATTTTCATCGGGAAACCCTCCAAGATTTCCTTAATTTTATTATTTCTTTAATTTGAAAAAAAAAACAGTTCCACAAGGAATTCCGCAAGTACTTCCACAGGAATTGTCCTAAGAGTTCCACCGCTTATTCTTTTAGGGTTTCTACCAAGAATCTGTCTAGCAGAATTGTCTTTCTAAGAGTTCCTTCGGAATTTTTCTTATAAATTTTCCATAAGTTCCGGAGGAGATCGACCTGATAATGCCTTCAACAGATTCTCTGAGAAGCTCTTAGAGAAATTCTCCGCGGAAATTTTAGATGATTTATCGGTGTAAAACACAATTTGAGTTACTCTGATGACCATTGCCGAGATCGAGATCATCTTTGAACGAACTTTAATGTGGCTTGCAGTCTCAATAAATTGGCATGCGAATTTGTTTTCTTGACTCCAAAGTTTGGAACCCAATTTGTAATCTTCACAGTCGAAAATCGCAAGACAAGATCAAGATCAGCATTTGTTCATTTCTATACCAGAACATTAATGTAATAAAAATTAAGCCGTCAAGGGAAATTACCCTTACTCCCTTCGGCATAGAGTATCTTCGTGCCGATGATTAGCAGACAAAGCTCTCAGTAAATTCCAGTAGAAGTGCTAAAAAAAAAGTTGAGAAGCAGTATTTTTTCCAGTTGGGATGTTATGCCAAGAAGAAGAAGAAGATGACTATAAATCTCTTTTTGTATCACAAGAACAACAGACGAAGATTGAACCATGTGGCGCCGGGTTTTGAAGTGAAAGCTATGAAGTTCATTGTCATTACCCAATTGACCTGCTTCCGGAGTCCCTGTAACCCATTCAGCAATGACCAGACCTGCCCAGAACCCCTCCAAAAACGATCCTAAACAATATGTTTCTCATTTCAGTGAAGTGTGCAGAGAAGTTATGCAATAAAATGCATAAAGGGAATACATTTATGGATTTTCAAGCACATAGCAACGATGAAAACTAATATTTCGGATGTTCCGGATTTTCGGAACCGGTTCTCAATAATTAGTCAATATTAATGTCTATAATCAAAGTCCACGTAAATACCTTTCCAACAATTCTTGGACGGTCCTGATTACTTGTTTGGTTGCAAAGTTATAGCTTGTCAAAGTTAGGGTCTGAAAAGCGGCATTTTTCAGTTGAAGAAGGTTCCCGGTGGCCACAGTGGCCAAGTCCGGATTTCTCCGGTGGTTTTGAAAACTAGACTTGTGGCCCTTTCATTTGAGCCAAAGAGATCCAAAATCGGAAAAGCCACTGATTTTTGCGAGCTGTTCAAAGTTTGGGGTCAAAAATGACCCCAGGGTCTTATTTGTAACTTTTTTTATGGGAGCGCTCCTAAGGGTCGTTCAATACTTTTTATTTTTGGGAAAGGTTTATTTCCGCGAAAAAATAATTGTCAGAAAATTTCAGATTGCTTGATTTGGTAAAAGGAAATATTTTGCATGAGTCGTTAATTGAGATGTTAATTGCCCAATTTATCTTTTGACTGCTTAAAAAAATATTTCCATGCTTAATGGCTTGCAGTCAAAAAAGCCCAAAATCGCATATTTTACCCTATAAATGGAGGTATAGCTCAAAATTGTGACGTGCTGGAGCAAATCTGAGCCCGGATTCGGAATCAGCGGCCCAAATTCGGTCAGAGACACATAAGTTTTATTTTTTATTTTTTGTTACGCTGTGTTATTGCACACCTTAAAAACTCGCCAATTGTTGCACACCCCATGCTCTTCTTATGAGGTGTGCAACAATTGGCGATTCACCCTATACTGAAATCTTCAGAAACGACCCAGAAATCCCCTGGAATCCATTTACAGTCTTCCTTGAGACTAGGCAACTGTACCAAGTGCGAAGCTTGATAACATTGGTTTGTGATTTTCTCGATGTAGATAAGTTAGCCTCAACAGAGAACGTCATAAATCTTACAAGTTTTATTCGAGAGCGTCAATTTTAACATTCATGTTCCTGTGTGAAACGAAATTTTATGTTCAATATCTCAAGTAACCTGGGCGGGAACTTCAAACCAAAACGTATTGAAGAATAGTTTTGCTTGGTTTGCGTTTATGATGATGCCAATAACAATAAGCGATGCTATGATGAATCATCAATAAATACAGCTAGAATATGAAATGTTACGTGGGTATTGATCCGAAGACCTATATAGTTCACTGATTTTCAATTAACTTGGAGATCGATCGCGTCGACGTACGAGCATAAAAAATAATCTTTTATGTCTTCATGTTTCTATCACGAGAAGTTGAGTATGGATATGTTACATAATTCCCTTTTCGAAATGATGAAGAAAATTTTCTAACATATTTTATCATTCTTTATGTCAAAAGTCACATCTGTTTGTTCAAATTCAAAATCCTTGTACATAAAGAACAGCATAATGCAGTGCTTTTAAACAAATCAACTAAGTACTTACCTTGGACACTAAACTCGCTCGGTACGCCGCTAATGCTTTCAGGTATTCCTTTTTGGCAGCCTCGGTTTTCTTCTTGTACACCTGGAAATGGTAATTCGGAGAGAGAGAGAGACAGAGAAAAAAAAAAGATGATGTCAGTTCAGTTTGTAGATTTCGACGGCGCAATAACATAGATAGAGCGCATAGCACACAAATAACAATCAAATTGGACGTATTGTAGCCTCTTCTTACATACGTCGGACGGTTCGGTACAGACATCAGGCAGAACAACAAAAAACGAAATTGAAAAGAGCTCTTCTTCTGGCAATAAAAATGAGATCAAGGAGATTGCAGCAATAGCAACAGCAGCAGCAGCAGCAGCAGTCAGCGAGTGAGGGCGGAACAGTCAGTGTTTCAACATTCCCTGGTATGATTTATAGCCGTTATTAAATTCCTATTACAATCTAAATTACACCGTATGTGATATTAGTACATGAAACAGTACATAGGGGCTGTCCATAAACCACGTGGTCATTTTTTTGGAACTTCTCAACACCCCCCCCCCCCCCCCCCCCGCGTGGTCATTAGTCCATACATTTTTTTTTATTTGTCCATACAAAATGGTCATTGGCCGAAGCCCCCCCCCCCCCCCCCTCATGACCACGTGGTTTATGGACAGCCCCATAGAGTGCGCACATATGGTCGTCGGAGTCATGAATAGTTCCACTGAAACAATATCCAACGATTATTTTTTACGACAGTTACGGGAGCTTACTGTTGTGGTGGGTGGATGAGTAACACTATATCATTGCCTTTCAAACAAGTCGTTGAAGATTCTTCAAATTGCACCTCACACATTGTTATTTTGTACGTATATATTGATTAAAGGACTCGCTGACAGATGCAAATACATCATTTTGGACATCCGGAGCGAACCCCGATGGCACCTCGCCCCATCACTCACTCGCTTCTCTTCACTCGTTCAACCGTGTACCAACCAGCCAAGGATCAACTTGCTGGCGCAGTTTCCACTCTGGAGTGAGCTCGCTTCTCAAAATCCATCGTTTGGGTTCTCATCAATTATGGAATTTTTCATTTAGAAAGCATACAAATTGCTCTTGCACCCAAAACAGGATACCAACCTCTACGTGTATGTACTGACTGGCTTACTGATGATGTGGAGCTAGTGACTGTACGGAGCGCCGTCATCATTGTATGTAGATTTTCAACTCAACTAAGAAGGTAAACAATCCGAAAATGTTAGAGCTTCCGGAAAAAAGGATCCTCTCTAGGTCCACACATTAGTTTCTGGGAAAATGCGGCCCCACCAAACGAGGTTATAAAACGGAAGATAATTAAATGTTTGACTTGGGTGTTGTGGCCCCTTTGTTTTTTGATGAATTGGATTTGTTGGACCTTTCGGGTGGAAGGGTTGAAGGTCTTCTTGAAAAGGGAATATACATTTTTGAACGTAATGGAATGCTAAACTAATGTTGTGAAAAAACCGACATTTGAGTTGTATAAGAAGCAATCAGATTTCATTGGGTATTACACGTCATTTATTATAAGCGTCTTAACTTTATTACTCTGACACGATAAAGGCTGGGTAATGCGTAACAGGTCTCATTTAGATCACTAGCTGCTTCCCAGTAACTCCTATTCCTACCTCCCCGTGGTATCGGCTGCGGATATTCCGGAAGGAAGCACAGAAGATCAATGGTACGCCATCAAGAACGCCTTCATCGCCACCGACGAGAATAAATTGGGTGAGCTATGCACTCGGAAAAAGCAGTGGATCACAGATGATACCTGGAGGAAGGTAGAGGAGCGAAGGAACGCCAAAGCCGCGATAGAGCGAGTAAAAACATGAGCAGCCAAAGCCGTAGCCCGTCAGCGCTATTCGGCTCTCTAGAAGGAAGTGAAGCACTCATGTAGGCGGCACGAAAGAGCGTGGGCGAGCTCCCTAGCTGACGAAAGCGAGAAAGCCGCACTTGTCTCCTCCAGGATGTCTCACGTCGTCTTAGTGGGACTAAGATGAATGTTATGATGCCCTTGAGAGACACGTCTAGACAGTTATTTACCGACCCGGCTGAACAATTGAAACGCTGGATCGAGCACTTTGGAAACATTTTTCAAGTATTGGCCATGCCATCAACACATCAGCGTGGTCCGCCAAGGGTTCGACGCATTACCCGTGTTAACACCGAAGCTCCATGATCCGTGCAGGAGATAGAAACAGCCATCTGCAGCATCAAATCGAACAGAGCTCCGGGAGTTGATCGCATATCAGACGTGGACACGTTCAATGCTTCCAGTGAGCTTTTCGCTCTTTTAACCAGACATGGGCAACACACCAAACCGTGCCGCACCGGTGGCGTGTTTGCCCGTAAACACACCACCATGTGTGTTCATATCACCACCTTCGTTCAGCTTCTACTGATGAACACGCAGTGCGACTGGCGAAACACTCGTGTCGGTGTTATAAATCGAGCCTCAGTTTCGGCTCCGTGTTTCAGTTTTGGTTGGGCACGGAGGCCGAGTGTTTCCGATTGTATGAAACACCAAAGCAGTGAGCTCGGCCACAGTGCGTGGTAGCTTGGCTGCATCAGAGGCACTGAGTCAGAAGGGATGAGA
The DNA here is from genome assembly GCF_035046485.1 of Aedes albopictus. NCBI lineage: Eukaryota > Metazoa > Arthropoda > Insecta > Diptera > Culicidae > Aedes > Aedes albopictus. The sequence goes on from NC_085136.1 coordinate 161,910,100, forward strand.
AAGACACAAAAGGAGCCGCCAAGTACTTCACTCTCGTCGTCGACCAAGCATTTGCAACTGGTGCTGGAGAATGAACGGCACCGAGCGCTTGAACTCGCACGAGTGTTTTGCATGATCGGAAACACTCGGGATCCGTGTTACCCGAAGCGTCAAACACCGTGCCCAGTGCCTGAGCACCGCCACCGACACCGGTGTTGAGCCAGACAAGGTGCGTGTTCGTTCTGAAACACGGAGAGCTAGGTGGTGGCTTGGCACCCACGGTGGTGTGTTTGAGCATCGACTCCTCGTGCAGTGCAGTGTTTGGACATGTCTGCTTTTAACCCTCCTTTGGCATTAGGGTCATTTTTGACCCAAACCGTACACTGTGTCAGCGAGCTGCTGCCAGCATGATGCAAAAGCAAGGTTAAGGAAGCACGACACTAGACAACGGACTAGCATGCAACGCCCAGTGGCACAGCCGAAAACTTTTCCTGACAGCTGCGGCGGGAATCGAACCCGCGCTCCTCAGCACGATGCGACTAAGAGCTTGGTGACCCTAGCCGCACGACCACGGAGCCGCACAACATATCAGCTGAGATGCTCAAAGCTGACCCCGTAGTATCCGTACAACTACTGCATCAATTATTCTGCTACATATGAGATACCGCGACATTTCCAGCTGACTGGATGTAAGGTGTCTTAGTCAGTACCCAAAAAGGGTGACCTAACCGTATGCCATAATTGGCGGGGCATTATGTTATGGTTCTTAAAGTTCGCTGCAAAGTGATCTTTAATCGGATTCAGGAAAAGATTGACGCAACTTTCCGATGGCAGCAAGCAGAATCCTGTGTAGACCATATTGTCACGTTCCGTATCATCTTAGGGCAAATCAATGAATTCCAAGAGTCTCTCTACCTGGTGTTCACTGATTATGAAAAAGTTTTCGACCGTCTCAATCACGAAAACATGTGGGAAGCCCTCAGGCGCAAGAGTGTCCCTGAGAAAATCATCGGTCTCATTGAAGCCAGGGCCGGATGTACGGGGGGGCCGGGGGGGCCCGGGCCCCGGGCCCCCTCATTTTAGGGGCCCCCACAAAGACCTTTTTTGGTTATTACACGCCAACTTTTTGTTTCATATTGCTCAAATACTGTTTGAAAACGAAGAAATTTTGTTTAAGTCCTTCGCCAAGGGGCCTCCGCATCCGCTCGGGCCCCGGGCCCCCACAATCCTTAATCCGGGCCTGATTGAAGCACAGTACGGGGCATTTTAGTTCAGAGTACTGCACAACGGTGCCCTGTCCGACCCCATCCGGGTTGTCGCTGGAGCGAGGCAAGGATGTATACTATCACCGTTTCTGTTCCTCATCATAATAGACGAGATTTTGGTAGGTGCGATTAATCGTGAACCAAATCGTGGGTTGCTGTGGCAGCCCATTACCACGAAGCACCTAAATGACTTCGAAATGGCTGATGACGTTACTCTCCTAGCTCAACGACGCTCTGATGTGCAGAGCAAGCTCGATGATTTTTGTTTTTTATCTGTATTAACGAGATTTTTAGCCCGAGGCTAGTTCATCTCGGGACCCACGCTTTACTTCCCTTCCGAAGGAAGAACTCACATTTTGCGAGTTTGTCGGGAGTTGGATTCGATCCCAGGTCCTCGGCGTGATAGTCGTCGTCGATGCCATCAAAAGCCGATAGCGACAGAAATTAGGGAGCGAAAGTGAAGGTGGGTCGGCCACGCTCTATGCAAGGGCGGGAACGAAATATGCAAACAAACGTTAGATTGGAACCTAGCAGGACATTACAGCAGAGGAAGGTTCATAGGCCCATGGTGGCGCAACCTCAACAACGAAATAAAGCAAGTCGTAAGAAATTTCACCTGGCTACAGGTCAAGGCGATGGCGAGCAATCGCCCGGGATGGAGCTCTTTTAATTCGGTCCTCTGCACCACCGTGGATGCTCAGGGCTGAAAGTAAGTGGTATCGGCCGGAAATGGTGAGCAACCATAGGGAAGATCGGGTAACCAACCATGGTGGAAATCCTAGTCGTAGGCTGACAAAGGAAAGGGGTGGGGGTTTGCTTCCCCATATTACGGCGGTTGATCGATGTCCGAGTGCTAGGGAAGGACTGTGCACTATATCGTTGTCCGACAAGTATGAGGTTCATGTCCGGTCAGCTAGCCGTAAAAACGACAATGGAAAATCATCAGTAAAAACAACTGCAATGACCCCAGTGAAGAAACAGGACTTGCGATTGGAAACTGGTACGTGGTGATCTCTCAACTTCATGGGGAACACCTGCATATTCACCGATCTACTGGAAGTTCGCGGATTCGACATCGTAGCGCTGCAGGAGGTGTGTTCGACAGGATCCATAGTGCGAACGTTTAGATATAATCATACCATCTACAAGATGACGAAAGCCGAGCACGCCGAGAGCACTCTACGCGCAGCTCACATGCGAGTACAACCGCTACCCAAGCCACGACGTGAAGTTCATCACAACATATCTAAACGCTCTATATAAGGAAGGAAGAAATCATACCGACGATCGGAGAAATTGAAAAGTTCAGAACCGATCAGCTTACGAATAAAAACGGCCTTCGACTTATCGACTTTGTCGCTACCAAGAACATGGTCACACGTAGAACCTTTTTCCAACAACAATCCCTATCGTTACACCTGGAAATCACCACAACAGAAGAAATTCTGTTTAATGCACGGCACCTCTCCGATATTAACCCAGGACTAAAAAACGTGTGGTATCGCTTGGCCAAAGACGCGACTGCTCGAGGATTAACGACGTCCGGGCCTATCTTGGCGGCGCTAACATCGGCTCTCACTACCTAGTGATGGTGAAACGTCGACCAAAACAATTATCAATAGCATATGGTACCGACGTCCACTACGATACAACCTAGAGCGACTGAAGCAACCGGATGTCGCCGCCACAACATACACGCAGAATCGCGAGGCAGCGTTGCCAGACGAGGGCGAGCTCGATGTGGCACCTCTAGTACAATCAACGACGTAGCCGCGAAGATCATCGGTTACGTGGAACGGAGCTAATGGAACGAATAGTTCGATGAGGAGTGCAGAGCAATTTTGGAGAAGAACGCAGCGTGGGCGATAATGGTCCAACCCAGCTGAACGTGGAACGATTCAAACAGAAACGGAAACCGCAGTTCCGATTTGTTTCGAAAAAAAAAACGCAGCCAGAAAGAAGCAGGGTACGAGTAAATGGGTTTCGATTTGTAAATTACCAAGCCGGCTTTATCGACGGCTGATCGACAACGGTTCGGATCTTCAGCGCACGGCGAATGCTTCAGAAATGGAGTAAATACCAGGTCCCAGCTCATTCGATTTTCGCTGAGGACCACGACAAGGCGACTGACTCTCATGCCCAGTGTCTTAATTTGTCAAATTACAGTCATCCTTACCGACGCCCAGGGGCTCCTGCGTCGTAGATTTGTTTTTGTTTTGATTATCGTCTCGACAACCCGTGTACCACTCTCTGAAGTTCAAGCGATGAAAAATTCATTACCTCGCTGCCTGCTGAATTTCAAACACCCACTGATATTCAAAGTCAGCAAATTCATCTTCAATTGATATTTTTTGGTTTAAGCACGTTTTAAAAGCAAAAAGTGCTGCTGGTGGATACCATTCAACTAAAGCAAGCATAATAAATATAATTAGGGCAACATATCGAAATTTTCGTGTCTTAAGTAGCCTAAAATCACAAAAAGTCATTTCCAAATTAAAAAATTCATATTCACATTCACCGAGCTCGAACTGAAGATCAAAACAGAACTTCAGCTACAGTTAATTACACTACGAGGCGTCACTCTCATTGTCTTGCTTTCTCTTTGTCATGTTCATTCTCGGCGTCATGTTGGTGGGAGACTGCATTCGTTTGTTTGTGTTCGTTTTCGCTCTGATTGAACATCATTAGGCTGAATTTTTTAGGCACTGCTCATGCCTACTCTTCAACATTTTCACGATATCCGATCAATTTGTGTACTTTGCGAACGACATGAACATTATCGCCATTTGAAACGGTAGCCGATATGTACACCTGCCTGAAACGCGCCCCCAGCAAAGTCCAACTGGTGGTGAATGCGTAAAAAAACAAAGTACATGCTACTGGGCGAAACCGATTTCGATAAGATTGATTGGAAGAAACAGCACAATACACTGGAATACCTGCGAAGTTTCTTCACTAATGACAACAATAGGAGCCGTGAAATTCGATGGCGCTTCGTTAGAGCAATTCGTAGCAGAAGAAACTTTGATCAGGCTCTCGCTCCAAATGTACCGTATACAAAGCGCTTATTACACTGGTGGTCCTCTTCGGGCACAAGAAGTGAACCATGTTCGAGGAGGACACCTAGGACACCTAAGTACTCAATTGTTCTTCGTCGGTGGGTAGGAGAACAGTGTGTGATGGCGAAGGATGAGCCGCGAGTTCGCTGCACTCTTCGACGAGCCTCGCATCCAGAAGATGGCCAAAGCCGGCATGATATGGCGGGAAGGCCATGCTGCAAGAATGCCGAACCAGAACACCGCAAAATTGGTGTTCGCCACAGATGCGGTTGGAACAAGAAGACGCTGAGAGCAGCGGGGAAGATCGGTTGATTAGGTAGAACGTGGTTAGGCGAACATCGAACGTGAAGGAGCGGTAGCCGCATATCGAGTAGTATGACGTACTGTCCTTGATTATTTTTTATTCCTAATGTGCTGTATTGCTGATAAATCTATGTATGTAAGATGTTAGGTAAAGGGTGAGTCGTTAATTATTGTGCCACCCTAGCTTCAGCTGATTCGCAAATTGTTTACAGTTAACGAAATGAAACCAAATTTTTACAGTAGTTTAGTATATGTATGTATTTCAACTTTTTGGTATAGGTTCAAATTTAGGATGCGTTTTAATGAAATTTAAGACATTTGCAATTGACGCCGTCCATGTGGACATGATCAGGCTCCACTTGAAACAAATAATTAAAGCTCTCAGGTTTGTTTATGCGCATCGTGCCTGGTTTTCACCCAGCTCCAAGCTTATGTTTCACTGACAACCGTTCCTGAAACCTATTGACGAACATTAAGATGATCCGATAATGTATAATCATTAACTGTGCCAAGGCGCGATATCATGATTTTTGATTTTAGCATGTGATTGTACAACATCTTTTTTAGAACTGTTAACTAAATTTATTCTATATCGACCGGAATCTCATTGATAATTGCTCAATTCATTATATGTAAACAATAGACTATAAGAAGAAACTGTGTAAAATTTGGTTGATTTTGGTGAAGTAGGAAAAAAGTTACGTTAGTTTGAAAATGGCACAAAAATGGAAAACCGATCAATTTCCATCCATAAATTTTTAAAACATAAACAGTCGATAGTGAATTGCACCGCATCCATCACTCTCGCTTTTTAAAAGCCTCAATAAACCCATTTTACAATGAAATTTCCACCGCAGAGGAGATGAAAATGGAGAAAGTGAAAATTAACCAATTGTTCGGATGTACCTACAGTATGCACATGAACTGAACCCAATATTAACAGCAGGAAAAAAAATCCATCGAATCCATTTGAGAGCAGTTTATGTGTGTAGTAACCGTGTGAGTGAGTATGCGATTACGTTTTTTTTTCAGTTGTGTGCGCCCCTCGCAGTTCCCCAGTTGGTTCGGTGTAACTATTTACCGCCATTCAAAATAAATCATTTTAATTGCCGAAAATTTAAACAATAATCATAAGCATAAATCATCACCCGGCTCTTTTGGTCCCGGTTATTGATGGTGGGCCGCTGTTCGGCGTTAGTGCAAGCAAAGGGGAAAACTTTAAGGAGCATAACATGCATGCATCGAGCTTTACTTAATTTGGCTTGCCGTGATTGCAGTGAAACGTTTGTGAATCTATGAAGGAGGATTAAGTTTTAGAATGCATATTCCAATAATTACACACAAATTACGGATCAAACGGAGAGGGTTGTGGTACATAGATTTACAGACTTGGTACTACTCGTCTTTCGCTGTTGATCCCTATTCATTAACACTACCGTTGGTAATGGGGATTATGTAGGATTAGAGTAAATCGATACTAATGTCGTTTTCGTTTATGAACTTGGGTTGGAACTGGAACTGAGAGCTCAAGAGTTCCGGAATCTCTTTATTGATTTGGTTGCGGTAAAATTTCATGAATACTCGCTATCTACCACACTCAAGTGATTTAGATGATGTCGTTGATACTACAACGGCCTTTATCATGGAAGCTTTTGAAGAAGCTTCCCTCTGCGGTCTGTGAAGACCACTACGGGAACCCCTTGGTGATACTCTGATCTGACGAAGCTTAGGAAACAATGTAGAAAGAGTTGGAACAGACGACGTTCGGCTGGATCGGAGGCTTTCAGATCGGCTCGTAAGGCCTACCAAAAAGCTCTTCGGTCTGCTGAACGATCCGGCTGTAAAAACCTCTGGACTATTTCCAGCAGGAAAAATTGCTGTATCCAACCCAGAAGGGACTTCTGCAGGGATTCCTGCTAATACCAGAATCTCTTATAGAGAGATTCCTGCAAAATCTTCGGAGAAATCCATGATTGGAAGAATCCCTGAAAAGAGATCAGGAGGATTCTTTAAATGAATTCCAGGAGAATCCTTAAAGAAATTCCAGCAGGAGTCTTCAAATGATATCCAGGAGGAATCCTCAAAGGAATTCTTGGAGAAATTCCCGATGGAATGCCAGGACGACTACTTGAAGGATTTCCAGGAGTAGCCCCGAAAGAATTCTACGAGAAATCCGCGAAGTAATTCAAGAATGAATCACTGAAGGAATAGCACAGAAATCGCCGAAGGAGCTCTAGGAGGAGTCAACAAAGGATATGTATGAGGTACTTGAAGTAATTTCAGGAGGAATCTCCCAGCGGAATTCCCAGCGGAATTCCTGAAGGAATTGCAGGAGGTTTCTCCTAAGGATTTAAAGGAGGAATCTCTGAAATTCCTGAGAGGAATCCCGAAGGATTTCAGGGCGGAATACCCAAAGGATTCTCAGGATGAATCCCCGAAGAGTTTCCATGGGGAATCCCGAAGAATTTGCAGAAGGAATCCGTGAAGGATTTCCAGCAGGAATCTTAGTAGGATTTCCAGGAGGAACCCCTGATAGAAATCCTGGAAGAATTCTTGTAGGAACTCCTTGAGGAAATCCTGAAGATATGCCTGATTATAGTCCTAAATAAGTTTTTTTAAAGAACTCCAAGAAGAATCCTTGAAGGAAATCCTGTAGGAATCTCCAAAAGAATTCTGGGAGAATTCCCTAAAGATGTTCCAGAGGAAGTCATCGAAGAATATCCGAAACTCGAAAGTCTTGTAGCAGCAATCCCCGAAAGAATGCTTGTAGGAAAACCTGAAGGGATTCCAGCAGGAATCGCAAAGGAATCCCAGAAGGATTTTTTCTAAGGAATTTGAGGAAAAATCCTCGAAGACTTTTGAGGAGGAATCCACGAAGTTCGGCTTTTCAGGCCCGTATGAAGTTGATCACCAATGTTAACTTCTTTTCCTGATCAGCCTAGATAGCTGTGTAGTGTCGGTAGCGGTTGGTTAAACTGGCTAAGAATAGCACTACGGACCGCCTGTTCCAGTGGTAGGCAGTCATGCCATATTATTTTATCAAAAATCCGTATCAATACAGATTTTTCTGTATCACCGTATTAAAGGGTATATAGCAGATACCGAGAGTCCTAGATTTCAGTAGAAACCAATAAAAATGTACTGCTTTTTAACTGTTTTTATTTTTTACTGGTATTTATTATCTAAAACATGTGTGAAAATGTACAAACGTCCATAAATTATTTAATGTGTTTGTTAAATTTATTGAAAATATCTTCAAATTGTATGCTTTCCGGAGAAATCTGCATCATATTTTGAAAATCTGTATTTTTCTGTGCTCTGTATCTTGTCTGTATAGAAGGTAAAAAATCTGTATAATACAGAACAATCTGTATATTTGGCATGTATGGTGATAGGAGTCCATTATTCAGGTGACCCCTAATTCAAGGCTTTATGCTTACCGTGCCTAGGAATAAATGGTTAGGGGAGTCTTATAACAACCTATTCGCAAATGGAGCCTGTTGAGTACCAGGGCACTCTCCACAGTATTTTGCCATTACTGCGCTAACCGGAGCAATAGTGCAGTAGACCTTGTGTTTCTCCGAGACAATCAGCTGCCCTTCTTAAGTTTCAAACTTGAGACTAAATAAGGGCGGGATTATGAATATGTTAATAATTAGTTTAAATTGTCACTTATATGGTATCGCATTATGCGTTTTACACAGTGTATTCTGTACATCCTCGCCTTTGGCGCATTCAAATCGATACCGAACTGGCTTTATTGTGGCTATTCTTTTTGTGCTGTGTTTTTTAAGAGATAAATCTTGCCTAGTTTGGGTAGTGGCTTCCCAAGGAAACCTTGTGAATCCGGTGTTTGCTACTTTTAGTAAAAATGAAATGGCAAACTTGCGTGTCATGCCTCGAGCATGTGTGCTTGTCAACATCGCAATCGTTGCTACACTCATCTCTGAACTAACCACTAGAGATGTATGTGCTATCACAATCGATGTATCTGTTGGAAAACTCAACAGGAAATATGTACGTTTATTGTTCGGTTTATTTACCGCATGATGAACAATCCCCTACAGATGCTTTCAAGCAAGTCATCGCATACTGCACTTCAAAAGGCCTTCCGCTAGTTGTTGACAATGATGCTAATGCTCACCATATAATTTGGGGTAGCTCAGACATCAATTGGAGAGGCTCCAGTTTGATGGAATACTTAAGTAGTACAGATCTTGGATTACTTAACATAGGCAACCGCCCAACCTTCATGGTATCTGCTAGAGAGGAAGTGTAAGACATAACGCTTTGCTCTAGTAGAATTAGTCACGAGCTGACCAATTGGCATGTGTCAAATGAAGAATCTTTATCTGATCATCGCTACATCTTTTTTAAACATGTGAATGTTACTTCACAAACTTTGCGTTTCAGGAATTTCCGGTCAACCAACAGGGATCTCTTTACCGATTTGATTGCAGCCAAATTTCATGGATACTCACCATCCATTGACACTCCAAGTGATTTATATGATGCCGCTGATACTACAACGTCCTTTATCATGGAAGCTTTTGAAGAAGCTTCTCTCTGCGGTCTTTCAAGACCACAACGGGTGCCTCTTGGTGGAACTCTGATCTGGTGAAGCTATGGAATTGATTGAATGGGCACTAACAGCTTTGCTCCTTTCAGATCTCCTGGAGCAGATGGGATATACCCTATTTTGCTTTAGAAGGGATTTGATTATTTCAAACATGTTTTGGGAAAAAATACATGTTTGCAGTTTTGCTACAAGGTATATTCCCAAATCCTGGATATTACTGTAAAGTTTATTCCGAAATTGGGTCGTGCGTCGTATGAAGAAGCAAAAAGTTTCAAACCTATCAGTTTGACCTCTGTTCTTCAGAAATGCTAAGAACGCATTGTCGATCATCACATCTGTAACCTAATTGCTTGGATTCGGGTCGAAAGTATCCGCGATCCACGTGTCTGGTTACCCGTAGCTAGTGACTTAAGCGCCACCTTCAACAGAAGGGCCACTAGCACTGTTTATGTCCGGCCAAAGACTCTTCTCTGAGGGCAGGTTGTTGTTCCCAATCACCGTAAATTCACTTAATCTCCCTTTCCAAACCCAACCAATCTTAAACCAATCAGAAAACCGAAGCTAGAACTGAGACCTAAAATACTATAAAATCATCGCACTTCATATCAAAAAACTCGAGCACTGATGGAGACGCATGGTTACTTAAAATGATTGAAATAATATTTACAAAAAAAAATGATTAACTCAGGCAATTTAAAGAAATTCAACTTGAAAACTTAATTCTAAAACGCTTCCCAAAGAAACTAAAGAAAAACTAAAGAAAATTCAAGTTCAATTTTTAAAATTTAATTCGCGAAAAAGTGTGAAAGCAAAAACTAGGAACTAAGGTATTTAACTACTACGTGTATTTACAATATGTTACAAATTCCCCCAACTTTTTTCAGAGCTCATTCTTCGAGTGCACAAAACTAAAACGGGCTTACTTGCTGGCCAGCTGGCTTGGGGTTCCAACGAAGGATGGCTTCACGTGGCGTCGACGCACTTCTGTTCCTCGGAGCGGTTCGGGAATCGCCGTATTCTAAGAGGCCGCACAGCAGATTCTTCGGGAAAATTGTCCCGGAATCGTGGGTGGTGGACAGCTGCTTGCCAGTTAGCGACGACCGAGCGTGGGACGGCCACGTACTTTGGGCTCCAGACAAACACCCACGTTGAATGGGTTTAGCCACCTATTCAACGCATACAATTTCAGCCCAAGCACTCATCACTATTTCAATAAAAAATTACCTTTAAGTACGGCCGATTTTACTTCACACTCTTTTTGACGTTATTGAACCACTTCCGAATAAACTATTCAAAAAATCAACTTTGGGAAAACAATTAGAATTAAAATTAACTAACACTTAACATTAAGTTCAACTCACTTAACCGTTTTAAGATTCAACAACTAACACTTTTACGTTTTCAAATCAACCACCTTGAACAACGGTTTCCACCAGAGTAAAGAGAGTTTGATATGAGTGCCCCAACCCCTTTTATAGGTTCAGCCCACTGATCAGTACTGTCTACTTTCCTGATTTCTGATTGGTCCAAATATGGTTTCCGGTTTTTCTTTTGAAATTTATAGTGAATTTTGATTGGCTGGAAAAAGGGTTTCCGGTTTCGGGTTGTCTTTCTATAGTCTAGCACTTCTTCTCGAATTTCCAAATTATTCGAGTACGAAGGAAAAGCGCATAAAGAATTCCGCCTGCAGGTATGCAATGTACGTGCTTTTTAAAGGATATCGTTTTAGTACTCGAGCAGACATACCGATTCCTACCACTAGGTGTCTCTAAACGCCACAACGATAAAACGATCAAACTGTTGGGCATACACGGTAAACCAAAATTGAACAGATTAAAAAAAAGAATTATTTAAACAATTTTAAAATTGTTTTAATAATAACAAGCACATGTTACAAAGACATTTGTTACATTCGCCCATACTAATTTTTCCAAATTTAAAAATACGCTACACACTCTCACGCAATAACTATGAAATGAATATTGACCTTTTCTCTATTAGAATGTATATCTATATTTACAATCTTTATGTGACAACTACGGACCTACATTTGACTGGTTGGAAAAAAAAACTATTTACAAGTGTCAATCGTTTCAACTTGTAGCTATCTTGTCTTGGAGATTAATTGGTGATTCCTCAACTCAAATCGCAAACATTCCATCTCACATTCATACAACTATACTAAGATTGCCTCAATTGCTACGCAATAGGCGATTCCCCCCCTTACCCAATTTTGAATTACTCCATACATAATGGAAGAAAATGAATGACCGACATGGAAATTATTATCCAATAACTTCATAAATATATGAAAGAAATAATTACCGACTGTTGCTTTTCCAGCATAACTTCATAAAAATATGAAAGAAATAATCTCAACTTATTTTCTAACCAATTCTAACCCATTTCATGCACACATTACTAAACGCATTCATTATTATCGTTTCGGAAATCACATGGGCTATTGCATAACTTCTGGGTTTACTGGATGTTTTCGAACTTCGTATCTTATTGGAATCTATTGGAATGGGTGGTAGTATTCGTATCGCAAAACGGGTGGGGTGGTAACGGGTGGTTTATTTACATTGAACTGTCAGAAGTGAAAGAATGAGATTTTCCTTATGTACCGGTTATATAAGATAATAGTTAGAATATTGAAACGGAAACCACGTATTTGGCAGCGTTTTTTGATTATTTAAGAGGTAAGGAAATCAAAATTTATTAAGTGATGAAAATAATCTGAAACTAGTTTATTTACTGCATCTGTAATAGGTGGAACCGGCACAATTAGAATATTTTTAACGGAGATATTTGCAAATTTATATGGTTCAACTAGAAGGAACGAATCGGACTTTTTGACAGCTGGTGGTGATGGACAGATTTGGAATACGAATAGAACTGAATCGCTGGTGCTACAGCATGGGTGTACTTATCTATTGGAGGAACGATACGGACTTCGCGTTTAGGAGAGATGGAGAATTTGTTCTATTGCATGGAGGTGATACGGAAGCTGATCTTTCATTGATGTGGAAAAATGCAGAAAACTACTGCGGTGGCTCGAATCGATTGACGAAACTATTGGAAAACAACTTATGCTACTATGTGCAGATTCTATGTAGATCTACGCGGGATATTTGATTAAGATAAGTATTCAGTTTTTATGTATATTTTATCTTTAATAACCTAAACTAACTTACTGACATAATTCTGATTTTTGTTTATGATGATATTAACCTATTTTCTTTTTTTTTTTTTCTTTGAGCTAGGTGTCGCGATTGGAGCCTTTTCGTCGACTACAGGGGTTGTTTGAATTGTTCCGTCTTCTAATCTATTTCTCTTCCTCTAGATGGACCATTTTCTACCTGGAGGCTCTACTGCAGGACGCGGCATGGATGCGACGCCTTGGATTGTGATGACCACTACGTGTGTTTTTAATCTCTTGGTGAGTGATGGTTTATGTAACTTAGTGTGTACCGACATAGCTTTAGGGACCACTGTTGAATCAGAAGGAGAAGATTGGTTCCTTAAACATTCTCCTGTAACTCGTTTTTTGGAACTTTAGCGAATGTTGCGTTAGTTGGATGGTTGTTAGGACAGTTGAAAGAAGTTCTTCCACTATGTCCACAAACATGGCAAAAGATCCTTTTTTCTTCAGGACAATATTTCCAAATATGATCATTTCCACGGCAATTCCAACAAATTATTCCCGTTTCCTCATTGTTTTGCTCGCTTGTGTACTTATTTCCATTTTGCCTATTAGTTCTACGACCAACTTTGGCATTTAGCGCATTGACGTACTCCTCCTCGCTTTCTTCTTCATCAGCACTTAAAGCATGAATATCGGCGTTAGTGCCTCGTGACTTTGGACTGAAAAGATTTGATTCCAAGGCATCAAATCGATAACACTTTTGTGCTAAATCTTCAATCGACCGAATGTCTTCTAGAGCCAGCCTTCTCTTGTATGAAATCTTCATATTTTCTACCACTAAATCGAATTTTTCGATATCTGGCAATGGGTTAATCAAACGTTGCGATAAGGACTCGATTTCAGTAAGAAAAGCGCTGAAAAGCTCATTAGGCTTTTGCTTGCGGTTTCGCATTTCTTCTTTAATGTACCTATCCCTATTAGGGTTGTCGTACCTAATGGAGAGGTAGTACAACAGTGTGTCCCAATCTACGAAACGTTCAACGTAGGTCGTATACCAAGTATATGCATCCCCTGTAAACAAAAGGTGAGCATGGGGTTTAAGTTCTTCCTTATCGATTTCATAAGACCTGCAGAGCATATCAATTGTCCTTAAAAAGGACACCAAAGGAACAATATTGTTGTCGCCACAGAATTTTGGCCATGTGCCAATGATTTTACACAAATGGTGCGGTGGGTTCCGAACGTTTCTCATATTCGGTGTTTGAGGCGGATCAAAGGGGTTTCGCAAAGCATTTGGGCCGCTAGTCAAGGAAGTCCTATCAGAGTAAATCCTTTCTGGTTGATGAGGCAAAGATCGATTGAAAATCACGTTTGAGGACCGCTGCGTGCTCGTTAGTGAGGGAGGAATGTTCAAATTACCAGGGATAACTGAATAATGTTGAACGTCATTTTGCCTTCTGAAGGAAGTCGAATACGGTGTCGATCCTGGGGTTCGTTGGAATGTCGGAGTGTAGCGACATTCTTCCCCACGAATATTGGCATTTTCTAATTGATCAGTGAGTAAATTGATCCGATCGGAGCCTACTCGATCTGTTCGTTGGTTTTCCAAAATTGTACTAACGCATTTTTGGACGTAAGTTTCGATTTGTGACACATGTACAAAATCATCTCTGGACGATTGTCCAAAATTATTGGTCACTTGTGAATTTGGTCTAAAAGCACTCACAAACACCGGGGGTCGCGAGGTTTGGGACGTCTGACCTCCCCGTGCCTCTTGTTGGAAATTACCTGTTTGAACCTCCTCAGTTCTTAGCCTGCGTGACATATTGACCGGAGTGGTATTCTGTACCCGCTCTGGGCTAATTAAAGGATTTACCGCTTCTGTGACTGGTGAGTTCAAGACTACTAAATCATCAATAATGTCACCATTTGATTCTAAACTTTCTTCATCGTCCCTAGTCGAAGACAAAAATGCAACGCGACGCGCTTGCTCGTTTGACTTAGGTATTGCCCCTGTCGATCTCTGATTAATACCTGAAACCGATACGTTTTCAGCGCGAGTCTGTCCTATCTCATTTCTACCCGCGGTGCCACTAGAGTCCAAAGGCATTTGCATGTACAATTCGTCCTTATTTTCGATCAGTTCATTGAAATACTTCAACAACATGTCCTTGATGGCGTCTACTAAGACGTAACGGTTCTCTTCTTCGCGCGGAGTCTGTACCTGGCATCGTCTAAGCCTGAGATAATAATGGTACAACCTAGATTTTGATTTGAGGTTTGCCTGGTATATGATACTATCTTCGATTTCCTTTAAACGATTCCCTATGAACGCACATTCCTCAGAGATTCCTCGCCATGATAAGTAATCGCGATTTCCTTTCTCGTCATCCCTTAGGGCAGACCGAAGACGACGCTCATTGTCCTGTCTGTGTTCCGAAATCGATAATCCCCGCAAAATCAACTCATACTCCAACTCACACTCTTCCAAATGTGACGCATTCATACGATAAAGGTTCGCTGTAAACTTGGCCATATTGACCAGAGGTTTCTTCTCACGTCCCACTCTCAAAAAGGAAAAAAAAAAAACTCCAAAAATAATATTAAATAAAAGTAATTTTAAAAAAATACCCTAAATTCAGAAATATTACACGTTTCCAAAAAAGAATTTGAAACAAATTCTAACTAATTTAACCCGCCCCACGTTGGGCGCCAAAATGTAACCTAATTGCTTGGATTCGGGTCGAAAGTATCCGCGATCCACGTGTCTGGTTACCCGTAGCTAGTGACTTAAGCGCCACCTTCAACAGAAGGGCCACTAGCACTGTTTATGTCCGGCCAAAGACTCTTCTCTGAGGGCAGGTTGTTGTTCCCAATCACCGTAAATTCACTTAATCTCCCTTTCCAAACCCAACCAATCTTAAACCAATCAGAAAACCGAAGCTAGAACTGAGACCTAAAATACTATAAAATCATCGCACTTCATATCAAAAAACTCGAGCACTGATGGAGACGCATGGTTACTTAAAATGATTGAAATAATATTTACAAAAAAAAATGATTAACTCAGGCAATTTAAAGAAATTCAACTTGAAAACTTAATTCTAAAACGCTTCCCAAAGAAACTAAAGAAAAACTAAAGAAAATTCAAGTTCAATTTTTAAAATTTAATTCGCGAAAAAGTGTGAAAGCAAAAACTAGGAACTAAGGTATTTAACTACTACGTGTATTTACAATATGTTACAAATTCCCCCAACTTTTTTCAGAGCTCATTCTTCGAGTGCACAAAACTAAAACGGGCTTACTTGCTGGCCAGCTGGCTTGGGGTTCCAACGAAGGATGGCTTCACGTGGCGTCGACGCACTTCTGTTCCTCGGAGCGGTTCGGGAATCGCCGTATTCTAAGAGGCCGCACAGCAGATTCTTCGGGAAAATTGTCCCGGAATCGTGGGTGGTGGACAGCTGCTTGCCAGTTAGCGACGACCGAGCGTGGGACGGCCACGTACTTTGGGCTCCAGACAAACACCCACGTTGAATGGGTTTAGCCACCTATTCAACGCATACAATTTCAGCCCAAGCACTCATCACTATTTCAATAAAAAATTACCTTTAAGTACGGCCGATTTTACTTCACACTCTTTTTGACGTTATTGAACCACTTCCGAATAAACTATTCAAAAAATCAACTTTGGGAAAACAATTAGAATTAAAATTAACTAACACTTAACATTAAGTTCAACTCACTTAACCGTTTTAAGATTCAACAACTAACACTTTTACGTTTTCAAATCAACCACCTTGAACAACGGTTTCCACCAGAGTAAAGAGAGTTTGATATGAGTGCCCCAACCCCTTTTATAGGTTCAGCCCACTGATCAGTACTGTCTACTTTCCTGATTTCTGATTGGTCCAAATATGGTTTCCGGTTTTTCTTTTGAAATTTATAGTGAATTTTGATTGGCTGGAAAAAGGGTTTCCGGTTTCGGGTTGTCTTTCTATAGTCTAGCACTTCTTCTCGAATTTCCAAATTATTCGAGTACGAAGGAAAAGCGCATAAAGAATTCCGCCTGCAGGTATGCAATGTACGTGCTTTTTAAAGGATATCGTTTTAGTACTCGAGCAGACATACCGATTCCTACCACTAGGTGTCTCTAAACGCCACAACGATAAAACGATCAAACTGTTGGGCATACACGGTAAACCAAAATTGAACAGATTAAAAAAAAGAATTATTTAAACAATTTTAAAATTGTTTTAATAATAACAAGCACATGTTACAAAGACATTTGTTACACATCCGTGATGTTCATCTGGCCAACATGCCTCTTTATGTGAACCAATATGCCTACCAATCTGGTAAGACCATTGTGAGTCTATCGATATTGAGAAGGCATTCGCTTAAAAGCAATCTTTCTTGGGTGTTTTCTTAGATGTCGAGGGTAGCTTTGACAACGTGCTGTTCAACGCCATATTGAAAGCGACACAGGGTCATGATATATCTCCAATGATTGCGTCAAGCAGCGATTAGGAAATTGAGTGTTTGTGGATGCCCCCAAGGGGGATTCTTATCACCACTTTTATGGAAACTCGTAGCAGATACGCAATTGAGGCAGCACAACAATCACGGTTTTGCTACTTATGGCTTTGCCGACGACTATCTAACATTGTTAGTTGGTATGTGCATCAGCACCCTTTTCGACCTGATGCAAAGCGGCCTTCAGGTAATTGAGGGTTGATGTCGCCAATATGGCCTTTCGGTTAATCCGAGAAAAACATCTATTGTTCTTTTCACGGAAAGGCGAATTCGTAATGGTGTTCGACCTTGCGTCTCATTGATTCTGGAATCGATGTGACTGAACAGGTAAAGTACGTTGGAGTCATTCTTGATTCCAAGCTTTCCTGAACACCTCATACTGAGTTCAGAATCAAGAAAGCTTATATGACCTTCGGGCAATGCCGACGAACCTCTTTGGTACAACTTGGGGTCTTAAACCCAAGCATATCAAATGGATTTAGGGGCCCATATAGCCGAGGCGGTAAACGCACGGGTATTCAGCATGACCATGCTGAGGGTGACGGGTTCGATTCCCGGTCGGTCCAGGATCTTTTCGTAAAGGAAAATTCCTTGACTTCCTTGGGCATAGAGTATCTTCGTGCCTGCCACACGATATACACATGCAAAATGGTCATTGGCAGAGGAAGCTCTCAGTTAATAACTGTGGAAGTGCTCATTGAACACTAAGCTGAGAAGCAGGCTTTGTCCCAGTGAGGACGTTACGCCAAGAAGAGGAGGATCAAATGGATTTACACAACCATTGTTCGACCAAAATGATAAATGTATTACTTAAATAATAATAAATGAGATGTAGGCATTTAAATAATATTAGAACAAATAGGGCTGAAAATCTCTATAATAAAGAAATAATAATAATAATTAGAACAAATACAATTACTGTATTTTAATTATTTATTGCTTATACTTCAATAGGTGATATTTTATTTAGCGAAAAAATAGTAATATTTCAAATGCGATTCCAACATAACAAAGAACATTTCAAATTCAAAGCCATATGCGATACAATCTTCTTGCTACAGTGTGTACCATATAGTGTATCAAACCTTCATCTCTCAGCTCACCATAAATCTCGCATTCAAATATTTGGCCAACCTTCCACTCATGCGCTTGGCTTTAGCCCAGCAACCCATTATCAAGAGAAATCATTTTCTGAAAAATAGTACCCTTGTCAGACATAAAATCTAACGATCACAAATTGGCAGATAAAATGAAATGATAGCATCGTACTAAGTCTGAAGCTGCCCTCGTCCTCCGCCCGTTCTCCTCCTCCTCCACACAGAAAGACTTTCGCTCGCGAGCAGAACGTGATGCCTCCTCAAACAGACACAAAATAGATCCAGCAAGGATGGGAGGAAAACGGCGCGGCGGCAGGATAGCTGAGAGGGTCGGGAATTGAAAAGTAGACTTGCACACATACATAAATACAACACATTTATACATACACCGCGCTACACTACATACTCTTGCTAACGAATTACCACCATGATTTGGGTGGGGAGGAACCCGGAGATGGATGAGGCGCGTGAGGAATGGGTTAGGCTAAAACGCGAAATTTTCTCTTAAAAAGCAATTCCAGGAAAACCAAAACAAGGGATAGGGTACCTAGTGGGTGGTGGTAGGGGTACGCCGCCGCCGTTACATGTGTAGCTTCCAATAGAAACACAAATTGTAATGAGTAAAATCAGCCGGGTGACACCTGTGTGAACATATTTCGGGTTGATAAGAGAGCATGTTTCATTTTGGCTGGGATGGAGCAAGAGGGGTAACGAACGGGAGGGCGAGGGGACGGAGCTGGAAAAGCGAGGTTATCTGTTTTTCCTGGAAGGGAACGAATTTCAATTACTGAACCCCCTCTCGTTACGAAGTTTGTGGATGGCAGGAAGGGGGAGCTTTTTTGAGTTATTGCTTTCGGAATAGATTTCTGTCGCCGGTTTTATCCTTTCCACAAACTGCACCGTAGGGCAAAATTTAGTCTCTGATATAAAATGTGAATGCATTGTAAACTGATGTTTGAATACATTCGTCTTGTTATTTCATTCTGACTTAGGAAAATCTAGCTTGGTCTAAGCACGCGACTGTCACTTCGGAAATCGGGTTCGAATCGCACTCCCGACTAAGGGGCTGTCTAGATGCGCCAACTTGTTAAAATTTTTAGGGGGGGGGGGAGTGTGGGGGACAAAGCCAGGTTTTTCTGATTTTTAGTATGAGAAAATCGAAAAATCGACACATATTGGGGGGGCTAAACCATGCTTGCCCCTCCCCCCCCCCTAAGTTGGCGCCTAACTTATAAAAGTTTGAAGGGAAGCTGTGTAACCCGAGATGAACTAGCTTAGGGCTGAACATCTTCTGAAAAAGTGTTTCGTTTGTAAAATAGTTCTAAGAATGTTCCATAAATTGCATTCTCCAATTCATGGAAAATTCATCGATTGCATGGAGTGAATAACGTTTGCATTTAGTCGAATTATTTTGTATTATATGTTATTAGGCTTTACTCTTCTTGAACAGTTCGATATTCGCCAGACCTTGTTCTCCTCCATGGAATGCAGCTCGTCTCGTACGGCAGCCATCCACATGGCTCGGTCAGCACGCCTGATCAGGCACCTCTGCAGAAATCAATTCACCAGAAACAGCTCTACAGCCGATGAAGTAATCGAATAACTTACCGGGGAACCAGCGCTGATCCCGTCCGATAAACATCGACGACAATTTCCTTGGAACTTCGCCTCCTTCTGTGGGCGAAGGAAGCGGATTTTCTGGTTCTTCAACTGGGTCTTGACCATCATCAATGGCCTCTGCTTCATTTTGAGTTTCAGGTTCTCGGTTGACTTCGCCGATGACATCGACGGTGGAGAAATGGGTATGCTCGTCGTTGAAACTCACTATGTACCGTGAACCATCCCATGCATGCGGGTCGATCGGTTCGCTAACATCAGAATAAATCCACTCCAGGGTTCAACTGGCCCTAGGTCGTGTTCCTTTAAACGGTTCTCGGCATTGCTTGGTTTCACAGGCATCACAAAAATCGACCTTGTTTGCCCTTTCGTCCATATCTTTCAGCATTCCTTTACGGGTCACGGTCTTCAATCCGCGTTGGCTGATATTCCCGAGTCGACAATGCCATAGGTTTCCGATTGCTACCTAGAAGTGATTCGCCTTTGCTTCCTCCAACGACAGCTCAAGCTTGTACAGTTCGCCCGAAGGTGTCCGGCGGTCGAAAACTTGTTGTTTTACATCAAAACTGCTACACTTCCATAGCACAGGACATCAATGCCTGCATCGGCTATCTTCCAAACGGATATGAGGTTCTCTCGTAGTTCTGGAACGTAAAGTACATTCTTCAAGTTACACTGTACTCCTTTGTTGCTTACTGCCGATCTGTTGATTTAGCCGATTTGTTCCACAAGCATGGTATTTTCTTCTTTGGCAACCTTGATCTCCATACGACTGGCCATTTTCTTCAAAACAACGAAAACAGCCTCCTCACCAATCAGGGGGTTATGGCATCCGGAATCAAGCTTGACCAGGATCCTTCCAGGCCTCTTCTCCGCAACTCCGCATAAAACTAACTGCTGAATTTGTTTTCCGATGGCGACGATCCTTCTTCATATGACCACGGCGTCGGTATTTATGGCGCTTTTCAAGGAGTTTTTGTTTATTCTTCGAATCGCTTGAGAACGCTGCCGACTTGTCTTCAACCGAATCTCCCTGCCGGTCGGATCTCTTTCTTTCTTCTGCCAGTAGACGTTGCTTGAAGAGATCCAAGTTCAAGTCTTCTTTCGCTACGTTCTGCAGGGCGGTCACCAGAGGATCGAACGAGTCTGGCAGAGTCAGGAAGAGTTGTCGATACCGGATATCTAAATGTTAGCGTCGCGCTGGCCGTCTTCAGCTAACTAACAAGTCAGTCGAGCTCCAGAAGATGCGTCCGAACGACTCCGCCTTCCTTTATCCGCAGACGATCCATCTGCTTCAGAATTATGGTTTGGCTCGCCACGGACTTCCTTGCGTAAGTCGTTTCCAGACTCATCCACATCTCTTTCGTGGTAGCTATCTCCCGGACGATTTCCAGGCGGACTCGTCCGATAGGCAACTTATCAACAACGCTTTAGAGATCCGGTCCGTCTATTCGAATTTCACCCTTCTGTTCCCGCTACCAGTGACTCCTTCGTCAGCACCCGAGGCGTACGCGATGGCTCCAGTTCCGGAAGTCTGCTTCGCCTCCCTTCAGTAACGGAATGTTGCAGAATCATCCTTCCGGTGGTTTAACCGTGAAAAAAGGGAACTATATTTGAAACGTTTGAACTATATACACGGGGTCTAGTTGTGGAATGAGTCGGGCTCATGGCCAGGCTTGTTAATTTTCACTAACATGGGTGTTGCTAGGGGCTCCATGTGCGAGGTAGATGCACCAAGTGCATCGATACGCCTGCGACTGAGTCTGGCAGGCTCGCAGATCGGCATGATCAAGCTCGCCGTAGGGGTATCGAATATGGCGGTAGACGGCAGCAGTCGAGGATAACCGACACTTACCGAGGATTGCTAAACTCGGGTTTCGATAAGCTGGAATTTGGTACCCTGAGACGAGCGTGTGACGCCTCAATGCCGAGACGATTCATACCCAAGAATGGACGAAGACCAGTATAGGGAACGTCCATAATTTCTTCACGCTTGGTGGTGGTGGTGAACAACCGCAAGTCTGCACAGCAGGCAGTGGTCACCATGGGCGGGTGCTCTATCGAATCGAGTCGCGGTAAGAGGGCGAGCGTGGTGGTTATGGCATTATTTAGGATGATGTCAAACAGTTCGGCAGTTGTCTCGAGTAAGCGAAAGCTGCTCGCGTCGCGTTAGGAGCGATGTCCATACTACGGTATGGCGCCACTGGATGGTCGGATGCGCTCAAAGTGAAGCGGAATGTAGAGCGACTAGAAAGCACACACAGGCTAATGTGCCTTAGAGTGGCCAGTACATACCGGACCGTCTCGAGGTCGCCCGGTGACCAACGACGAACTCATTGCAATAGCGAAGTCGCTTAAGTTGAACGAGCCTCCAGGTCCGGACGGTATCCCGACAGAAGCCATCGAGGCAAGCCCTAACATGTTCAGAATGGTGATGCAGATGTGTCTACACAGAGACGAATATCCTTACCTTACCTTACCGATCAGGCTAAGGTCGGGGTGGCCTCTGCTGTACATAGTAGCCGTCTCCATTCCACTCGGTCCATGGCTGTTTGGTGCTGTTTGTCTTCAGTTCCGCACTCTGCGTAGGGTCCGCAGATCGTCCTCCATTTGGTTGACCCACCTAGCTCGCTGCGCTCCACGTCTTCTTGTACCGGCCGGATGACTCTCGAGAACCATTTTAGTCGGGTTGCTATACGACATCCTGCCCACCGTAGCCTCCCGATTTTCACGGTATGGACGATGGTTGGTTTTCTTAGCAGCTGATGCAGCTCGTGGTTCATTCGCCTTCTCCAAGTCCCGTCTTCCAGCTGCACTCCGCCGTAGATGGTACGCAACACCTTCCGTTCGAAAGCTCCAAGGGCGCGTTGGGTCCATGTTTCGTGCCCATTTGCGTGGGACACAAAAAGACATATTACTCCTGTACACTTTTTGAGTTCCATTTTGGTCCCATATCAACTGTGCAAAATTTCAGATCGATCGGAGAAACTATATTTTAGCGCCAGCCATTTTAAGTTTTCATACGATTTAGTATGGGGAAAATCACTTTTTCAAAGAAAAATCGCCACAGGTTGCCTCTTAACCCCTAAAAATAAATCGATGAATGATTTCTGTTGGAAATTTTACGAGCAACCAACCCTCCAAAGACCGCAAAGCGATCTGAGGCATGTGGAAAAAGTTATTGACTGAAAACCGAATGGCATGCAAACGCTGTTTAACATGTAAGGAATAACAATAAATAATAAAATCTCGTTATTTTATCGAACGGGTGAGGCCTACTAACTTTTTCCACGAACGTCGCATCGATTTGCTGTCTTCGGAGGTCTGATTCCCAGTAAAGTATTCTACAGAAATCATTCATCGACTTATTTTTAGGGATCTAGGGGTGACTCCTAGCGATTTTTCTTTGCGGGAGTAAAATTTCCCCATAGTAAATCGTATGAAAAACTAAGAATGGCGGGCGCTGAAATATAGTTTTTCCGATCGATCTGAAATTTTGCACAGCTGATATGGGACCAAAATGGAACTCAAAAAGTATACAGGAGCTTGAGTTTTTCCATTTTTTGTATTTTCCCATATAAACCGTGTACCAGGCTAGACTGCCCATAGAGGACGACCGGTCTAATCAGCAGCGTTTTGTAGATGGTTAACTTCGTGTTACGGCGAACTTTATTCGATCGTAGAGTTCTGCGGAGTCCAAAGTAAGCACGATTTCCTGTCACCATGCAATTGTTGGGCTGCAAAACGGTGAGTCGATAACGAGAGCGTCCAACATAGCTCTGGTCCTCACAAGTTCCTACCTCATGCTTCCACGGGTCAAACGATGACAAAGACCGCCAGCTAAGAGTTGTATGCTTAGCTGGTAGTTCAGCCTGGGAACTGTTGTCCTTCTGACTTGAGCTAGATTGAGGAGGTACGACCCGAGCGTCTGTTCACCAAGGAGGTGCGGCTCAAACAGCGCCTGTTCTGGCATCCAGCGGCTGAGTAAGAAACGCTGCACCACGCCCACCTAGATCCAAGGTGGTAGCCCTATCAGCATGGTCGTGCCAGTGTTGGTTGGGACGTTAAACAGAACTGGCACTATGGCCCTCCGGCGAGACAGGAGTGTTGGCGTAGGCCCAATAAGCCACCCGTAAAAATCCGCATTGCGAATAACATAGGAGAAAATACGACTCGATACAATCGCCAAAGACCCACGCGACGAAATAAGGACTACGATTGGAAACTTGGAACATGGAATAGACTAAAGATTTCTGTTCCCTAGTGGAATGGAGACGCGCGATAGAATTTTCTTTTTGGATAGTTTTTGCGTCGAAAAGTGGTCGGTTGTTAACGGCGGTTTGTGTATATTGATCCATTGTCAAATCATATCACCAACCATAGGTGACTCCCGGACTGACAATGTACCTTACCCTACTAACAAAAAATTCCTTCCTAAGACAAACGTGGAGATGCAGCGATTCGCGGTCTTTATAACAACGTTTGTCTTACTAACATTCCCTCCCTTCCTCGATGACCGTAAGGACGTGGCCGGCGCCGTTATTGACCTTATTAAAGTTGAGATCTCTCGAACTGTGTACATTGAAAATAGTAAGCTAGTCCCAAGCCCTATTCATTTGTTCCTTGTGCAATTTCGATTGCTCTGTTCAATCACGGAGTAGCAACTACGAATTGTGCGGTCATCTATGCTCATGCTCAGCTTTAGAGAAGCAAATTAATAAAAAAAATCAATATCCTTTTTTAAATTTTGTCTTTGTTTGCTGAAGGAATTTAACGACAACCGAAAATAGTGAATTTGTTGCATATTCTTGGAGCTTTTCTATCTTTCTTTTGTTCCTAAAAGCACCCTGCCCCATTGTGTACCCTTTTCTTAATAATTAGTTTTTTTTCCTTTTCCACCATTATCAAATTTTAAATTCTTGCCCACCGGTGTAAAGTTTACACTTCCTTTTAAAGTGTTCGCTTCAATTTGGTTAAACAACGTACAGACGACGTTCGGGCGGTCATGTATGTAGCCCCGTCTCATCTCATCGTCCCCGGTTTAGGGTAGTTGCCTTATTCCGAAAATCCACCGTCGACGACCCAAATGTAGCAAACAGCAACAGCAATCGCTCTCTCTCTTCCGCGTTTCTCACTCTCCAGCACCAGACTCCGCAGATTCCAGATTTGTCCCGCCAGAGAAATCAGGATAAGATCGCGAAAAATAAGCATGCGCTTACGTAATAGTGCGAGTCCTGCTCCTAGAAGAGCCGAGCGAACGGTGGTGGTTGCGAATTCTCATCGCAAGGCATGTGTGCTCTTCTTCTCTCCGAGTCCGGTCAGTGTTGTAGTCCTCGTTGTTGGATGTGCTTGTAGTGACGACGATTGTACTAGTAAACACCGTTGTGTACATGACAGTTGTACGGCGGAAGAATCAGAATGTACCCGAACCCAACCACCACCCCCTTGTTTCTTGGGGTGGTGGGCACATTGGGAGGATGTTACCCTGAGAGTGGTCACATCATAATTGAGGGGGTTAGCAAAGGGATGTAAGTGACAGAAACCCATTTCGAGTAAATTAGTCTCAAAGTTTTTCACCAATTTCTCATTCCATACAAAATGTATGGAGTTTCAGAATCAACCCAATTTTCTCCGATTTATTGTTATTTTTGTAATCATCCTAAAAATAATCTTAAAAAAGTTGCTGAAAATTTGAAATGAAGAATATTTTTATATGCTCAACACAAAATCGACAAAATGGTCTACACCTCTTTGCATATGGGCCCCTAATTGCTTTTTAGGATATTTGTAAGGTTTTTAGCCTTCTTTTTAAGAATATTGATAAGAACTTTTAACCTTTTTCGTTGTGGTACTGAAATCGATAGTGTTAATTTTGTAGGCAATTATCTTTGGTATGAGATGAATGACTTGCCTCACAATATACAAATTCATGAAATGGCAGGCAAAGTATGACCTTCAATTAATACATAACTGTCTAAATGCTCAAAAGAACACTAAGTTGAAGCGAGGCTGGCCAAGTCCCAGTGGGGTGTATAGTCATAAAGAAGAAGAAGAATAATAACAAGAAGAGGTGAATGACAAAGTGGACAGCAAATTTCACGCCTTATCTGTTGATTGCTGAAAACAGATTATTTGTCTAGCCCTGGACTTTGGCCATTTTTACTAACTCTTGCACCACAGTGCATGGGTGAGAAATCCCCCAGTAGTACATCCAACTCTGCACATGTGGTAGTACCCAGCTGTTATGTGTAGGTACACTCCGAAGTTCATGTGTACTACTGCACTGCTGATATCCGCATAAATGTTCAATGAACATAGGACAACCTTTTGAACATAAGACAATTATTCCTGGAACGGCAATATATGACCGAGTAACGATGACGTTGGTTGGCTGGTTGGTAGGTAGGTCGGTACATGTGTACTGTATGTATGGAATGAAAGTACACCAATGCATTTGCGGAAGAAAAGAAACATTAGGAAAGTTTTTCAATTTAATTTTCGAGATTCAAAATCATTCCAATTCCTCTCGTTGCCTCCTCCCGTTGCCGCTCTCCCGGCGTGTCCCAGCACTAGTGGCTCCACTTGGTCCTGTTTGTTTTCAGGAAATTTTATTCACTTTAAGTCCGAGGATGCTTGCGAGAGCTAGGTACCCACCGTAGTAGCCCATTTAGGTTGTCTAACTTTGTGGCGCGCGCGAAACGAGACTGCCTGGAGAGGAGGAAAGTTTCAAGAGTTTTGCGCAAAGCTTGATCAACAATATATAACATAGTTTTCGGGGGGTGAGAATGAGAGGCAATTAGGCGATGATGAGAATTCTTGAAATGAGTAATAACTTCTAAGGAACATGTATAGTTTTATTAGCATGCTGCATTGGATTTGTAACTGCATGTCGCTTTTCGCCCTTTCGATAATTGTTTCGAATTATGCACGCAAATGAATATTGTTCAAAATCAAGAGTCCTTAGATATTTGAACAAGGGGTTGACCGTCTTAAATATCCATTCGTTATTTACTTGCATGAATTTTTCTCCACTCCACCAGGTTCTTGTTACGGGTATAAATATTTAATGTGCGTTGTTTGTCTTATATGTTTAATGTTAACTTTTAAATATTCATTTAAATGTACAATTACAGGGTTCGGGCAGAGTAGAGGCTCATGAAATACAATCCTATTAGGATTGGCAACTTTCAGGTCATCTCGGGTAACGCTCAAGTACTAGAGTTGTAAACCTTTCCCTGCCTCGAACTTTAAGTTATTGAGCTCAAGTATCAAAACCCGAAACGAGATGCCCGATTAGGATTGGTTTTTGTAGAACAAAAATATGCTATGAACACAGCAGTTAATGACAGTGAAAAAGAAGGCAAACAGCCATACAAAATACAATTCCAGAATGACTGATGGACCCAATCCAATAAATAAAACCTCGTCATCCTGTAATCGACAAGTGTTATCCATCTGGATAACAGCAGATATTTATGTTCTACGTTGTGTTTTGTCAATTTGTGATGTCTTTTATTTGTACATTTGTAAGGTTCCATGTTTTGTGATATGTTCATACTTTGTAATAATTAATTTTCTTTTATTTTTGTAACATTCTCTAGTAGCAAACTATCATTTTCTTACAAAAACAAAAAAAAATACCAAGAGTTCGATTTTTATTTGTTTTTCAATAGAGCTAGAAATTTCCCCAAAAATCGTAAAGGTAGTTCTAGTGTTCCTTAAAGTCCAGTAGAATCCCTACGATTTTTTTTATTGATGAATTTGATAATTGCTCCATGAAATAATAACTTAATAAATTCAAATAAGTAAATTCCCTCTTAAAAAAATGTAAAAAAATATGACGACATTTTTTCTAGATTTTTTTCAATATTTTCCCGAAATTGTAATACAATTTCAATAAACATATTACTTAGAAATGGTTGGAATTTTAATGAATTATGAATTCATTTAGGACATTTTATAAAATAAAATTAACTATTTCAAACAAATATATATAATAGGTTTTTGAAGCAAATTTTACCTGTGATTTCTCGTGGATTTTCTTTGGGAGTTCAATGAAAAATTATTTAAAAAAATCTCTTTAACTAAATTTAAAAGACCAAGAAATACGGTCAGTCATTCTACTGGGTAGTCATATCTGTACGAAAAAACTCATACGGAGTATCGATTTTTATTTCACTCCAGATAATCGAATCACGAAAATAAATCATACCAGTATTCAAACATGTATGTTAAACTCATATCACAGACAAACAGACATACTACTTAGAAGAAATTTGTTTCAAAAGCATCGTTTGGCATCTCACTAGCACCCTCTATAATGCTCAATCTGAAGCATTCATTTGCAGGTGTTGTTTCCCTCGGTTCGATGTAACAATTTAGCAGGTGACGACTCCCTTGTGGCGTTATCCATTCATAAAACATGATGATGGTTCATGATTGAGTCATTTTATATAAACATTGAACGGCGTCGCGTTCATTTCTCTAGGAAATTGAGAGGTGGTGTAGGCATAGCAGGACCACCATGACACATGCGAGCACAGTCCGAACCACACTGCATTTTCAAAATGACCGTTAAATCGTGCGACGATTGTGATTTGAGTGGTATGTCTGTTTGTCTGTGCTCATATTATTGCAGTAGCTTAGCCAGAAATTTCAATAATAATAGATTTCCGAATGTCGTGAAAGTTGGTAGGTGTGCAGTTCATCCCAAATAAAATACCCCTGCATATCCTTTTTCGTCATTAGGGTAATAACTTTAAGAAAGGGAGGTTTACGAAATCACAGTTTTTCAAAATCAATAATTTTGAAAAAAAAAAAATGTAACTTTGGAACCAGATTGCCGATTTTAAATTATTGTTTGAAAGTTGTCAGTTGTAGTTGTCAGGAAAAATACGTTGAGCACACTTCTTACAATAGCCATAAGAATTTCATAAGGAATCGCTAGAGGGATCTTCATATAAATCTCTAAAGAATTCTTAGATTTATCCTTGGATAAATTACTGGAAGAAATCCTTGATAAACCACTGAAATAGAGGATTTCTAGACATATCTCCTGGAGAATACAGTAGAGGAATCCATGGAAAAAATCTTGAAGGTACTCGAAAAATCTCCAGAAGAATGCTGAGAAATATCTAAGAAAAAAATCTGAAGAAATCCAAGCAAAAGCTTCTGCAGGAATTCATGATAAAAATCACTGGATAATTTCTAGGGGCTTCCTGCAGTCTCTTAAGTCTTCTGCTAGAATATCAACAGGAGATTCTGGACGAACTATTAAATAAATTTCTGAAGAAATCCTTGCAAGAATCCCAAGAATAATTCCTATAAAAATCTCTTGGAAATTCCTGAATTTACTCTGGTAAAATTAAACGATAAAACCTAGGAGCAATCCCTTGATGCAATTCCAACAAGAGTTTCGGGAGCAATTTTTGAAAAAAAAACTCCTCAGAAAATATTTTGAGAAGTTCCAGAAAGAATTGCTTCAGAAATTGCTAGAGGATTTACTGCATCTTTAGGAATAAAAAGCAAATTTTGCATTTTTTTTTACTGCGGCGAGATATGGCCGTTTTCAAATACACCGCTAGACAACTGAAATTAAGATTGATTACACTTGTTTACATCATTTTTCGGTAAGCTGATGATCATTTTTAATGTAGAATTCGAATTCGAAACGCGAAGAAAAAAAAACAGTAGAGTAATGCGGGGCAAAAGTTCGCACCTAACAGACTTCACAAAATAACTATTGAACGAAAAGAAAACAATATCGTTTTTCTTCCTTAAAACGGTCCCTATCATGTTGCCTTCAAAACGTAGTACTAGAATTTTTCGCATTACTTTTGTAGTTTTGGTAATAACATTTTTAATACAAGTACTCAAATGCGAACTTTTGTCCCATAGTGGGGGCAAAAGTTCGCATTATGCGGAGCAAAAGTTCGCACCTTGTACAGGGTAGTTTATTGGTGTGATGTTCATTTATTTCATGTTAATTCATGTTTATCTTTTCACCCTAGCCATGAAATATGTTTCTTTCTGTTCTTAGCATTACGACCCAACTGGAATACGACCTGGTGTTCAGCTATTGTAAAGAGTGTGTTTTATGAAGACTTCCACAACTATTAACTAAGAGCTGCCCTTTACAGCGTTACTGAAGTTGTCAAATTACATTGTGGGGTAATCATAGTGATACGTGTTGCACAAAATACATGAAAAAAAATCAAATATGCAGCAAAACTGTTGAACGGGACCGTTATCGAATCTTATCCCCATTAGTATGGTGATGAATTATAATTGTTAATTTACAAACTAAGCTATGAAAGACCCCGGTAAAGTAGATGAATATAAGAACTTCAGAAACATACGAAAAGACACGACGAGGATCACGAAGAAAATGTTTTAAAATGTTTTTAGCCATTTTTCATTTATTGATTTAAATTCGTGAACATAATGTTTGCCTTACAATCAATCTTCTTACAAAACTAAGTTCAGATCCTCTGTCGCAACGATTTCAGGGTGCATACTACTCATTTTATGCATATATAGTAGTTTCTAAACGAAATTATCATTGCTTCAAAGATTCTGTAATTATATTGATCTACTAGACTCAGGAATCTAGTGCGAACTTTTGCCCCACAGCTACTGCGAACTTTTACCCCACTGTCGAGATTTTAACAATGTCCCTTTCAGCTAGAAGCACTAGTAGTTTATTGTTTATTCTAGTGCACCTCACGAACTGCTATGGAATAACGATTCTCCGACATAAAGAGGTTATAAGATTGTTCTTCTTCCTGTTACCACAAATTCTTATTCCAAAAGGTCCAAAAATTCTATCAAAACCCCTAGAAATACATTTTTTCGCATAACTCTGCCAAACCATAACGAATCGTTCCAAATTTTATTGACGAGTAGCTGACCTGATTATGTGTCGAATCCATACAGATTTGTTTTGGTTCTTAACTCGTGCTCAGAAAAAGACTCACTGCGAACTTTTGCCCCGTGCGAACTTTTGCCCCGCATTACTCTGCGTTTTTTTTTCGATTCCTACAAGGCTGACGATTTGAAATTGATTTTAGTTCTATTTTAAAGCAAAGCTGTTCTCTTCATACACCTCGTTCACCGTAACCAATGCACCGATTGAGCTTATTTTTTACTGTAACTATTTCAATAACGTACTATTGAGAAATCAATTTTAAGTTGCTCTTTTTTACTGAAAAAATAAAAATTTATATTGCTAATATTTAAGGAAATCGTCTCATATATTCACCCATTTCTCGACGTTCACTAATCTGACGAGAAAACTGTGTTCAGGCGATCAAAATATATTATAATTAACATTCTTTTTATAAAAATATTAAAAACTAGTTGACTGCAGTGCCAGATATTCGAATTTTAGTAAAATCTATATGTTCAAAAACAATAAAACTCGATATTTAGATAAAACTTAAAAAGTGTTCTACCTAAATTTTTTTGGAGCGGGGTCTCGAAAAGTGTTTAATTATGCATCAAAAATGTTGGTTGTTAACATAAGGTTACAACTTTTGTTTTATTCTGCAAACTAGTGTTATTAAAGGAAAAACTGATTTTAAACCACTTTTATTTTCTTGTTAAAAAAATGATGATCTGGTTGAAAAGCCGACAGAATCGAGAGAAGAGAAAATGGAAGAGAAAGTCAAAACTGGGTCACCACTGTATTACAACTAAATATTCGGCATCAAAACATAAAAAAAAATAAAAAAAATAAAATAAAAAATATTAATCTACATTTGTTCTGAAGTGATTTTATAAAGGAATAAAGATGAAAGAATTTCTGAAGAAATTCTGTAAATTTGAATAATTTTCAGACACTTTCATAAAGTTTACCATGGAGATGAGTTCTGCCCAAAACACAGAAATTCTGCCTAAATATTCCTCAATAAACGAAAAGGTTTTTTTTCCGATTTTTGATTTAACTTTAATCTATATGAATAAAAATGGAATGGTGTTTGTATGTCACGAATAGGCTCGGAAACGGGCCAACGGATCTACACTAGGTTGTCCCAAAATTTGCACATGGTCGAAAAGCTTGGGGGCTCACCCTGCAAATGATAGCTAAGGGTGTTAGAAACAAACTTTTGTATGACGGTAACTTTCAAAAATGACGTTTAGAGGTCGCCCCGGCGAGATTTTTGAAAAATGGCCATTTTTCGTAATAAATTTCATACAAATATTTTTTACCGTGCAAAAATTGGCAATACCCACTATTTTTATATTTTTTACAGCTTGATATGGATCCAAACTTCATGGGAAAAATAATTAACGACATGTTTTGCAGGCAACTTTTAATTGAATAACAAAAAATAAAAATCAAATAATGATGTCACCATAATTCCATAACACAATCAAGACAAAAACTTGTTGAGCATATGTGATTTTTTACTTTGTATGCGTTTTTGAGCAGTTCTTTTGTGAGATTTTTAGAAAAATACCTAAAATTCAAATTTCACCAAATAGTAAATTGTGAATAACTGTAAAACGGATAGAAAAAAACGCCATGCTGTCTTCGGCAAAGTTTTTCCTCATAAAATTTACTATCTTTTTATGAAAATTGTTTTAAATTAGCATTAGGTTCAGATACTTTTTATGATGGGTAAAAGGCAAAGTATATCAACAAATGACAAATTTTAGTAAATTCAAAAATTCAGTATCAAAAAGTTACCTGCAAAACATGTCGTTAATTATTTTTCCCAAGAAGTTTGGATCCATATCAAGCTGTAAAAAATATAAAATTAGTGGGTATTGCCAATTTTTGTACGGTAAAAAATATCTGTATGAAATTTATTACGAAAAATGGCCTTAGCTTATTAAAGACTGCGTAGCCGGAAAAACTCTCTAAATTAACCCTACAGTCGTTCAATTACCAGTTCGAAAAATGGCCGTTTTTCAAAAATCTCGCCGGGGCGACCTCTAAACGTCATTTTTGAAAGTTGTCGTCATACAAAAGTTTGTTTCTAACACCCTTAGCTATCATTTGCAGGGTGAGCCCCCAAGTTTTTTGACCATGTGCAATTTTGGGACAACCTAATCTACACCAATCTCTCAGTGTTGCATTCGTACGAAAAAAAAATATTTAAAACAAGAATGTTTGAAAATCCGTTTTGCGGGGCATTTTTCTACAGAGCTGCATGCCAAAAAACACAAAAATAAAATAAAAACCTTAGAACTTCTTCGCACTATTAGCGTATTAATAGATTGCATTACGGCTTACTACAACAATGTTCATCTTTCTACAATATTTCTATCATTTTTCTCTTATTCAAACTTTTTTTTTGATTCAGTAAGACCGTGCTATATCCGGTCAGCCAAGATTCTGAATGAAAAGAAACATTATAAAAACGTTGTATTTCTATTTTATCAATTTTTAGTAATATTCTTGATTTTCTTAAGCACCAAACGGTATTATTCTTGATTTTAATCCGAGTTTTAACTTTAAGGACTGTATCGGAAATTAACTATAAACGTTCACAATTGCCTGCAAAACAGTTTGTTCGAAATAAACATAACTTTATTTTTGGAGATACTATTTAAATCTCTTAAATAATGAATAGCAGTTCTGATTTTCAAAAAATAATCATTTAACTTGGAATTTTATCTCAAAGATTGTGGTAGGTGTTTTTTTGGGATAGACCATATTCTTAATGTTGGAGGTTTTTCTATCCAAAATTTTAAAAGTCGGTTTTGAGTGATATGTTATGTGTACAAAACTGCTAGTAATAATCATTATTTTCCAGATTTTTCCCCGTACAAATTTTTTTCACTACAAATGTTTGAAACGTTAAAAAAAATTAAAAAAAAATGCAGTTTGTACAGATTGTTATTTTGTGTAGTATACTCATAGAACCATATTTTCAATAATACCAAACATTTTCCAAATTTCTTCAAGCTGTTCTAAACTTTACTATATTGTGAAGATTTCATAGAAGAACCGGAATGAAAAGACCAACCGTGCGTCGAGATAGAGCATTTTGCATGTTTATAGTTAATTTCCGATACAGTCCTTAGTGTACCGGTTTCGGTAAAAAATTCTGGTTAAAACTCAACCAAGAATCAGAGGTTTTTTTCAGAGGTGCCTCCAACATTTCTGGAACTTTCCCTCATGTCTGTTTTCGGAGATGACTCCAGAAATACCTACGAGGATTCCCGCAGGAATTTCTACGAGCATTCTTCCAGGAACTCTCTAAGAAACTCCAGAAATTTTCTTGTAGATTTCTCCAGGAACATCTTCGGGAATTTCGTCGAAGATTCCTCCAGGAATTTTGTCGTGGATTACTCCAAGATTTTTTTTGGGGGTTCTTCGGGATTCCTTCGCCGATTTTTCTAGCAATTATTCCATGAATTTCTTCGGCAATTGCTTCTATGCATCCAGAAATTCGTTCCCGGATGCTTCAAGGATTTTTTGAAAATTCCCCCAGCTTTTTTCGTTTTCTTTTTATCTGAGAATCTCTTCGAGGAAGAATACTATGATCAAATTTCGAGGATTCCTGCAGGAATTCCTTTGAGGATCCCTCCAGGAATTCCTTCGGTGAGTCTTTCAAGACTTCCTTTTGGGAATTCTCCAGGAATTCTTTTAGGATTCCTCCAGGTATTCTTTCGGGATTCTTCCAGGAATTTCTTCGAGCATTAATTCAGGAATTCCTTCGGGGATTCCTATAGGAATTCCTTCGGGGATTCCTACAGGAATTCTTTCGGGGATTCCTACAGTAATTCCTTCGGGGATTCCTACAGGAATTCCTTCGGGGATTCCTACAGGAATTCTTTCGAGGATTCCTACAGGAATTCCTTCGGGGATTCCTACAGGAATTCCTTCGGGGATTCCTACAGGAATTCCTTCGGGGATTCCTACAGGAATTCCTTCGGGGATTCCTACAGGAATTCCTTCGGGGATTCCTACAGGAATTCCTTCGGGGATTCCTACAGGAATTCCTTCGGGATTCCTACAGGAATTACTTCGGGGATTCCTACAGGAATTACTTCGGGGATTCCTACAGGAATTCCTTCGGGGATTCCTACAGGAACTCCTTCGGGGATTCCTACAGGAACTCCTTCGGGGATTCCTACAGGAATTCCTTCGGGGATTCCTACTGGAATTCCTTCGGGGATTCATGCAGGAATTCCTTCCGCTAAAATCCATCCCTGAGAGAAATTACTGAGGATTCCCTGACAGCATTTCACGAATTCTAGAACAAATTCCCAGAGAAATTCTGAAGAAAATTCTAGATATAAATTTCCGGAAGAATTTCTAGAAGAAATTTTGGATGAATTTCTGGATAAATCGCTTTAGAAATTCGCGGAAAAAATTTCGGACGAATTTCGGAGCGAGTCCCAAGACGAATATCTAGAGCGATTCTCAGAGGACTTTCTGGAGGAATTTTTCGAAGACTTTCGAGATGGATTTGGGGAAGAATGCCCAGAGCAATTTCTGGAGAAATTCTCGAAGAAGCTTCTGCAAGAATTCCCAAAAAAAATCTTTGTAGTGATTCCCGGAGGAATTTCTGCAAAATTTCAATGGAAACTTCTGCAAAGTTCCGAAAGGAATTTCCGAAGAGAAATTTTTGAAAAAAACTCTGCAGGAATTCCCCAAGAATTTCTGAAGGGATTCCTGGAGGAACTGCTCGAGGAATTCTTTTAGAAGAGTAAAGGAAAATTTTCTAGAGAAATTACTGGAGGAAATTTCTGGAGCGATTCTCGGAGAAGTTTCTGAGAAATTTCTGGAGAAATTTCTGGGAGAGTTACCGGAGGAGTTACCGGAAGAGTTTCTAAAAGAATTCCTGGAGGAATTTTTGGAGGAGTTCTATGAGGAGTTCCTGGAGGATTGCATTGAGGAATTCTCAGGGGAATTTCTGGAGGAATTCTCAGAAGAACTTCTGGAGGAATTCCTGGAGAAATCTCTAGAAGGATTCCAGACTCTTGGAGGAATTTCCGGCAGAGTTTCTCGCGGAAGAATCTTGATGAATAATTTCCAGAACAATTTTCAGAGGACTTTCGGAGGTATTCCCGGAGGGATTGCAGGAAGAACTCCCCGAGGAATTTCTGAAAAAAAAATCTGCAAAAATTCCCGAAGAAATTTGCGCTGGAATTCTCGAAGAAATGTCTGGAGGAATTCACGAAGGAATTTCTGGATGAATTCCTGGAGGAATTTACTGAGAAATTTCTGGAAAAATCCCCAGAGGAATTTGCGTGGGAGTTCCTAGAAGTTTTTCTCGAGGTATTCCCAGAGAAATTTCTGAATAAATCTCTGGAGAAATTCCCGGAGCAATTTCTGGATTTTTTTTCCAAAGGAATTTCTTGAGGAATTCAGAGAAAAAAATATGGAGAAATAATTGGAGGAATTTTTGGAAGAATTCCTAGAAGAATTTCTGGAGGTATTCCCAGAGGACTTTTTAGAGGTATTCCTAGAGGGAATTATCTGATTTTTCTTAAAAGTTTTCCTGAAAGAATTTCTTAAAAAGTTCCCGTAGGAATGCAGTTAGTGATCCCCTGAGGATTTTCGACAGGAATTTCTACATAAATTTTGACCCACAGGATGAGCTAGAGAAACTTTACAGGAATTTCGATTTAGAAACTGCTGTAGCAATTCTTGGATGCACTACTGTAGGAAATTCCATAATAATTAACGGGAAATTTTCTATTCCCTCAGACAACAAGGAGGAATTTCGGAACGAATTCTGTGTATTTAGTGATT
This sequence comes from Aedes albopictus, assembly GCF_035046485.1. Lineage (NCBI taxonomy): Eukaryota > Metazoa > Arthropoda > Insecta > Diptera > Culicidae > Aedes > Aedes albopictus. Next base: position 161,946,394 of record NC_085136.1, read on the forward strand.
TCAGGCAAGAATATCCAGAAAACTAATGAAGACCTCCGTGAGTATGATCTACCAAAGCAATGGAAAAAAAATTAGGGAAAGAGCTTCTCAAGGAATCCCGAATGCGCACACTTCCAATCGGTTCTGATGCTTTTTCTGTTGGAAAAATACAAGATGCATCAATCGTTCATTGATGTAAACACTTATGTTTGAAATTTGAAATTCGGGGGCATTTCGAAAGCAGATTTTTGCAGCATTTTAAGCCAATATGGGCAAACTTTTCCGCACGCATCAACCAACAGCAAAGCATACGCTTGACATTTCCGATGTTTTGTCAATGTTTAGACCACTGTTGGTCTGTTGGATAATGCGTGTGGAAAAATTTACACACTTGGCACCACCTCGAGACCACCTCGCACTGAGGCACTGAGGCGATCGTCGCTTCCATACATTGGTAATAACTGAGTGTTTAAGGAGCATTTTGAGAATCACTTGGTTGCGATCCAGACGTAATGGTCACATTCATGAAGACGGAGAAATTGATGAATCTCAAAGCTATGACAGTTTTGTTCGAAAGCTGGTGATTGCTGAGCTGTCAGTTTTTCTGCCCTTTTCCTATGTGAGCGTACAGAACTTCTGTGACGAAATTCGATTATTTCAGATGTGTGGTAACCCGGGTACCCGGCCGGCAGTCCACGGAGTTGAATTAGGAATGCATGCCCTTCTCCTTCTTACCGAGGAATCATGCTAATATTTTACCGTCTTTTCAACGACTAATGTATGGTTATTCATGTTCCTTGGTAAGACTTCTTCATAGCAGTTCTGTAAATCCTCAAAGTCCCTTTTACACAAGGCTCCTGGCAGCAATCGCGTTCACTGGTGCAGTTTGGTGATACGCACTTTTGACAGTTACCTGAGACCTCCGCATGTTATTCTGAGCCATGCTTGATTGATGCACCCAGCGAAAAGAAGAAGAAGTTTTGACATCCAAGCGGTGTACCGTCGATGACATCCTCGTCGCTGATTGGTCAATGGATGTAAACGGCACACCGATTGGATGTCAAAACTTCTTCTTCTTACCGCTTGGTGCATCAATCAATGCCCTCCTGTGCCTTAGCTTTCACACTCTCCCCATGCTCTTTTTGTTGTAGTGGTGGTTTTACTCTTGTATCACTCTTTTTAGCCGGGTACCAGATCCAGCCACGTATATGTTTACTATTATTAGGATAAACCTTACTGAAGTAACTGAATACTCTCGTTGTTAATAATTTCTCCATAGTATGGCAAAAACGGAATTCAAAAAGTCATCGTAATCCACATCCAGTATCTAGTTGAACTGTTATTATAAATCAATACCATTGACATTAGATTTCCATACTTTCTGGTTTTCGTATCCACAGTGTCATTTCCTATTGTGCAGAATTCCTTAACTACACACAGTTTGGATTTCTGATAATAAAACAATCAATATGTATCATAATAACTAACCACCATTCCCGCACAATCAAACATATACCTATCTCTTCCAATTTACGTAGCGGTACTCGGCCCTACCAGACGAGTGTGCAAAAGCTCAAGGAAGAGAGCGCGGAAGTGCCAACTGAAATGGAATGAACCTCGAAGGAAGATGTATGAGATCTATTAAAATTTCAAAACAAAATCAATATTTTATAATTTCCGTTGTAAATCGCTCCGAGCGAGCGGTGTGGCGGGCCCTGTGTATAGTTGCGGTTCCGGTTCTCGCCATTGTCTAGTCTAGTCTAGTCTAGTCTACACATACACAGCCATTCATTGAAAGAATCCTGGAAAATGATAGAATCGACTACTTCTATCATTTTTCTTGTCATTATCAATGCTTGCAGCACATCGGAGATGTAATACAAGAATTGAAGCGGCCAGGCCTACTGTGCAGCGTCTTGTTGTGGATAATGCTACAGAACGGGGACATCTCGTACCAACCGCTCAGCATAGTATGTAGTATAAATGTGAAATAAATACGTTGGGAGTGACTTTTGCTAAGAAAGTTAATGTCACCCCGTCGATGCTCCTCTTCCTGGGATGGGACATAGGAATTTCACCCTGATGTCCAGGCTCGAACGGTTCCGGTTCTCGCCATTGTCGTACAGTAACTAGTTGTTGTATGCCACCACCGATAAGGACGGTATGCACCATCGCTATTTGGTTGAGTAAAGTATATTGAATATAATAGAATTTTAAGTCTCAAGAATTGAATAATCCGAGGATGGCGGCCGCAATTGCCCACATGGACACACAATTATTTAATTCCCTGATTGCCCGTTGAACCAGCAACACTCACACAAGTAATAAGATCGATGCTTGGGGCCAACAGGCATCTTCAGTGTGTGAGCATTGATGATCTTCAATTCTTATGGCGTCTGCTACGTTAGGATGCGAGGCAAATGATGATTGAAATCGCTTGAGGTGGATGAGTACTCTGCATAAGGTCATGCGGATGTCGAAGTGTTGTTGGGAAATGTTTATTTTTGGCATAGAGATTCACGCATTAGTGCGTGGATGCCAGGTGGATGGTGTTAGTTTGTGTGAAGATTACTGTGAAACAGTAAAGTTCGCTTAGTTGCATAACTTGTATACGTTATATGATAGATTTATGCTGGGAAAGTTGGAAGATGGGGAATCGTTTTTTTTTCAAATTGTTTCTAGTTCTAGCGATGGTTATGTCCACACATTTATACATGAGATGTTTATGTAGAGAAGAGAGCAAAGAGAAAGTGGATTGAAAGATATAAAGCAGGAGGAAAGGGACGAGCCAGGAATTAAACCCAGGACTTTCTGCATATGAATCAGAAGGGGGTAGCCACTAGACCACCAAGATCATAATTCCATGATGATTTTAAAAAGGAAAAACAAGTCTGGCCGAGCAAGTTCCTATTAATTTCACTACTTGTGCTTATTTTTGAGCAGAGAGGCTGATTTCATCTACGACATACAGACTTCTTCAGCTCAAGTAGTGGAATTCAATGGAACCTTCTCGTCCTTACTTGTTTTTAGTTTTTAGGTGTTATAATTTTTTCTTTTTAAATTTTTCTCATTAAATTTTGTCCTCTCGACCCTTTCTATTTCGACTTTTTGTTATCTTCTTCTGTAATGCTCGACGTTCTCACTGGAACTTGGCCTGCCTCTATCCAACTTAGTGTTCTTTGAGCACTTCCACAGTTATTAATTGGAGGGCTTTCTTTGCCAGCCATTGCATGAATTAGTATATTGTGAGGCAAGCACAATGATACACTATGCCCAGGGAGTCGAGAAAATTTTCCCGACCGGAACGGGAATCGAACCCGCCGTCTCCGGATTGGCGATCCATAGCCTTAACCACTAGGCTAACTGGAGCCCCAGCTTTTTGTTATAGATATGTCAAATTTTACGTTGTTTTGTTTTCATATTTCTTCCTGCACTGAATACCAACCCCAGCGACTCTTACACAATCGCGAATTCAATATAAACGAGACAAGCCACATAAGATAAGGGTTTCTCGTTTTGGCCGGTCTCCGCGGTGTGTGGGAGTATGGAACTCCGTTTGTATGCACACGGCAGAACAACCGATTTGAATCGAATCGCTCTACGAAGTTGGTGGATGCCAGAGCGCGACGTGGCACGCGGTGGAGTGGGTGTAACTACAATATTCCTTCCAACAACCACGAATGGATCATCATACTCCGCGCGCGGCATCTCTCTATCTGGTTCATAAAGCTATTTCAGCAATATCGTTGTGTCGGGGGTTGTATCGAATCGCAACAAGCAGCTGCCAGAGAAAGGAGTGTTTCTGGATGGAATCGCGGATTACGACACAAAACAAGGCCACCGATGTGTACCAATTTGTTGATATATGATCGAGGGGAAGTAATTTCGATTGAGGTTTTCTGGCTAATGGTAAGTTTCCTGTTCCCAAGTAGTGTGCTCTAGTAAAATTCCTCCTTTTTCCGTGTGTAATTTTGACATTTGTTTAACTGACGAAACGTTGCTGTAAAAAGGATGTGGAGAAAAATAGAATTGACAATTCCTACAGGAGTTTCTTGTGAAATTCCAAAAATAGTTTCTTTTGAAAATGCCCCAGCATTTTTTTTGTTATGTTTCCAGTAGTTCCATCAGGAGCTCCTCAAAACGTCTCTTCAAAAATTTCTACAACAGTTCCATTTTTTAGATTTTTTAGAAGCACTTTCTGGGTTTCCTCCTAGAGTTCTCCCAGAGTTCCTTCTGTGATACTTCTGAGAAATTTATTCTAAAATTGTCTCAAGCAGTTCCCCAAGAATTCATAATAGTTTTCCGGAAATTCCTCCATATTAAACCCTAAGAATTTCTTCAGAATCTACACAGAACTTCTTCCAGTAGTACCCCGGGAAGTCCGTCGGGAGTTCCACGAGAATTCCTCTAGGAGTTCCTTGGAAATTCCTACGTAGGCCCCCGGGAATACCTCCAATACTTCTTACAGTATTTTTGGCCAAACCTCTCCAGAATTTTCCAGGCAAGTCCTCTATAGTAATTCCTTTATAAATAATACTAAAATTCTCTTTAGGATTTTTACAAAGTTTTTTTTTTATTATTGTGTATTTTAACTTAAATGCTAATTCTACACTTTTTTTTACGAAGTTTGTTTAAGGAGTTCAAGATTTCCCCAAAAAGTCCTCTAGTAAAGACCGCCCAGAAAGTATGGACGCAGTAAGAAAATACTGCCGTTTTAAAATTATTGATGACTAGTTCTATTTTAAGGCTACATCTTGATGGTCAACCTATTCTCTCGGCATTTATATAGCGGTTAATGCGATTCCAGCTGTTTGTTTCAAAATACACGAACGTTCAGCGGAACAACATCAAAAAAATGTGCACACAGGATATACAGAGCATGAAAGGTCACATTGGAAATGAGCAAAATATGGAGGGAGTAAGTAAGAAAATCGTGCAAACAGCAATAAGCAAACACGGTGGGAATAGCACGTTTGAGTGTATGCAAAAATTGGGTCAGAAATAAAGATCCTGTTAACCCTTGTTTGGATAAACGTAAAGTGAAGGTATTTATGCACAAGAAAAACCTTCTAACTTACACAGAGCGACAAGTTCTCACAAAAACAATCCTCCAGAGTCCCCCGGGAATTCCATTTATCCAGGAATTCCTCCAAGAGTTCCCCGGAATTAACTTCATGAATTCTCCTGAAATTCATCCATATATTCTTTGAGAAAACCTCCAAGAGTTCCCCAGGAATTTCCGAAAAAGTTTCCCGGAAATTCTTCCTGAAATTCCCAAGAAACTTATCCAGGAGTTCCCCAGGAATTCCTCTTGGAGTTCCTAGGAAATTATTTCAGGAGTTTCCCGCCAATTCCTCCAGGATTCCTCCAGGATTCCTTCAGGATTCCTCCAGGATTCCTTCAGGATTCCTCCAGGATTCCTTCAGGATTCCTCCAGGATTCCTCCAGGAATTCCTCCAAGAGTTTGCCGGAAATTACTACACGAATTCCCCAGAATTTACTTCAAAAATACTCCAAGAATACATTCAAGAGTTCCCTGGCTATTTCTCCAGAAGTTCCCAGGGAATTCTCCCAGGTGTTCTTTGAGAAGTCCACCAGGAAGTCACCGCGAATTCCCCCAGGGGTTCCCTCGGGAGTTCTTCGGGAATTCCTTCAGAAGTTCCTTGGGAATTCATCGGGAAGTTTACAGGAATTCCTCCAGGAGTATCTCGAAGATTCCTTAGATATTCTTCCAAGAGTTCTCCTGGAAGATCTTTTTAGGAAATCCTGGAGATATTCCCGAGGAGCTTCTGAATGAATTCATGTAAAACTTATGCAGGATTTCCAAGTAACTCGTGGAGAATAATGAGTTCCCCGGGCATTTCTCCAGGTATTCCTCCAAGAGTGCCCCAAGAATTTCTCCAGGAGTTCCTCAGAAATTACTTCATGCGTTCCCCTGAAATTCCTCCATGTATTCTCCAAGAATACCTCCAAGAGTTTTCCAGGAATTTCCGAAAAAGTTTCCCGGAAATTCTACCTGAAATTCCCAAGCAAATCATCCAGGAATTCCTCTTGGAGTTCCCAAGAAATTCTTTCAGGAGTTCCTCGCGAATCCCTCCAGGATTCCTCCAGGAATTCATCCAAGAGTTTCCCGGATATTTCTGTAGTAGTTCCGCGGGAATTTCTCCATGAGTTCTCCGGAAATCACTTCATGAGCTCCCCAGAAATTCCTCCAAAGATACTAAAAGAATACATTCAGGAGTTCCCTGGTTATTCCTCCAGGAGTTCCCAGGGAAATCTCCCAGGAGTTCTCTGACAATTCCACCAGGAAGTCACCGCGAATTCCCCCAGGAGTTCCTCGGGAATTCATCCAGAAGTTCTTTGGGGGTCATCGGGAAGTCTACAGGAATTCCTCTAGGAGTTTCTCGAAAATTCCTTAGATATTCTTCCAAGAGTTCTCCTGGAAGATTTTTTAGGAACTCTTGGAGATATTCCCGAGGAGCTTCTGAATGAATTCAGATAAAACTTCTGCAAGATTTCCCAAGTAACTCGTGGAGAATAATTTCCCCGGGTATTTCTCCAGGTATTCCTCCAACAGCTCCCCGAGAATTTCTCCAGAAGTTCCCCAGAAATTCCTAAATATTTTCTCCGAGAGTACCCCCAAGAGTTTTCCAGGAATTTCCGAAAAAGTTTCCCGGAAAATTTTCCTGAAATTCCCAAGGAATTCATCCAGGAGTTTACCAGGAATTCATCTTGGAGTTCTCAGGAAATTCTTCCAGGAGTTCCCCGCGAATTTCTCCAGGATTCATTCAGGAATTTCTCGAGGAGTTCCCAGGGCATTCTTCCAGAAGTTTTTGAAGAGTTCCACCAGGAAGTCACCGGGAATTCCCCCAAGGAGCTCCTCGGAAATTCCTCCAGGAGTTTCTTGAGAATTCCTCGGGAATTCCTCCAGAAGTTTCTCGGAAATTCCTTAGAAATTCTTCCAAGAGTTCTCCTGGAAGATTTTTTAGGAACTCCTGGAGATATTCCCGAGGAGCTTCTGAATGGATTCATATAGAGCTTCTGCAGGATTTCACAAGTAACTCGTGGAGAACTTCCCAAGCATTATCTAGAAGAGATTCAGCGGAGCTCATGAAGAAGCACCCGAGGAACTCCAGGAAGTATTTCCGAGGAAATTCTTGAGAAATTTCTAGAGAACTTCCTAGGAAAATCTTGCAGAGCAATTCCAGAGGAAATTATAAACTAATATCCTAGGAACTTCTGGAAAAGTAGCCAGCGATCTCCTGGGAACATGGCCGAGAAAATCTTGGAGAGATTCCCGAGGAAGTCCTGGAGATCTTTCTGAGGAATTACTAAAGGTATTCCCGTGAAACTCCTGGAGACATTTCCTAGGAGCCCATGATGAAATTTCCGAGCAACTCCTGGAAGATTTTTCGTGGAACTTCTTGAGACATTCCCGAGGAACACCTTGAAGAATTCTTATGGAACTTTTGGAGGAACTCCTTGATGAATTCCCTGCATAATCATCCATGGAAATCCAGGATGAATTTCCTGTGAAGTCCTAAAAATACTACCGAGATCTCCTAGGAAAATGGCCGAGCAACTACTGAAGGAATTTGCGAAGTTATGGAGGAATTTCGTGGAAGAATTTCCGAGGAACCTCTGGTAGAACTGCTAGAAGACTTCTCGAAGACCTTCTGGGGAAATTCTAAAGGTACTTTTGCAAAAATTCGCGGAGAACTTCTGTAGAAATATCCTAGGAACTCGTGGAAAAATTTTCGAGTATGTAAGGAAGTATTCCCAAGAGACTTCTAAAAAAAAATCCAAGAAACTTCTGGCAAAAATCCCGAAGATTTACTCAAAAAACTCCTTGAGGAATTTCAATTGAGCTTCTGGAGGAATTTCCGTGGAACTCCTGGATGAACTTTTGAAAAAAAACACCTGGAAGAATTCCATAAAAGAAGTCCTGGATAAATTCCCAAGAAACTTCTGCAGGAATTTCCGGGCAACTCCTGGAAGCATTTCCTGGGAACTTCTGGACGGTTTTCCAGAGAACTCCTTGAATAAATGCCGTGGAACTCGTGAAGAAATTACCAAGGAACTTCTGGAGGAAATCCCGAGGAACTCTTTGAGCAATTCCCGTGGATCTTCTGGAGGTACTCCCGAAAAACTCTTGTGGGAATTTCAGAGAAGCTCCTTGAGGATTTCCCGTGAAGTTTTTTGAGGAATTCTAGGTATTCCTGCACGATTTTCCGAAGAGCTCCTGGAGGAATTCCAAGGAAAGGCTAAAGAAATTCCCGAGGAACTCCTGGAGAAATTCCTGTAGAAATTTCCGAGAAACTTCTTGAGGATTTGCCATGGAGCTCCTGGATGAATTCTCAAGGAATTTCTGGAGAAATCGCCGATGAACTTCAAGAGGATTTGCCGAATAAATCCTGGAGATATTCCCGGGGAAGTATACATGCATTTCTAAGCAACTTCTTGTGGAACTTCCGAGTATTTCCTGGTGGAATTTTTCAAGAACTCCTAAAGCATAAAAGAAACTTTTGAAGTAACATCATTTGAAAATGATTTGGGCGACTCTATTGGTGCCACGTGGTAGTGTACACAGTATAAAACTTCCACATAGTGTTCCGATCCATGCCTTCTGACTGCTTCGAGTTAACCGCTTGCTTCGTGATGCTTACTTTTCATGTAGGCAGTGAATTCGTTTCCATCTCTATAAATACCAGACTTTGTTGAGTCTGGTAAAGGCAACAAGGTCTATGCTTGCTGCGTTTTTCTTGAATAGCTATTTTTCCACGTTACCACGAAAACTATGGCCATAACCGTTGAAGCATACCTCACTTCATCAGCATGTAAATTTCAAGTGCAATTTCCAGATCTCGCAGCACAAAAGCCCTTTTCCGAAAGTTATTAAATTGAAATTCCCGGAACATAAAACAATAATTAAAAATATTTTATTCAAATAACACTTTTGTATAAATAGAAATTTGAATTTTTAATTCTCCGAATTGGCAATGACTTTGTGAGCGGCATCCGTTAACTCCTTTTCTGTTCCGTTGTTCTCCTGTGTCGTCATTGGGTTGGCTCCAACCGGGTCGAGTCAGCTAGCAGCTGATTGCCAAAACGCGACGACAGAAGCAGAAAAAAAAATCAGGAAGCACCAGCAGCAGCAATTCCGCCCTATCCCACTTTCTTTGGCGCGCGTATGAGCACCACCGTCATCGTGTCGTGCCAAATTGAAGTCCTGGGAATAGATGTTCAGCGATATGGCGCTGACTAGAGAGAAAGGCAAAACGCGGGAAAATGAATCGAACCAAGATTGTATCCCATCTCGGTCAGGAGGACGGGATGAAATTATTACGATGATGTGGCCTTGCGGATCGGCGTTGCCTTTGTCCAGTTGGACGAGTGTCAGTCACCGTGGCTGTGGCGGCGATGGCGCGCGCATATCATTTCGAGTTTTGTGTGTGTGATAAGCAAAGCACTCACAGCAAAAGAGAAGATGACGATTCCATGTAAGATTAAATGGTCGAGAATAAAAGCACGGAAATAAAAATTTTATACTACAGTGCCCTAGTTGATAGTAAGCGTTGAAAAGTGCTTTTAGTGTCCGTCGTTACAACTTTTGTGCGGGGCACAGCCGTAAACGACCTATCCTGATGGGATTATTTTTGCGTTGGAAGGTACGAAAGGGATGACAACATAGCAGAATGTGATTGTAAATGAAATCTGTACTATCTGATCTAACCACTCCAGAATACTTGGCACAGGTTCCACCGCAATCTGCACGAGACATTTCTCATTTTCAAGTACCATGCGATGTGTCAATCTGCAGTAACAAAAGCTTGAGAGCCCATGAAGCTGAAGGTGCCGAAGTCCAGCCAGACGAAGGCCTTCGTACTCACGGGTAACCCGAAGGGTACGCCAGACGCGATTGCTAATGACAAGCAATTGCAGACGTGCGAGATAGCCGTTAGGTCAGGAGCTACCAGGCGGCGCTCGCAAATCCATGGGGTTTGTAACCCCGGATATGACGAGCAGCAAGGCCATCAGGTTGGACCCCGGCCAGGTGTCCCGGAAAGCTAAGAGGGGTGGGCCTGAAATGGCCGACCAGGAGCAAGAGATTGCGGTCGTGTGAAGGTCATCTGGAAAAGATCGCGTCAAAAATCTGGATGACATCACGGTTGTGGAAGTGCTCGACCCGGCACTGCGGTAACAATTCGAGGTGCCGGTGGCCACCGCAGCCGTCTGGATACGGAAGGGCCTGACAGGGACACATGTGACCTTGGAACAGCTACCTGAGGCGAACTCTAACAAGTCCATTAAAACAGCGAAGCTTGATGTGGGCTGGTAAGTATGCGATCTGATCATACATGAGCCGTCGAAGGCTGCCTGGTGCCCGGACACAATTCATAGGACTGCAAAGGCCCTGAGAGGAGCAAACAGTTGGCGATGTGGAGGTGAAGTTGAAGGCCAGTATATAAGCCCATTAGGCACAAGTCTACATGCATTGGGGCAGCAAGGATTACAGTCCCGGGACCTGATGAACCCTCCCGCTAGCGAGTCAGCCGCGTAGTCACCGGCTAAGAATAGGACTACTGACCCCAATTCAAGGTGTCAAGCGTCCCGTGCCGAGGAATGAGTGATCAAGGGGGTGAAAAAGATGCTCGATTGTTAACGGAGCTTGTGGGGTACCTGGGCACCTCCCACAGTATTACGTCCCTTACCGCGTTTATACAGGACTCTGGAGTGGTGGACCTACTTTCCCGTGCAACTCGAATGAAGACTAAATTAAATAAACAAACAAATCAGTCGGGACATAGTGGTAGTGGCAAGGCTAACCCCTTCGCAAGAAATTTGTTTGCTAAGGAGAAGCGAGATAGTGAACGAAGCGTGATTGATGAGGGCCATCAACCAAAAGCGTGAAGGTATGGCCGCGATTGAAGTGGCTGAACAGCAGCTTGGCAGGATCAACGACTTTGCGTCCACGAAGTCTAGCATGAATAAGGATGTAAAAATGGCCCTGTTGAGACTTCGTAAGTCGATGGACGATGCCAAGCAGGATCACGTGAGAATCATGAAAACTGCAGCGAAAGTAAAGGTTACGAAGCCTACCCAGACGGAGGCCTTCGCTTTCACAGGAAGCCCAAGAGGTGTGGCGGATGCGACTGCTGGTGAGGCAGCCGTCAGGTGAGGAGCTGTCTGGTGGTGCTCGAAAGGCTAGTAGAATACTAACCCCAAAAGTCGGCAGTAATGCCGGCAAGTCGGACCTCAGCCAGGCGTCCCGGAAGGCTGGGAAGGGTGGGTCTAAAGAGGCTGACCCATCCCAGATGGAAGGGAATTGTGGATTGCGACCATTGTTAGGCCCTCAGCAATCACAGAGTAGGGCGAACCAAGGGGAGGACCTACCCTTGGACGAAAGTGGAGCGGAAGAGAAAGAAGAAAAACCACTAGTTGATGAGGTTAGGAACGCCAAAGAAGGTGTAAGATAGCAGGTTCCAAACGCGAAGAAGGTGACGCGCTCGACCGAACAGTCTAAGGATGTTCGAGGGTTCGACTGTTTGGATGTAACGATTGGTGGGAGTTCGGCTTTGCAGTCTAAAGTTCTCTAGAACGACCGTTTAGGATTCGTCCCTACGTTTCGGCAATTGTTGGTGCCTTCTTCAGGGGAACGATATTCATGATTTTTCCCCTGAAGAAGGCACCAACAATTGCCGAAACGAAGGGACGAATCCTAAACGGTCGTTCTAGAGAACTTTAGACTGCAAAGCGGAACAGTCTAAGTATTCGAACGTCTTGAAGGAGATTGGGCGCGACGCCAAGCTCGCGGATCCTGGAGCCGACTTTCGCAGCATTCGACGTACTCATAGAAGCAAACTATCCTCGAGCTCGATCCCGACCAAACCTGCAAGTGTTTGGCGGAAGAAGCACTTGGTGAGGATGTCGAGATGAGGTCTCTTATCGGTGGAATGACTCTGGAAGTCAAGAACCTGGACGAGATCACGGAAGCGGAAGAGCTTCTCACGGCACTGCGGCATAGTTCGTGGCTAGGCTACGGATAGCCTCGGCATAACCACAGGTAGGCTTGGGACAGCTACCCGTGACGGACGATAACAAGTTCGTTAAGATAGGGAAGGTGGGATGGTCAGTATGCCAACTGATCATAGGCGAGCTACCCGAGGCTCTGGAGGTATCTGGAAGCAGGGCACAAGAATCAGGATTGTAGGTAGAGGCATTGTTTGGTTTGTTCCGGGAAATCCACGAACTGTAAGCACCGCGAACAGGTAACGCAGCTGAACCTAAACCACTGTGACGCAGCTCAGCAACTGCTTTGTCAGGGGGTACCCGAGTGGGGGACGAATTTCGTCATCATAGCGGATGCATACCGAGTACCCGCCGGTAACGGCAATTGGATCGTGGATGGGTCCAGAAAAATGGCGGCGACATGGATGACGGGTAAATACCGCGTCCTGGAGTTGGTGTCTATGTCTACTACTTATGAGGGCTTCGTGTAGCTGTTATGCGCCTCCGCGGTGGCCGACGTGAAATGTGGTAGCGTTTAACAAACCAGCGAGGTCAGATCCTGCTAGAGACACTGACCATGATGGATGTCGGCCAAGCTAATGTCGATTTTAGTCGGAACGAAGAACGAAGCGGAGGCGATAATTGACGTTACTTTTTGTAGTCCTGACCTAACCTAACAAGTAGCTCGAATTTGAGAGAAGGCGATGGCTTCACTCACAGCGATCACTTGGCGGTTCGCTACAGTATCGACTACAACGGCAGCAGGTAGCGGATAGAGGAAGAGATGGCTAGGCTAAGGCCAAGTCCTCGCAGGTGGAAGACATCATACTTCGGCAAAGGGGTACATAGGGAAGCGCTCCGCTGTGAGCGAATCCAATTCGGTTTAAACGATGACGAGCTGGTAGCTGTGCTCTCGCTTGCGTGCGATGTGACCATGCCTAGGCAAGTCCACCCTAGACATGGGAAGCCACCGGCTTACTGGTGGACCGACGCGATTGCGGACCTGCGGCGCTACGGGCTAGGCAGTGGATGTAGCGAGCACGATCCGAGGACATAACCTCACATAACCTCAGGAGTCCCGCAAGGTCCCATCCTGGGTCCTGGGTGCTTATCGGTATCCTTATCAGGGAAGACATATAAATGAGCAACAAAAGAGACATCCCAAGTAACACACTTGTCACCGAAGAGTCACGGCGGCGCAGGTTTTTGTTACGCAGAAGTTACTATGACTTACTTCCAACAAATAAATACTAACTTGCTAAAAGTAAGTGACTTCTGCGCAACAAAAACCTGCGCCGCCGTGACTCTTCGGTGACAAGTGTGTTACTTGGGATACGCAGGACTGTCAGATTGGCCTCCATGGTCAAATGACAGCGCGTGTGGGACAGTTCCACCAAAGGAAGGTTAATCAAGAGGGTTGATGGTTGGGTTAACAGGCGCCATGGGTAAGTTACATTCCACCTGACACAGGTCCTTGTTTGTTCGTTTTGTTCGTGTGCCCGCGTTTTCGCACAATGCGTGACCGCATGCTTGCCACATGCGGGGAGGACACAGCTCCGGACAATTTGGTCCAAAGGATGTTTAGGGATGAGTTTGGCTGGAACGCCGTTTCAACGGCTATTACCCATATCGTCTGGGAGCTACAGAAGAGGTGGCGCGTGGACTCGGAGAATGGCTAGTTCAGATGCGATACACGAGGTGATCCAGGAGTTCGGAGTTGGCTTCGTAGGTCATACCGGTGCCCTGCAGTCGAGATCGACCCTTGCAGCGATTAAGTGGCCGCGGAGAGGAAGTCCCGGTAGCAGTGCTGTCGGTCTACTGGGTTGGATCCGAGCCCGCGGTTGGAAAGGGGTCAGCGCAAGGGTCGGGGCAAGTGGAGACCCTGCTGTCAGCAACCTTCTGGTGCACCTGATAGGGCCTGGAGGGTAGTGATACCCTTGCCTTCAGCAGGTCAGACCGGGTTGCACGTGGGCATCAGTTCTTGATGTCTGCTAAGCAGTTGAGCGCGAACGGGGTTGACCCTGCCCGCCTTCCGAGGACAAAGGGAGTGGTGAGGACCATTCGGGAAACTGGCTAAGCGCTAGCATGTTACCGTGATGGACTCTCCAGAGCGAGTCATCGATGTTCGTTGCTGCTAGGCTACGCAGCTAACCTTGAGGGTGCGATGTGCACTAGCCCCTCTCTGAAGCAATACCTTCTTGGTGGTTCCGGAGAGACGTAGGGTTTGGTGACCATAAGAATGTGTACTATATTGACGACGACTGTTTTGAAGACTTTCGAATAGTTTTGGCGTTTCAGTCTTTTCGGGGTCAAAAACAACTAAATGTTTTCTTCTTCCAACGTTTCGATCCTTATTGGATCTTCCTCAGGGAATCTGTAATTTATTATAGTCGTTTTCATAGGTTTTAACACTTTGGACTACACTTAACACATACCGAATGAAATTGTTGCTTTTTCGTCCAGTGGTAGTTTTTTAAAACTTTTAACCGTCATTTGTTGTTTTTTGCTATAAAAGATTATTGTCAATTAAGGAATACCTTAATGTCACTGTCTACTTACAATTTGTCCGTTTTTTCTGTTCCGAAAAACCTTCAAATTCAAAAAGATATTTTCGTTGGTCGGAAACCGGACCGCTATCCACTACCTTTACGTACAATTTTCAAAATGACAGTTTTAGTTTGTTCTATTCGTGCGTTGTGTGTTCGGTTTCAGTCGTGTCAGTGTCGTCAGTTTGTGTCATGTTTACATTCGGTCTGTTTTGGTTGTTTGATTTTGTTCTTTTTACGTTCATGATAGAGTGGAGTAGACCAGCGTAGACTACGTTCAGATTGTCTGTGTCAGTACGTTTGTTTACCGTGTGTGGCGTGTTGTATATGTGACAACTTTCCAAGATGGGATGTGAAGATATTAGATAGGACACAAAAACCATCAAATCTTCCCATCTTGGAAAGTTGTCACATATACAACACGCCACACACGGTAAACAAACGTACTGACACAGACAATCTGAACGTAGTCTACGCTGGTCTACTCCACTCTATCATGAACGTAAAAAGAACAAAATCAAACAACCAAAACAGACCGAATGTAAACATGACACAAACTGACGACACTGACACGACTGAAACCGAACACACAACGCACGAATAGAACAAACTAAAACTGTCATTTTGAAAATTGTACGTAAAGGTAGTGGATAGCGGTCCGGTTTCCGACCAACGAAAATATCTTTTTGAATTTGAAGGTTTTTCGGAACAGAAAAAACGGACAAATTGTAAGTAGACAGTGACATTAAGGTATTCCTTAATTGACAATAATCTTTTATAGCAAAAAACAACAAATGACGGTTAAAAGTTTTAAAAAACTACCACTGGACGAAAAAGCAACAATTTCATTCGGTATGTGTTAAGTGTAGTCCAAAGTGTTAAAACCTATGAAAACGACTATAATAAATTACAGATTCCCTGAGGAAGATCCAATAAGGATCGAAACGTTGGAAGAAGAAAACATTTAGTTGTTTTTGACCCCGAAAAGACTGAAACGCCAAAACTATTCGAAAACATAAGAATGTGTTTAGTGGGGACGAGGAGAGAGTAGTCCTGGCTTTTACTATTGTTGCTATTGTTGTAGAAGACGGCCTCAGCCCCACACTATCCTAACCTTCCTGTTAGGGTGTCTGTTGAGAAGCTTATCCCCCTATGGTTTAGAAGAAGAAAAAAAAGAGGATGTGTAGGAATCCTTCCAGCGACCAAGTGATCGCGGGAAGAACATCCTGGTGGCGTTGCTGTGGTGGCGTGGCGCCAGTCTACTGGGTTGGATCCGAGCCCGCGGTTTAAACGGGGTTTTCGGCAAGGTCGGAGCAGGTGGAGGCCCTATGTTGGCATCGGCACGTCCTTCTGTGTACTGGCTGATAGGGCCATACTTACGGGAAGGTCAAATCGCTGTGCACGCGGAATCAGTTGATACTTGCTGTGTAGGTGTGGTGTCGACTCTGCCTGCTTTCCGAGTACAAAGAGAGTGGTAAGGAAGTGGTGGTTCTGGAGAGACGTAGGGTTTGCTGAGTAGGCGTGGTGTCGACTCTGCCTGCCTTCCGAGAACAAAGAGAGTTTTCAGGAGGCAAAGCCTTCTTGGTGGTTCTGGAGAGACGTACGGTTTGGCGACCATGGGTATGTATTTAGTGGGTCGAGGAAAGAGTAGCCTGGCATTTACTTTCGTTGCCTTTACTCCACACTACCTGGACCTCCTTGATCAGGTGTTCGTTGAGCAGATTATCTCCCCATGACCATGCATGGTTTAGAAGAAACAATCACAATACTCAACATTTACCAACTAAGGATTAAAATGTATAAACTACAAAGTGAGAAATTGTTTTGTTACGCGAACTCGATGTAACAATTTTGAACTGTGTAGTAGAGAGGCCTAGCAAAATTGCCAGAGAAATGATCAATAAATACAATCTAAAATATACAGAAAGTCCATCGAAAGTGGATCAACTGGAGGGTCTTTCTCTGTCGCTGCTTTGTGAGTGCAAACACATTCGTCATATTTTGTAGCAGCCCAAGTAATCCAATGTAACGACCGGATATCGACTAATTTACATCTACGGTGCTGCCACTGCTGCAACAATGTGTCTTCGTCATCGATATCCAATCCACGAAGGAGGAACAGCTAATAATTTATCATCCCGCTCGCGCGCGCGACACCAAAGGTGTCCTCCTCCCTCTGGGGAGGGGGAAATTCCCCCCACAACACTACTAGGACCATAGAGGAGGATCCGGATGATAGGACTCCCGACTACGATGAGCACTGAACAGCTTCGCTCAATATTCACATACAAACACACACGTGAATACATCAACAAAATTGTTTTGAAATCCCTTATCCAAATTGAGTTTGATGCGAGGGGGGTGGTGGGGAACGGGGAAAATGGTGGAGCCTGAGTGGATTATGTGTGGATATAAGCGAAATAGATTTCATCGCGAAAATAAAACATTTTGCGAGTTGTGAAACGAGATATCG
This sequence comes from Aedes albopictus, assembly GCF_035046485.1. NCBI lineage: Eukaryota > Metazoa > Arthropoda > Insecta > Diptera > Culicidae > Aedes > Aedes albopictus. Next base: position 161,963,401 of record NC_085136.1, read on the forward strand.
TCGGGAAGGGGAAAACTGAAACTGATATCCGCGCGCACACACATGAAGATGTGTGTGAGTGCGAGGGAGGGAAGGGTTAGAGTAGCTCAACATTTTGAGGGGACGTTCAATTCTCCTTGTAGTGTTACAAAATATTCATCTAAGTTATCTTGAAATGTGTCGAGCATCATATTAAAATGTTGTTTCAATTGTATAAATCTCTCGAAAAAATCGTCCACCCTAGCGAATAACGATATGGTCCCACTAGCGCGCAGCTTCGCGTAACATGCATAGCGACGAGGAAAAGGATTCTCGCCGAAGCCGCCGCGCGTTCGAAGTGCTCCCTTTTCCTAGGAGGAAGGGATCCTTCTCCAGAAATAAAAAGAGGGCAAACGGCGGGGGCCGGTGCGGATTGAAAAATAAACATATATAATAATGTAATATATTAAAATGAAAAATTCAATTCATTTTCAATTTATATTCAATTTATAATGGAGCCGTTTTACGAGCGCCATGTGCTCAAAAAATGGGAAAAGGACAAGGATGAAAGCATGATATCTTCATACATATGGACTGGTGTATGTGTGTATGCAAACAAGAGAGTGCCATTAGTTGAATGTTCAGTTGATTTGGAAATGATTGCTTGTTGTCGTGGTTTATTTTTTATTATATCACGTGATAGGCAAAGGGATAGAAGAGTTATGAGTTGAAGGACTCAACGGCTAACGGCTAACCTTCTGTAAATTGGAGTGTCGACTCAGGATATAATGGGGTTTGACATTGCCCAGGTAGCTTCGCTGATCATGTCAAATTACACTTTCTACAGCAAAGTTCAGATTTTGAACATAACACTCTGCTCAAGTATGTTCAATTTCAGTAACGTGGATAGGATCACCTTGAAATGATGCGTAACAGCGTGAGATCTACCACATTAAATTTTGATCTTGCACTTTTCCTAACAAATGTAGTCAGACTCCAGTAGGAAATAGGTTTGCACACTTGTACTTGTAAGTAAACTCAGTTTGGACAGGACTACACAGGAGTGTAATGTGTGTAATATGAAGTTATATGAGGTAAACTCTCAAACACGACTCACAATATCAGAAAACAACAATATTGTGATGAAACAGTTTTGCATGTACATTCATTTTAAGAATGTTTCCTTTAAAGTTGCTCAGAAGACTATCTGAAAAACCTATGTGAACTATCAAATTGAGAAATTACTTGACAAGGAACAGAGGAAATTTCAACAAGCTGTTTGACTTTGATGAACAAACATCAATTGGGCTTCAAGAGGGTTTCAGGGAAATGTAATGGAGTTTCTGTGAGCTCCAAGGGGATTTCGAAGGTTTTTTGGGGCGCAATGAGGATTCATTCAAGGGGGTTTCAGAAGCCTTAAAGGAGGTTCACGGGGTTCGTGAGATTTTCAGAAGGTTTAAAGGAGTTTGAATGATTTCATGATGCTTTAGGGGATGTCAAGGTACTTCAACCCTACAAAACCTCCTTCGACCTTCGACCTTGACATCTTCTTGAATCCATCTGAAATCACCCTGGAACGACTCTTAGGTCCCTTGAGAGCCTTCTGAGATCCCCCTGAAACACACGTGAAACCCCCAGAATTACCTTGAAACTCCATGTAACCTAAAGAAACCCTCAGAAACATCCTATGACTGCCATAGAATCTCCTGAAATCTTCAAAGTCGCCTGAAAACCTCGTGAAAACATCTTGAAACGACCTGAAAACTCCCTGAAACGCCCCTGAAATACCCGGAAAATCCTATCAAACCCAACAAGAACTTCCATTCTTTCTCTTCTTCTTCTTCTTCTTCTTCTTCTTCTTCTTCTTCTTCTTCTTCTTCTTCTTCTTCTTCTAATTTATGGCTTTGCGTTCCCACTGGAACTTGGTCTGCCTTTCTTCACCTTAGTGATCTTTGAGCACTTCCACAGCTATTAATTGACGAGCTTTCTTTGCCTACCATTGCAAGAATTGGTATATTGTGAAGCAAGCAATATGGCACTATGCCCAGGGAGTCGAGAAAATTTTCCCGACTGGAACGGGAATCGATCCCGCTGTCTGTGGATTGGCGATCCACAGCCTTAACCACTAGGCTAACTGGAGATCCCAAAAACCTTCCATTAAACTCTCCGAATACTTGTTTTTCCCAATACTCTGCGAAGATCACTTCAAACTCCTTATGTCCCCGCCTCTGAAATCTCTCTCAGAATCGCCATGAAACCTCTATTACAACCTTTGTTTCGTCCCGTACACTCCCCTTGTTTACCCAAGTAACATTTTAAAATTAAAATAGACTATAAGAAATTCTTAGCACCATCATAAAACTTAAATAAAAATTAGGTTGTTTGACGGTTCTCAAAAACTATACAAAACTTATTTCTCGTCAAAATGTTGTTATAAATCTTTTCTGAAATTATTGTCGCGCTTATCTTTTATTAGAGTCCTACGGCGGTCGTACGCCCGCGAGGCCCCCAGCCGCAGTGACAGTCGCAAGGCAAACAAAAGAAAACATGTTCCCGCCCAAAACAAAAGCACGTGGCTTTCGCGAAGTGTCAGATGTTTTCGGATGGATTTGTGATGAACGACAAGAGTGGCTCAGTAAAATGATCAGTAAAACGCTCTAATAGTTTTTACTCCTGTTTGACGTTTGCTCACCACCGCCATCTAGTGGTGGCTTGTCCAAACATGGCATGCTTAGTATTGGGCGAATACAATTTCGTGACGATGAATTTTAATATAATTTGTTCTAAGTGTTACGTCTGTTTCTCTGTAGTTTATACTTACTAACGCTAACGCTACTGTCATATATTTGACGGCAAAATAGTAACAATTATGGCAATTCATAAGCACGGCACCCGCTGCGATAAGCGAAGAAGAGTGAAGCCGGGGACGGACGATGCGTGAAACCGAATAGAAGTCAGTGAGGTTCGATCCGCCGAATATGAGACATCGAGTGACTCGACGTCCAGCCCGGAAAATCAACGCAACGCCTGGAACCACTCAGTCAGCCATCTAAGTGTTCCGACACCCAACACGCAATTATCTCGCACAGCAAGCTCAGCAAAGCTCTCCGAATCGATGACATGCACTCGAATCCGCACGACCAGCCAGCAAAGCGATCGATCGCTATGAATGTGCCTTCTCTCCTTGGCTTGTTGATCAACAGAAAGCCTAGCAAAACTATCGCATTCGCCACGCATAGAATACGCTAAATCAGCTAGCTTAGCTGCCCGTAGATCGGTCTGCCTACCTCTCAGATCATTTAATCGTCCTGCGGATCGACGCCACACTTGGAATTCATTCGATCAACCAACCAATCAGTCTGTGGTACGGTTTGCCCTCCTCATGGTTGTCTCCCGTTGGTCAACTGCTAGCCCAACAAAATCTTTTGGATCGACGCCTCGCATGGAACATGCTCGATCAGACAGCGAAGTGGTTCGTAGGCTGCCGTAATTCTGCAAAGTGACGTAAGCGCCATTCAGAATTTCGATATTTTTTGGTATATTATGTATAATATCTGGTGTAATAGTAACACTGTGGTATTCCTGCTGTTTTAGAATGCAAGATCTAGTCGTAATCTATCATCTATGGAAATAAACTTAGAGGATGAGCAAGAATTTTATGTATAATAACCAAAAATGGGCCAAAAGTATGAATGTCGTTTACGTCACTCTGCAGAATTACGGCAGTAGGATGGTTCTATTTCCTCATGAGCCGTTGATTGACAGCCAGCCCAGCGACACCATGTAGATCGGCGCCACACGCGGTATCCGTTGGATCAGCCAGGCAAGCGATCCGTATTCCGGGCCAGTTGATCAACAGTAGTATGCTCAATTGACCAACCAAGCGGTCCGTGAAATGGTTCAACCCTCGTGGCCCATTGATCAACTGCAAGGGCCGCAAACCCTTTGGATCAACGCCACGCGCGGAATCCGCTGTAATAGCCAGCCTAATGATCCGAAAGGACGGTTCGCCCTTCTCGTGGATCGCAGCGAACCCTGTGGTTCAACCAAGTAGCTAAAAAGCCCTAAACGAAACCCGCTCTCTCGGCCAGCCGAGTGAAGCCCTCCAAGCCAAGAGATCCGCAAAATGGCTGTCAGCCCTAGTAAAACCTTCTGGAACAACACCACGCACGGAACCGATCGATCAATCAACCTTGACTTCCGTGGTTCACCCTCCGAGTCACCCGTTGATCGGCTATCAGCCCAGTGAAGCCCCTGATGCCACGTCTGGTAGTCGCTCGATTAGTCCTCCGTGTGTCCACCAGTCGAGAGACTTAGTGCCTAACATGGAAAGGCAGATCCTAGCGTAAAAACTACGATAAACTCTATCAAGACGTAGGACATGGTTACAGGTAGAGACAGAGGCACATCCAGTGGTGTTCGTGCTGCGGTACCTCTTGTCAGAGAGGGATTTGGAAACTGATAAAGTAAGGACGTACTGCGCATCTGAAATGTTTTATGAACGATACACAATTGAGAATAGCGTATAGTGACGAGACTAGATTTGACATTCATGAATCATTGCATTGAGCTTAGCAAGAAGTTGGGTCTCCAGTTAGGCTTGTGAATAAAGCTTTGGATCGCCAATCCGGTGACGGCGGATTCGATTTCCGTTCTGGTCAGGAACCATTTCCGACTTCCCTAGGCAATCATGTAGTGTATTATTGTACTTGCCTCACAATATACAAATTCTTGCAATGGCAGGCAATACAAAGCCCTTCAATGAATAACTTTGAAAGTGCTCAAAGAACACTAAGTTGCATAGAAAGAAGACAGGTCAAGTTCCAGTGGAAACATAAAACCATAAAGAATAGGGAGAAGAAGCAGAAGCAGGAGAATAAGAAGATGAAGAAGAGTACAACAAGAAGTTCTAGGTTTTGTGTTGATTAAATAGGGTTGGAATTCTAATAGGCAATTTTGTATTATTATGGAGAAAAAGCCAATCTCTTGTAGCAAATTCATGCTATCCAGTTTCGTACTAATGGCCCAGTCAATGCAATGTATGGTACGGGCAAACACTCGTATCGACGTGAACTGGAACCAATTGAACTCCGAAACAGTTATATAAACAGTAAAGCACTAGCGTGCACAGGGGGGGGCAAGGGGGGGCACTTGCCCCCCCTTCTATAAAAAAAAATATATGCACCATTTTTGCAATTCTTGCACCTTGCATCTTACCACGCAATGTTGAGAATCACTGAGCCATGGTGCACCATTGAAACATACAATTTCTTAGTATCTCATGCACAACCATGATGTTCTCAGAATCATCTAGGCTAAACTCACGCACCATCTTCTAACTAATCAGTGATGTCAGCACCATATTCGAATAACATGCACCATTTTGGCATTTCGTATTCCATGTACGTGAACCATGGTGACTTCGGCACCACATTGAATTCTAAGCACCATTTTTGCAATTCGTGCATCTAGCCATACAAAATAACGAGTATCACTGAATAACAATGACGACTAATACAGCACACTAACATCATGCACCTTCTTCAAAGCTTTCAATACACCATCATGATGTCCACAGAATGATCTAGGTATCCACATATTATGATGATCGCATGAAATGTCTTTTTATCAATTAAGTATCTAATACCTCATACTGATATGCACCATCATGAAACTTCATGCACCATCACAGCTCTTCAAGCACCATTTCAGCGTTTATCATATCATCTAGGCATCTTAAGCACTGTAATGCCGTGAGCATCACATAAAATACATTTTTTTTGTATGATATGCACCATTTTTGCAATTCGTGCACCTAACCATATTGATAAGCTTTGAAAAACGGTGACAACTAATGCATCATCTAGCATCATGCACCTTCTTCAAAGCTTTCCAACCACCATTTTGACATTCACTATATCATCTAGGCATCTTATGCACTATTATGATGTGGTTCACAAGTGAATTTGATGCACCATTTTGACATTTCGCATACAAAATAGCATTCCTTGTTCCTGGTCTATGTTGATTTCTGTGCAGTATTGAGTTTCCTGCACCATTTTTGCAATTCGTGCACCTACATATGGAATTTGTTGAGTATAACTGAATTATGGTAAAACTAATGCACCATACAAACATCATGTAGCTCCTTTGCATTCCATGCACCACCATGATGATCACATAAATATCTAAGCACCATCTCACGCGTCATCTAAGCATTTAATTCACATTTAAATTTCATAAGCTACATTTTGCCATATCGTACACCAAATTGTATTCCATGTACCTGATCCATGTTGACTTCCGCACCACATTAAAAATTCTATGCATCATTTTTGCAATTCTTGCATTTTGGATCTAATCACCCAATGTTGAGAATCACTGAATCATGGTGGCAACAAATGCACCCCTGATACATACAATTTCTTAGTATCTCATGCACACCCATGATGTTCTCAGAAACATTTTTAGGCTAATCTCACGCACCATCTTTTAACTAATCAGTGATGTCAGCACCATATTCGAATAACATGCACCATTTCGGCATTTCGTATTCCAAAACTGTAATCCATGTACGTGAACCATGGTGACTTCGGCACCACATTGAATTCCAAGCACCATTTTTGCAATTCGTACACCTAGCCATACACAATGTCGAGTGTCGCTGAATAACGGTGACAACTAATACAGCACACTAACATCATGTACCTTCTTCAAAGCGTCCACAGAATGAACTAGGTATCCACGCATTATGCTGATCTCATGCACTATCTTTTAATCAACTAGAAATCAAATACATCATACTGATATGCACCATCGTTAAATTTCATGCACCATCAAAGCTTTCCAATCACCATTTCAGCGTTTATTATATCATCTAGACATCTGATGCACCATTATGTTGTGAGCATCACATAAAATACTTTTATTTTGTATTCTATGCACCATTTTTGCAATTCGTGCACCTAACCATGCAACATGTTGATAATCTTTGAATAACGGCGACAACTAATGCAGCACACTAGCATCATACGCCTTCTTCAAAGCTTTTCATGCACCATTTTGGCATTCATTATACCATCTAGGTATCTTATGCACCATTATGATGCGGTTTACATTTGAATTTGATGCACCAGTTTGGCATTTCGCATACGTGCCTGGAACATGTTGATTTCTGTGCCACATTGAGTTTCCTGCACCTTTGCACGAATTGCATGTGTACCTTAATATGAAACATGACGAGTATAACAGAATCATAGCTAATGCACCATACATACATCATTCATTCCATGCACCACCATGATGTTCACAGAATCATCCAAGCATCATCTCACGCACCATCTTTGAATCAAATATGTGTCTAATTGCGAAATAATGCACCATTGTTAAATTTTATGCATTACTAAAGCTTTCAATGCGTAATCGTGGCGTATATCTGTAGTAAACCGTGAAGGCATTCCAGGAGAAATCCTTGGAGAAATTTTAGGAGGAATCCTTGAAGGACTTTCTGGAGGAATCCCTGAAGGCATTACTAAAGAAGTGCTTGAAAGAATTCTTGAACGTAGCTCTCAAAAACTGGAAGAGGAGTCTAGAGAATTTCCTGTATAATTTGCAGGAGGAAATACTAAAGGAATTGCTAGAAAAATTATTGAAGGAATTCCCTGGAGGCATTTCTAAATGAAACCTTGAAGAATTTCCTGGGGGAATCCGTAGAGGAATTCGTGAAAGAATTCATTGAGGAATTTGTGGAGAAATATTTCGAAAAACTCCTGGACAAATTTTTGGAAGAGTTCCAGCAGGGGCTCATTAACGAACCCCTGGAGTAAACTCTGGAGGCATTCCTGGAGAAATTCCTGGACGAATTTCTGGAGGATTCTCTGAAGGCAATCCTGAAGGAATCCTTGGGAGAATGCCTGGAGGTTTCCTTGAAAGAATTCCTGGAGGAACTTCTGAAAGAATGTCCGGAGGAATTTCTGAAGGAATCCCTGAGGAAATTTCTGGAGGAACATTTGGAGGAGTTTCTAGAAGAATTCCTGGAGGAAGCTATGACAAATTCCTGGAGAAATCCCTGATGTAATCCCTGGAGGAATTCCTGAAGGAATCCGTGAAGGAATAACAGGATGAAACACTGGAGGGGTAACAGAAGGAATTCATGAAGGAATCCATGAAATAATTCATGGAGGAATTCCAGGATCAATTGCTAGAGGAATTCCTGAAGGATTTTTTGGAAAAATTCCTGCATGAATTTGTGGAAGAATTACTCGAGGAATTCAATGACGAATCCTTGCAGAAATAACTGGAAAAATCTGTGGAGGAACTTGTGGATCAATTTCTGGAGGAATCAGTGGAGTCATTCCTGAAGGAATTTTTGGAAGAATCCGCGAAAAAAATCTTGGAGGAATTTCTGGAGGTATGCTTTCAAGAATCATTGGAAAAATTTCTAGAGGATTTTCAGGAGGAATACTTGGAGGAATCCCTGGAGACATTCATAGAGAAAATCCTAGAGAAAGCTTTGAAAAAAATCCTAGAGAAATCCCTGCTGTAATCCTAGGAGGAATTCCTGAAGGAATTTGTAAAGCAATTCAAGGATGAATCCCCGGAGAATTATTAGAGAAACTTCTATAAGAATCCCTAGAGGTTTTTCTGGAGAAATTCCTAAAAAAATGTAGGAATTCCTGAAAGAATTTCTGGAGGATTTCCTGAAGGAGTTCTTTGAAAAATTTCTGGAAAAGTATTTGCGGCTTCCTGAAGGAATGATTAAAGGAACTCCTTGAGCAAAAGAATTCCTGGAGGGATGTTTGAGGAATATCTAAAAAAATCATTGATGAATCCCTGGAGAAATTCCTGGCGAAATCTATGGGGGATTACCTGATGTAATTTTTCGAAGAATTCCTGGAACAGTTCCAGAAGAAGTTTTTTTTTCTGGAGTAAACCGTGGATAAATTCTTGTAGGAATACCTAGAGGAACTCTTGGAGGAATCCATGACGAATTTTTAAGATGATTTTCTGGAGCAATTAATAGAGAAATTTTTATAGTTGTCACAGGAGAAATTTCTGGAGAAATTCCTTGAAAAATTCCAGAAAAAAATCCTGAAAAAATGTCTGTAGAAATCCCTGGAGAAATTTCTCGAGGAATTCCTGGAAGAGTTCCGGGAGAAATTTCTTCAAGATTTTCTGGAGAAATCCGAGCAGGAATTCATTTAGGAGTCCTTGTAGAAATTCCTGGAGGAATCTCAGTAGAAATTCCCGAAGGTATTCAAGATGGATTTTTTGCAGGGATAATGGAGGAATTTTTGCAGGAATAATGGAGGAGTTCCTGGAGGAATTTCCGAAAGAATTTATTGAGGATTTTTTTGCGAAACATCCCTGGAGAAATTCCTGGATGATTTTCTTGAGGAGTTTCTGGGGAAATTCCTGGAGGAATCCATGTTTGAATTCCGGGAGGTATTTCTGGATAAATTCCTGAAGATTTTTTTGGTGGAATAACTAGAGAAATTTCTGGATAAATTCTTTAAGAAATTTCTGGACAAATATTTAAGGCTTCCCGGAGGAATGTCTAGAGAAACTCCTCGAGGAATTTGTGAAGGTTTTTTTTTTGAGTAATTTCTGAAGAAACTCATGGATGGACTCCTGGATGAATTCCCGACGAAATTCCTGGAGGAATCCATGGAGATTCTTAAAGGAATTCCTAGAGCAATTCCCAGAAAAGATCCGGGAAAAATCCCTGCTGTAATCCTAGGAGGAATTCAAGGATGAATCCCTGGAGAATTCCTAGAAAAAAATCTGGAAGAATCCTTAAAGATTTTTCTGGAGAAATTCCTGAAAAAATGAAGGAATTCCTGGGAAAAATCTGGAGGATTTCCTGAAGGAATTCTTTGAAAAATTTCTGGAACAGTTTCGGGAGAAGTTTTTTTCTGGAGAAATCCGTGGATGGACTCTTGGAGGAATACCTAGAGGAATTCTTGGGGGTATCCATGAAGATTTTTTTTGAAAATTTTCTGGAGCAAAAACTAGAGAAATTTTTATAGTTGTTCCAGGAGATTCCTAGAAAAATTCCAGAAAAAAAAAATCATGAAAAATTTTCTGTAGAAATCCCTGGAAAAATTTCACGAGGAATTCCAGGAAGAGTTCCGGGACAAATTTCTTCAGGATTTTCTGGAGAAATCCGAGCAGGAATTCCTTAAGGTATCCTTGCAGAAATTCCTGGAGCAATCCTTGTAGAAATTCAAGATGGAATTACTGAAGAAATTTTTAAAGGAATGAATGGAGCAATTTCTGGAGGAATTCCCGAATGAATTCTTTGAGGTTTTTTTTTGCGAGACATTCCTGGAGGAATTTCTGGAGAAATTCCTGGATGATTTTCTTCAGGAATCTCTAGAGAAATTTCTGGGAGAATCCATGTTTGCATTCCGGGAGGTATTTCTGGATAAATTCCTCCAGATTTTTTTGGAGGCATTCATTTATGAGTTCTTAGAGGAATAACTAGAGAAATTCCTGGATGACTGCTTTAAGGAATTTCTGGACAAATATTTAAAGCTTCCTGGAGGAATGTCCTCGAGGAATTAATGAAGGATTTTTTTGAGAAATTTCTGAAGAAACTCATGGATGAATTCCCGAAGAAATTTCGGAGGGATCCATGGAGAAATCTCTGGAGAAATTCCTAGAGAAATTCCCGCAAAAGATCCGGGAAAATATTTTAGGATTTTCCGGAGGAATTAGACGAGGAGACATTCATAGAGAAAATCCTGGAGACAATATTGGAGGAATCCCTGGAGGTATTTCATGAGGATTCCATGGAAGTTTCCCTGGAAGAATTCCTAGAAGAGTTCTAGGAGAAATTGATATAGGATTATGTGGAGGATTCCGTGAAGGATTTCCTGGAAAAATCCCTGGATGAATGCCTTGAGAAATTTCTGGTGGAATCCATGGAGGGAGGAATTTCTGAAGTAATTCCTGAAAAAAAAATCCTGGAGAAATTCCTGGAGGAATCCATGGAAATATCCCTAGAGGAATTCTTGGAAGGGTTCCGGGAAACATTCCTTTAAGATTCTCTGGAGGAATTCTGACAGAAATACCTAGAGGATTTTCTGGATTAATTCCTGGAGGTATTTCTGGATGAATTTCTGAAGAAATTCATGAATAAATCCTTGAAGAAGTCCTTGAGAATTTCCTGTAGAATGTCCTGGAGGAATCCATGGAAGAACTGCTCGAGAAATTTCAGGAGGAATTCCTGGAAGAGTTCCGGGAGAAATTCCTTTAGGATTTTCTGGAGGAATTTGTAGAGCAATTCCTTGAAGAATCCCGGGAGGAAATATTGAACAAATTCTGGCAGACATTCCTAAAGGATTTTTTCTAGAAGAAATTTCATGAGGAATCTCTGGAGGAATTCCTGGGGGTAATTCTGGAGGAATTCCTGGAGGTAATTCTGAAGAAATTTCTGGAGTATTTACTGGAGGAATTATTTGGGGAAATTCTGGAGAAATATATGAGGCTCCATGAAGAAATTTCTGAAGGAACTCCTCGAGAAATTTCTGAAGGAATTTCTGGAGGAATTTCTGCAGGATTTTTTTTAAGAATTTCTGAAGAAATTTTTTAACGAATCCCTGCAGGAACTCCTTGAGAAACTCCTAGAAAAAGTTCTTGAGGAATTCTTTGAGGAATGCAAGGAGAAATCCCTGTAGTTCTGGTGAAAATTCCCAGAGGATTTTTTAGAGGAAGGAGGAGTTCCTGGTAGAATTTCTGGCGCTCTTCCTTAAGAAATTTCTGAAAGAATTTTTGCGAAGGAATTTTTGCGGAATTTCTGAAGAAATTCATGAATGAATCCTCGGAGGAATTCCTGTCGAAATGCCTTGAGAATTTCCTGGAGGAATCCATGGGGGAATTTTTCGAGGAATTCTAGGAGGAATTCCTGGAAGAGTTCCGCTTCATTTAGGATTATCTGGAGGAATGCGAGGATCAATTCTTGGAGGAATCCCTAGATGAAATATTGTAGGAATTCTGACAGTAATTCCTAAAAGAAAATTTCAGGAGGAATCTCTGGAGAAATTATTGGAGTATTTACCAGAGGAATTATTTGAGGAATTTCTGGTGAAATATATGAGGCTTCCTGGAAAATTAATGGAGGAATGCCTGAAGGAACTTCTCGAGGAATTTCTGAAGGAATATCTGGAGGAATTTCTGAAGATATTAATAATTGCATCCCTGGAGGAGTTCCTGAAGAAATTTCAGGAAAAAAATCTCGAGCAGAAGAAAATATCAACAGCAAAATAATTTTTTTTTTAATTTTTACTAACGTGTATTTTAACTTAAATGCTAATTCTACACTCCATAATAAAATATGTTATTTTGGCATAATAACTGTATAATGGAATTGGAAATTTATATGTTATTACCATATCTTATTTTGTTATAAACTTGTCTGTCATAAGCGGCAAAATAACAAAAATCATAACAAAAAATGTTCCTGGAATACCAATATAATAACAAGTTATATTAGATCAAAACCATTTTAATAACATTGAATCTTGCAATAAATTTGAGAACTTGTTATTACTGTGTTAGAGTTCATCACATATTTATACATTTTCAATAAAAGAATAATAACAAAACTTGGTCTACAACAAAGCATATAATTGAAATGTTATTTAGTGGATGAATCTCAATAGTTTGATCATAACAAAATAAGATTGCCAGGCAAGACATGTTATAAAAAAGTAATACTTTGATAAGCTCATAATAACAAATTATGATATAAAACAGGCTATGTGATTCTGTTGTTATGAATTTGATATTCTCCTCTGCTCGGGATCCTGGAGAAATTCCTAGGGGATTCCGTGGAGGATTCCCTGGTGGAATTTCTCGCGGAATCATTCGAGGAACTCCCGGAATTCCTGAAAGAGTTTTAAAAAAAAAATCCTGAAGAAATTCCTGAAGGAATCCGTGGAGGATTTCCTGGACAACTTCCTTGCGGAATTCCTCGAGGAATTCTTGGAAGGGTTCCGGGAGACATTCTTGGGGAACTCAGGGCAGAAATTCCTACAGGATTTTATGAAGGAATGTCTGGAGGAACTGCTGGAGGAATTTCAGGAGTTCTTCCTCGACAAATTTCTGAAAGAATTCCTGGTGGAATTTCTGGAGGATTTTTTGTGGAATTTCTGAAGAAATCCATGAAGGAATTTCTGATGAAATTGTTTGAGAATTCCCTGAAGGAATCCATGGAAAAATCCTTGGAGAAATTTCTTGAGGAATACCTGGAAGAATTCCGTGAGAAATTCCTTTAGCATGTTATGGAGGCATTCGTGGAGGAAATATTGGGGAATTCTGACAGACAGACATTCAGGAGTTTTCCTAGAAAAATGTGAGGAGGGATCTCTGGAGGAATTTTAGGAGTATTTACTGGAGGAATTCCTGAGGGATTTATTTGAAGAATTTCTGGAGAAATATATGAGGCTTCCTGGAGAAATGTCTGAAAGAACTCCTCGAGGAATTTCTGTGGGAATTCGTGGAGGAATTTCTAGAAGAAGTTTCTGAGGAATTTCTGAAGAAATTCAGTAATGAATCCCTGAAGAAATTCCTTAAGAAATTTTTGGAAAAAAATCCTAAAGAAATTCCAAGAGGATTGCTTGGACGTATTCCTGGAAGAGTTTTGGAAGAAATTCCTTTAGGATTTTCTGCAGGAATCCGTGGAGGGAAATCACTGGTTGCATATTGGAGGAATTTCTAAAGAAATTTCTTTAGGAACCCCTCGAGGAATTTCTAAAGGAATATCTGGAGGAATTTCAGAAGAAATTCATTATTGAATCCCTGAAAGAATTCCTGAAAAAAATCCTGGAAAAAATCCTGGAGAAACTACTGGAGGAATCTGTGGAGGATTTCCTGTAGAGATTGCTCGCGAAATTTTTGGAAGAGTTCCGGGAAACATTCTTTTAGGATTCTCTGGAGAACTCTGGCTGAAATTCCTAGAGGATTTTCTGGAGAAATCCCTGGAGGAATTTCATGAGGAATTCTTGGAGGATTTTTTTAGGAATTCCTGTAGGAATTTCTGGCGTTATTTTTTGAGAAATTTCTGGAGGAATTTGTTGAGGAGTTTTAGAAGGATTTTTTGAAATGATTCATTGATGAATCCCTGAAGGAATTCCTGAAGAAATTCGTTGAGAATTTCCTGGACAATTTTCTGAAGGAACTCCTTGAGGAATTTCTCATAGAATCCCAATATGAAGTACTTGGTGATGTTGGCACCACAACATGTTGAAACCCCTACTTGGGAATTCATATTGCGTGTAACACCATCATTCTATTTTGCACCATGATCATACATATATTGCACCATTATTATAGTGCCCCCCCTAAGCAAGAACCCTGCGCACGCTAGTGCAGTAAAGATATTCCACTCATCTTGTTATGATACAAGTTCGCCAGAGCCAGGCAGTCGGCAAGGCACCACACACCACCACCGTTCACATTTATCACACAATTTCGACGCGCAATTCAAACACACGGCTGAACGGGCGTCGTCGTCGTCGACGACAATGCCAATGGCTGTCTTGTCTGCGCACGGCGGTTAGCAAACCCATTTAAAACATCCTTTTTATTTATTTTTTTTACTCTGCTTGCTTGCTTGCTGCTTCGATTTACATTCCGGAAATCTTCTTTGAATTATTCATTTCCGCGCCGTTGGCTAATGTCGAAAAAGCACTAAAGCGCACGATAGGAAAATAAACAAACATCGCAAAACCATTTCAAATGGGAGAAAGTCACATTTTTATTCGGTTTCTGAGTGATACTGATGCCAAGCCAACCGACCGCGTGCGCCAAGCTTGAGTCCTCGACGACGAGCTTGTTGGATCTCGGGAAGTGTGGAACCACGTTATAGACAGAAAGGTACAAGAAGACCATGGCAAGACAGAAATGAAATATCGATGCACTTCGAAGCCGCGAAAGCCGCGCAGATGAGATGAGATCCATGTAAAACAAAAGTGGAAAATTAAAGATAAAAATCCGATTAGAATCAGAATTACAATAATAACCAGCGAGCCAATACTAACCAGAGAGAAAGAGAGAGCGCGTAAAAAGGTCGGTTAGCTTGCATAAAGAGGTTTCGCAAAAAAAAGGAAAAATAATCCTCATTGAATTATTCATGACTTAAAGTCGATGCTGAGCATAAAACAATATAACCAAACGCGAGGAAAAATGAGTACCCGAACAAACAGCGGAAAAGGCGAAAAACAAAAACAACATGCTCGCACTTAATGGGAAAACTTGCTTCTGCTTGCACCACACTGACTGCCTGACTGCCTCGCGAACCAAGGCTCTCTGTACGTATGTTTCTCAGCGCGGGTAAATGGAATCAGGCCACGGTGGAATGCTGTGCTCCAATGGCATACGATTAGACATATTATTTGGATTCGGTTTATGCGGTTGGTAATCACATATCATTGTCGGGGAGCACCATTGAACCTAGTTATCGGAAGTGAATTGTGTTGTTGCTGCTGCTATTGCTATGCTACTGTTCTGTTATTTACTTGTGGTCATCTAAAATCCCCTCATACAAAGAGGTATACGAAGGTATGTACTCACGTTTTTGTGCTCTGTCGCTAACACATCCCACATGGATGCAACGATTTTGGACACCTCTCCGAAGGACGCGTTCGGCGATTGACCCTTGATGGCAGCTTGAGTGTCACGGAAGAACAGTGCATACGCGGAGACGGGTCTGCAAAAAAAGAAAAAAAAAAGTCATTTTTGAAAAAATATCAGTTTAGCAGGTTTGTACAAAAAAATCAAAAGGAACGATTTTACATATAACTATGTTGCACACTAAAAAACGCTGAAATGTACCATGTACAAACCACTAAAAAAAAAACCGGTGGTCTTATATGGGCACCAGACATGGAACTTGCACGAGGAGGACCTGCAAGCACTCGGAGTTTTCGAACGACGCGTGTTAAGGGCGATCTTCAGCGGTATGCAGGAGAACGGTGTATGGCGGCGAAGGATGAACTACGAGCGCTGTGCACTACAGTGAGCGAAGCATCTAGAAGGTTGCCGAAGCCAGAAGCATACGGTGAACAGGACATGTTGCAAGCCTGACGGATAGCAACCCTGCAAATATTGTGTTCGCAAGAAAAAGTACAACCCAAGAATGTAACCGGTTGGTTTCAATCTTTAAATTTTTGTTGTGTATGAATATATGTATTTGTGAAAATTCACGTTTTTAGAATATGAGAATACAGTAGACCCACCCTAGTGAGAGAGTGTACCGCTGCAAATATTTCTGTATACGTTGCTGAACTCGCAGTGGCAAATGGGAATTGGTAAATGATAGTAAAGAATGATGGAATGAAAGAAATAATACGATGGAATGATGCCACTGGGCGCTGCCATCTTCCAAAAAATGAGAAGATTGACCAGAAAAGAAACAGGTGTCCTTGTGTTCAGACTCGTGTAGTGCAGTGCTCATAGGATAACCCTCCTCCTCCCCCTCCTTTGAGGGGCGGGAATTGGGATGCTAGCCTGCCCCCGTTCAGGTTATTATTAGGTCCGGTATTAACCTTTTGACTACACTGACGGAAACCTCTAATTCCTTTGTAACAGGACCTCGTATCCGTTTTAATAGAACGGTCAAAACACGACGGCTCGGAAGTCAATATGGCTTCCGAGCCTAATCGCTAAGAAACCGCCATCGTCCCCTGCAGGACGATTCCCTCAGGCCGTTGGCCTTAATCGCCAAAGAGGGACCCTTCTTGGCACGGTCGTTCCGGTATCGTCCCAGTTAACCAGTGATCGTATACGATGTTGTACAAGATGTTAAAGAGGAGGCGATATGCGTACATTTTACATGCGCCTAAATGGAGGCATGCACGCATATGGCCTCCACTTTATCATCTTATACAACATCGTATACGATAACTGGTTTACTGGGGTCCTGGGCCGTGCCGATTACTCCAAAGAAGGATGACGCCTGATCGCCCAACACCATCCAGCAACTCCCGCTGATCCCCGTCGGCTGAGCACCGACGTATACCCGCTATACAAGTTGCCCCGGCGGCGTATTCCGGCCACATGGTAGTGGAGGAGCAGCCGTGTGAGCCAAAGCGATGCGGGAAGCTACATTAGTGAGTAAATAGGCCTAATAATATAACCTCGCTTACACGCAACATAAACTGCCATACCCACACCCACACGTCACACTAGGAACCTTAACCCTCTAATACCCAAATTTTTGATTTTGATCTAAATATCATTTTTCGTCATCTAAAATCGATTTAAACATGTTTGGGAAGATGATTCTTTTTAATTCTCGATTTCGTCAATTTCACTTTTTGATTTTTCTAATTTTTATTTTTGAACATCTCAACACTTTTATATTTTTCCTGGAAGCCAATTTGGGAAACGGATTTTTTTGAGATGAAAACATTTTGAGATTTTATGATTATTGTTGAAATATTAATATTTTAATTTTTTTTTCACAGAAATTTTTTTTCCGTGTAATTTTAAGGAAAATAATTTTAGAGTGTATTCGAATCCCTTAATCTATTAAACAAGGATAGAATGATTTGGGAAAAATTTAAAATATGTCAATTGTAGCGATTTAATACAACATAAACAATGACTTCTAAAAGGTGACTAAAACATCAATTTTTCAATGATTTTTTAAAAATGTAAGTACGCTTCAAAATTCACCAAAAACCATTTTGAGATATACAGAACAGCCCTAACTATCAGCCAAAAATATAAAAAGTTTGATTTTCCACGAAACAAAAATTACAAAAATGCTCAAACTATACCCCGTCTAAAGGCGGGATTGGGTATTAGAGGGTTAATAAATTGTTAGAAATGTGAACTTTCTTAGTTTTTCATACGTTGCCGCGAAGCCCTTCCGATTACCAAGTAGCATAACGGCCCTGAGACCCAGTTCGAGGGGTCTCATGTTACTGAGCTTGTTTTCGGGTGTAATTGGGAGTCACTGTGGCTGCGGAGCAGCCCTGTAAGTCTCTGTAGTTACAAGAGACACACTTGTCACATAATAGTCATGGAGGCGCAGGTTTGTGTTACACATAAGTCACTGAGACTTACTTCTAGCAAGTAAGTATTTATTTGTTAGAAGTAAGTCACACAGTCAGTCTGCAATACAGAAACCTGCGCCGAAGTGACTCTTTTGTGACAAATGTGTTACTTGGGAAGACGACGTGGTACGGTAAGACACGGTAAAGGCTGGTTAACGCGTAATACAGATCCTACACGGAAAAAAAAATGTCATGTCAAATCTACAGAGCTGCAGCAATACATGTGAGCTGGGAACAGTTTTATCGTGATGGGCAATATGCTCGATTGGTGACCGATCTACAAAAAATGTGCAGATTGAGGATCAAGAACCGATTCTTCAACTTTAATATTTTAGTATAATCAACGTGCACAGCACATACTCCGGAAGCACTGATGACGACAAACACGCATTCTACGGGCAGCTCGAACGCGAGTACAACTGCTGCCCAAGTCACGTCTAAGGAAACTTAGACGGTCAGGTAGGAGAAGAACTTCAAGCCGACGATTGGAAAGCTCAGCGCACAAAAGTTGACTCACCAAATTCACTGTTTTTTAAACATGTCCACACGTAGCAATTTTCTCCAGCACAGCCTCCCTTGCTGATGACCAAACTGAAGCAGATTGAAGAAGTACCCAAGTAACCACAGTGCTGAAGCCTTATTGCATGCAGATATACGGTGTATTTAATGCAATCATTACTTTACATGCAAACTTAAGGTTGATTTAAAGTGGAAGTGGGCAATTATAGAATCAAATTAAGATTATACTGGTATAATCTTGAAGTAGTCGCATAATTGCCCATTTCCACTTTAAATCAACTTTAAGTTTGCATGTAAAGTAATGATTGCTCTAAGTACACCGTATATCTGCATGCAATAAGGCTTCAGCACTGTGGTTACTTGGGTAGGGTGGAGCTTATTTTACAAAATCTCTCCGGGAAATGATTTCCCAAATGGAAAGTGATCTACTGGCCGAAATAAGTGAGCTGTGCAAAAATGAGCGACTTTGGTCGACATATACGGGTTGCGCAAAAAGTTTGCGCGGAATTGCAATACCTATCTCTATTGGTTTTTGAAATATTTGAAACAAAATGTCCTCTTTATGTATTTTTTTTTGCGTTTGTTACTAAAGTAGGACAATTTTTTAAACTTGGTAACAACAATGACCTACTGCTCATAAACATGACGTCCCGTTTGGATAGATCCACTCGTCGTAGCTAGGAAGAGTTGTCATCCACCAACGACCATGACACGCTGAAGGAACTCGTAGAAGCCCCGGGTTCGCATTCTGGAAACCCTACCATGCAAGGCTGCATGCAGAGGCTATTAGATCATCCAACCAACCTCCACTCAAGCAATAACGAATCTCAACAGTGAAATTCAGTTTCATACAGCCTTCTGGAGGAAGCTGCTTTGAAACTACTGACAGGTTCGACAGGTTTTTGTTGGCAACAGCAGTTGCCGTTGTTGAAGACGGTAATGGCAATAGCATCCCAGCTCGTGCTCTTCTCGCTTTTGGATCATAAAGCAAGTTTATCACCGAACGAGCGGGTAAAGGCGCTTAAGCCTAGGCGTAAGAGCCAGGGAAAATACCGTTGTCCCATCGCAGGATTCCAGAGGAAATGGAGTGACATTAACATTCTTAGCAAAGTCACTTCCAACGAAGCGGTATATTATTCTCACCTTTCACGGAACGGTTGGTACGAGATGTCCCCGTTTTCTGATTACAATAACAATAACAACGCTGCACAGTATGCCTGGCCGCTTTAATGCTTGTAATGCATCTCTGACGGACTGCAACCATTATAAATGTGTAGTATTAAATGTTACTTATCTCCTAACTAAGCTATCCCCAATCACTAGTAGGCCATGACTGGGAACAGACTTTGACACTTGACTTAACTAGATCATTCCTGAATAAACGCTTAAACCGAAAGCACGTATTATTTTAATTGCTACAAAATGACAAGAAAAATGATAGGAGTAGTCGATCCTATCATTTTCCAGGATTCTTTCAATGAATGGCCGTGCATATGTAGACTAGACTAGAAAGCAAGTTTATCACCGAACGCCTCAGCCAGTGCATGAAGCTTTCTCGTAGTAAGGTAATTATTGCGATTCTTGGCATTGCTTAGGCATCAGCAACCAAGGTCAACCAAAGGAATGTCACGGTGTGTCTGGTGGGCAACATTAATTTAAAAAAATCGGTATCGCTAAGACACCCACCAAACGAAAGCTAAGGGTCACCCCTTTCATTTGAGACTTAAATGAGAAAATTCTATCGGCGGGTCTAGAACATTTTTTTTTTTTTGAAAAATATGATATTTTTTAATTTTTTTCGAAGAACACATTAATGACAAAACACTGTTTTTTCATTGAAAGCATGACTTTCCGACGATATATATTTTATATTCTGTTTATTATTCTACCCATAAAAGCATAATAGTCCCATGTGAATGGGAAAACCAGCAGTTGACAGTTTTGTGTTTATGAGCAGTTTGGTGAAGGTAGTAGAACAGTGAGTATAAAATCGAGTTAAATGCTGTTCCTTTGAATTCCAATTATGTGTTTGCATCCTATGACAGATACGTATACGTCTTTAGTGCCTCGTATTTGACTGGTACCAGCAGGTTAACAATCAGCTCGTACCGTCATTGGGTTCTTCAGATTTGTGCTCTTGAAATTTCGGGGTGTAATTTCGTCATATATTCTCCTCAAACAGCTTCTCAACTTCAATGTGCGTCTGGTACTCAAGACACATGTTTTCTTTCATCATCGTCTTCTTCTTTTTCTCCTTCTTCTTCTTCTTCTTCTTGGCGTAACGTCCCTACAGGGACAAAGCCTTCTTCTCAGCTTGTTCTATGAGCACTGTAGGAGATATAAGGGCCTGTTCATAAACCACGTAGACCAAATTTTGACCATCTCAGAACCCCCCTCCCCCCCCCCGTAGACTTTCGTCCATACAAAAATTTTGAAATTTGTATGGAGCGTAGACTTTGGCCAGCATGTGTATAGCATGTGTATAGCGTGTGACTTGCCCGAAAATACTGTATGCTCAGGGAAGTCGAGGAAATTGTCTTCACAAAAATCTCCTGGACTGACCGGGAATCGAATCCGTCATCCTCAGCATGGTTATGCTGGATACCCACGCCTTTACAGCTGTGGCTTTATGGGCCCTTTTCGTTATCAAAAACAAATCATCGGTGAACAAAATTGGTTTACTTTTCTGGTCACTCGTTGACGCCGGTTTCCATCTGGATGGCAGTTCATGAATATTTGAGAGATTCATCTGATCAGCCTGATCTCTAGGTTTTGTCCGCAAATATTCAGCAACCGCAGCAACTTTATGAGAAGTCTTAATGATGTTCAACAAGTTTCGATGTGCTTCAGCTTTAATGCAAACAAGTTGTTTGCCTTTGATCATCTCCCTGCAGCATCTAGAACACTTCTGCAACGAGCAATTTCTTTTTTCGTCATCGGTAGTAGCGCTAGATCTGCCACGTTTGCCCTTTATTAGAGGTTGTAGTTCTTGCAGCACTACATATTTCACAAACAAGGGCCGCAACTCCAAGTAGAAGGTTTCACATAATATTTAAACTCATAGAGAGTAAATCTAATGGGTATATTCGAACCATTGAATGAGATAAATTTAAATGACCAAGTCCGAACTTTTTTGTAGGATAGCTGCTATATCTGATATCTTTCAGGAAAAGTTGTTATAATATCAACAACCTGCAAGTAGAAACAAGACCAAGTTAAGACATTTTCAATCCGTTCTGATGATTATGTGTGTGCTCAGACATATGTACTTTAATGTAAAACATGTGTTTATATTAACGAAGCTGTAGAATTCAATGAAAAGTTGCTAACTCTTCTATAATGTCACGATGCTAGGAGAGGATCAAACTATTGATAACCGACAGATTAGCACATTGTTCCTAGTACATATATATTGTGCAAACGTTAGACATGTAGCATTAATTATTCTATTTTTGTCAGTTGAGTAAGGCTACCTGTTTACAAAGATATTCGATTACTAATAATTTTTATGTTGAATTACTCGTTACAAGACAATTTTACTTAACTTTTCTAAAACTGTGAATATTAACTGTTTTCGTTGATAATTGTGGCAGAAAAAAATCTTCAAACACAATACGTACTCCTTGGTTCCATTTTCCACGTCACATAGGGGTTTCTTGTCATAGTTGTTTCTTAAAATGTAAGGAGCCATACCAAACTGCAATAGTCTGAATTAACAAAAAATGTTTAAGTCTTTGATACCATTAAGGTGCACAAATTGAAAAATACCGGCATGTGGTAATTCTATCTTAGCCACGGCATACAACAATACATTAACCTAGGTAATCATCAATTTTTAACGTAAACATGTAACGTCATTATTATTGTTCCTTCACGTTGATAAAATTGGTGTGGAGTTCTAGATCGTTTTATTCATGCTTTTGAACGATTCAAATTGCACCATCAAAAAACTTCCAGTATTCCGAAATGCATTACCTTCCAAATGTTGTACCCCGTGATCCGAGCTACTTTGATGTATGTTCTATTTTTGTTTACATTAATCGGCCTACTTCGATCGTAAAACTTTTAAATCATGAGACACTGTAAATAAAAACTAAGAAAATTGCAGCCATAATAACTTCTTCCACATGTATAGAAGGCGAATTTTATTTCTGCATATGCCTAAATACTGCTGAAATTCTATTTCAACTGCCTTCGATATTTTTTGTGCACTTTATGTCTTAACAACATTTTTCAAGGGAAATTTTGAATATTCATTTGACCCGTTTACTCTTTCAAAAAGACACGTTACTAATGGGCAACCTCATACATGCCCATTTGGCTACACTCATGATTGAAAAGAGAAAAAACATAAGTTTTGAAGCTATTAATATTTGAAAAAAAAAAATTATTCTAGATCCGCCGATAGAACTTTCTCATTTTAGTCTCAAATGAAAGAGGGGACCTTTAGCTTTCGTTTGGTGGCTGTTTTAGCGATACCGATTTTTTTAAATTAATTTTGTTCTATCAGACACACCGTGAATGTAGTCACGATGAGTTCCTGGTTGCCGCGTTCTCGTGCCAGATGGGGTTTCTGGTGTTTACGAAAGTAACATTCAATCCCCCCACATCATCGTCCGGTGGTCAAAGAGGCTAGCACCTTGGTGGTTCGCGTGGTGTTTGACGCGTCTTGCGAAATGCAGTAATACATATATTTAACGATATTAACGTTACTGCTAGAGCATGTAATTCAACACGATCTCCGCTCCATTATCTTTCACTGCTGTACCATGCAGATTTTGCTGGTGGCTAACGTAAAAAAGATGTAAGGTCAGATTTTCATCCATCAGGATGATAGACCATTCCAAACAATTCTCTGGCGTTCATCTTCGGCGGAGGAAATAAATGTGTACGAATTGAACACGGCCACCAAACCGGCTTGTAGATGCTATTCCTTTTTTTTCTACCGCTTTCTGTTGTACGGATGGCTCGTGCAGCTGCTCCGTATAACTTCGAATTCCGTTGAGAATACTTCTTCTTGCACTAGCACCATTCCAGATCCTCTGCTGCATCAAGCTCTTCGCATGATAGAAATTTCGTGGTGATCGATGAGCCATTCGTTTTGTGTTGACAGTTCTGGTAGAAACGGCGTACATATGCGATTGCTCTCACCAGCCTCTCCCATTTGGAAAACCGCTGGAAAGGCATAATGGGTTCAGCCGTGTACTGAACATGAATACGGACGTTCGACAGCTTTTCATCTGAATGCTCCTCCTGCGTAGAATCCTGTTCAGGCTACTTAGACTCGTCCTCGTATAGGAATGCAGGACCGTTGAACCACCTGCAGTTTTCGTGGTAGTTGGGACCCTTTCCCCATTTCGCGGCCTCGTCCGCCACGTTTAGCTTGGTTGGCATCTATCTCCAATCTGCAACGTTCGTATCTTCGAGGACCTCCGTAATCCGGAATGCTACAAACTGCCGATATGCCCTATGGTCTGATCGAGTACCGTTTGGAATCGCTCCACATCACTCCAGACGAGGTATCCCAATTGATTGCAAAGGAGCCACTTTGGTCTTTGCACTAACCAAACAGCACCGGATTGTTCCGTTGTCCACAATTCTGAAGTTAGCAGTGGACGCGAAAACGCTTTCGCTTGCGTCTGCGAACACGTGCAACTCCGGCGGTTTATAGGATTCCCCACTGTATCCTGGGAAATAGCACCACGGGATCTTCACTTTTTTTTCTTTTGGGCGTGTAAGAAAACACGTCTTTGCCGGGTAGCCAGACTATTCTCAGGATGCGATCTTGCTGACTGTCCTTGTCCGTCACAAAGCTTTTTAGTTCTTGCGAATTTGGCTCTCGGATGCGCCTCAACATTTCGGGTGAGTTTGACATCCAATGTCGTATCTGGAAGCCGCCTGGAACGTGCACTGTTCGTATATCCGATGCTAGCTGAACCGCTTCGTCGACGCTATCCAGATGGTCGTCGACATAGTGGTTATCTATTATTGCCGCAGCTGTTTCTGGGGGGTCCATCGAATGTCCCATTACGTTTATATTTTTGGTAAATTGTGTAGAGCATGGTGAGCAAGTTGAACCAAATATGATCACAAACACTTGTATTGGGTCCTCCGGTTTGTCACGCCACAGAAACCTCTGTGCTTGTCGATCCTCGGGTTTCACCTCCACCTGATCGAACCATAATATCGGCGCCAATAGCAATTTGCTTCTAATGGTAGCGGCAGAGCACCGCTTGAAGAGGCACAAAGAAATCCGGACATTTCAGTAGACCTGAGTTAAATGATACTCCTTGTACGACGGATGTCACATCCCAGATGTGGCTTCTTCAACTTCTCCGGCTTCCGCGGATTCACAACGTTACACAAGGGCAAATACCAGATGCGATTTGGGTCCGATTCTTCCAATTCTTACTGCGAAGCTCGATGTGCGTAGCCTTCGCGGTGATTTGGACGTTCAAGACATTCCAGGCGCCACTCAGCCATCGGATAGCTGTTGGGAAATGCGAAATCGTCGTACTTCCAATGCAGGCTGGTATCGACCGGAAGGCGTCCGTACCGTTGTCGCTTCAAGAATTTTTCGTACCCGTTGATCGTCTGCCAATTCTACCGGTTTCACAGCAGACGCACCTACGCTTTCCGTAAAAAAAACTGTTTGATCAAGCTATCAAAATCGTCATCGTGGGTACGAGTGCAAATGCGGAGTACCCGGTGCGAAGTAGCTTGATCCGTTGGTCCAGTGCAGCCATACACCATCCACCCATCTTAATGTTGTAGCAGTTGCGAACTAGCAATCCGAAATTGATGACACTCTCCAACTTTTCGGAACTTGGGGCCGGTGCAGCTCGCACATCTGCCAGCAGAGTTCCAATGATGGATTCAGGTCGACCGTACTTAGCGTACGAATTATTTCCAGAACGTTCATCGGGTGAAGCAGAAAACAAATGACAGCTTCCCTAGCTTCCCCTTTCAGGCAACGCTGTAGCCGCAGATTCTCGTCGAAGTATCATACCACTCCGCGGGGTTTCCCAAAAATTGAGAAAGTTCCTTCGGGACGACGTGTCGAGCTGCCAGTTGCTGAGCAGTTGGAGTGTTGAAGTTGACCGCTTGTGCCCCACAACTTTGAGATAATACTAGGTTGAATCCCATTCCCTGCTGGTGCGCTGGATAATTGATGGCTTCATACGGATGCCCTAGTCTCGCGTTGATCGCCGCCGGGATATTCACTGCAGGGCCAAAAATCGTAATAATAGCCTCTGGGACTTGAGAAAATACCGAACTGGCTACTGGAGGAATGAGTGACGGACGGCTATGGAAATCTTCAGTTTTTATTTACAGTGTCTCATGATTTAAAAGTTTTACGATCGAAGTAGGCCGATTAATGTAAACAAAAATAGAACATACATCAAAGTAGCTCGGATCACGGGGTACAACATTTGGAAGGTAATGCATTTCGGAATACTGGAAGTTTTTTGATGGTGCAATTTGAATCGTTCAAAAGCATGAATAAAACGATCTAGAACTCCACACCAATTTTATCAACGTGAAGGAACAATAATAATGACGTTACATGTTTACGTTAAAAATTGATGATTACCTAGGTTAATGTATTGTTGTATGCCGTGGCTAAGATAGAATTACCACATGCCGGTATTTTTCAATTTGTGCACCTTAATGGTATCAAAGACTTAAACATTTTTTGTTAATTCAGACTATTGCAGTTTGGTATGGCTCCTTACATTTTAAGAAACAACTATGACAAGAAACCCCTATGTGACGTGGAAAATGGAACCAAGGAGTACGTATTGTGTTTGAAGATTTTTTTCTGCCACAATTATCAACGAAAACAGTTAATATTCACAGTTTTAGAAAAGTTAAGTAAAATTGTCTTGTAACGAGTAATTCAACATAAAAATTATTAGTAATCGAATATCTTTGTAAACAGGTAGCCTTACTCAACTGACAAAAATAGAATAATTAATGCTACATGTCTAACGTTTGCACAATATATATGTACTAGGAACAATGTGCTAATCTGTCGGTTATCAATAGTTTGATCCTCTCCTAGCATCGTGACATTATAGAAGAGTTAGCAACTTTTCATTGAATTCTACAGCTTCGTTAATATAAACACATGTTTTACATTAAAGTACATATGTCTGAGCACACACATAATCATCAGAACGGATTGAAAATGTCTTAACTTGGTCTTGTTTCTACTTGCAGGTTGTTGATATTATAACAACTTTTCCTGAAAGATATCAGATATAGCAGCTATCCTACAAAAAAGTTCGGACTTGGTCATTTAAATTTATCTCATTCAATGGTTCGAATATACCCATTAGATTTACTCTCTATGAGTTTAAATATTATGTGAAACCTTCTACTTGGAGTTGCGGCCCTTGTTTGTGAAATATGTAGTGCTGCAAGAACTACAACCTCTAATAAAGGGCAAACGTGGCAGATCTAGCGCTACTACCGATGACGAAAAAAGAAATTGCTCGTTGCAGAAGTGTTCTAGATGCTGCAGGGAGATGATCAAAGGCAAACAACTTGTTTGCATTAAAGCTGAAGCACATCGAAACTTGTTGAACATCATTAAGACTTCTCATAAAGTTGCTGCGGTTGCTGAATATTTGCGGACAAAACCTAGAGATCAGGCTGATCAGATGAATCTCTCAAATATTCATGAACTGCCATCCAGATGGAAACCGGCGTCAACGAGTGACCAGAAAAGTAAACCAATTTTGTTCACCGATGATTTGTTTTTGATAACGAAAAGGGCCCATAAAGCCACAGCTGTAAAGGCGTGGGTATCCAGCATAACCATGCTGAGGATGACGGATTCGATTCCCGGTCAGTCCAGGAGATTTTTGTGAAGAAAATTTCCTCGACTTCCCTGAGCATACAGTATTTTCGGGCAAGTCACACGCTATACACATGCTATACACATGCTGGCCAAAGTCTACGCTCCATACAAATTTCAAAATTTTTGTATGGACGAAAGTCTACGGGGGGGGGGAGGGGGGTTCTGAGATGGTCAAAATTTGGTCTACGTGGTTTATGAACAGGCCCTTATATCTCCTACAGTGCTCATAGAACAAGCTGAGAAGAAGGCTTTGTCCCTGTAGGGACGTTACGCCAAGAAGAAGAAGAAGAAGAAGGAGAAAAAGAAGAAGACGATGATGAAAGAAAACATGTGTCTTGAGTACCAGACGCACATTGAAGTTGAGAAGCTGTTTGAGGAGAATATATGACGAAATTACACCCCGAAATTTCAAGAGCACAAATCTGAAGAACCCAATGACGGTACGAGATGATTGTTAACCTGCTGGTACCAGTCAAATACGAGGCACTAAAGACGTATACGTATCTGTCATAGGATGCAAACACATAATTGGAATTCAAAGGAACAGCATTTAACTCGATTTTATACTCACTGTTCTACTACCTTCACCAAACTGCTCATAAACACAAAACTGTCAACTGCTGGTTTTCCCATTCACATGGGACTATTATGCTTTTATGGGTAGAATAATAAACAGAATATAAAATATATATCGTCGGAAAGTCATGCTTTCAATGAAAAAACAGTGTTTTGTCATTAATGTGTTCTTCGAAAAAAATTAAAAAATATCATATTTTTCAAAAAAAAAAAAAAATGTTCTAGACCCGCCGATATAAGTCTCAAATGAAAGGGGTGACCCTTAGCTTTCGTTTGGTGGGTGTCTTAGCGATACCGATTTTTTTAAATTAATGTTGCCCACCAGACACACCGTGATTGTACAGAGGTGTTTCCGATAACCAAGTCTGCTATTCAATGAGAACATTCGCGATGTAATGAGATAAGCGTTTGCTAACGAATACGTTTTCATCCTCTTTCGTTTTGCCAAATCAACCTCCCGTACCAATGTCTGGAGCAACATTTGAAAAGGGCCCAAGAGATCTTGTGTCTTTTTTCGAAAACGTTCCGTAGGGCATAACAGCAGCACGCCCACGCTGCACCACAACTTCTCTTGGTAATAGTACGGCAGCGTTAGTGCCCTCTTGGAGGAAGGAACGTTACAAGGCAGGCCATTCATCAATGCCTCACGAGCAACCCTGACTAAGCATGTAGAAAGTTTTCACACCGTTAAAAGACGTCACCACAATGCAAAATCCTTCCTGCTCATAAGATATTTATTTTCCAATTCAATTTTCCTATGTTTATCTTTTGTACAGTTTTCTGCGTAATTGAATCGCGCTTTCTGCCTTCGCTTACTTCGAAAAGTAAATATATTAGTGTAATTATGTGCACCAATAACACAGCGCAACATTTTTTTTGTCTCAAGAGCAAACTTATGTGTCTCCGAAGGATTTTGGGCCGCTGAATCCGAATCCGGGCTCAGATTTGCTCCAACACGTCACAATTTTGAGCTATACCTCAATTTATAGGGCAAAATTTGCGATTTTGGGCTTATTTGACTGCAAGCCATTAAGCAAGGAAATATTTTTTTTAAGCAATCAAAAGGTTAATTGGTCAATTAACATCTAAATTAACGACTCATGCAAAATATTTCGTTTTACCTAATCAAATTTGAAAGATTTAAGCATTTTATGTTAGTATGAAAACTTGCATGCAACTTTTGGAGGGTGACTTGTATGGGAAATATCATACCTAACATGAATCGCTTAAAACTATCAAATTCGATTTGGTAAAACGAAATATTTTGCATTACTCGTTGATTTAGATGTTAATTGATCAATTAACCTTTTGATTGGTTAACAAAAATATTTCCATACTTAATGGCTTGCAGTCAAAAAAGCCCGAAATCGCATATTTTGCCCTATAAATTTAGGTATAGCTCAAAATTGTGACGTGTTAGAGCAAATCTGAGCCCGGATTCGGATTCAGCGGCCCAAAATCCTTCGGAGACACATAAGTTTGCTCTTGAGACAGACAAAAAGTTAATTTTTGTTACGCTGTGTAATATTTCATCACATTTATTGGTTTCTGTTGACTTCGGCTGCTATGGGTGCTTTTTATTTTTTTACACGGCAAGTAAGTCTTGAAGAATTAATTTATAGGGTACAGTGGGCAAGACGAAAGTTTTGAAACATATTTCATTACAAATATGAAATTTATCTATTATCAGAAGATTCGAAAACTATGTATTATGGCATTCACATTGTTGATAATGATTAGATAACATCATGTTGACCCGCTGTTTCATCTTACCCTACCCGTTTAAACTTGCCCCGGTGGACCTTAGGTCATTGTAATCAGCAACATAACCATCGCTATTAATGATTGAAAGTGCCTCATGTTTTTCCTAATTTGCTAATCTGAAAAGGTTCTCACAGCGATAAAAAATCGTTAAAACATTACCTTTGTCACATTGCAATACCATGTTAAGTGCACTGCATTCAACACGCATATACCAATAGCACTATTTTCCTATCGTCAATATTCTGATTTTCTCGCTAATAATAAAAGTCAATGAGTTGGAAGTGAAATATGGTGTACTATATTTCTTCAGAAGGGGAAATAAATGGCCAAGCCGTCGCCGTCGTCGTCGTTGACGACGACTAGGAACTTCCTTTGCCGGTGTGGAGTTTTTCCCGCGAGTTTCGTTTCTCTCACACTTTTCTATTGCTGCAGAAGCAGCAGGTTGGGGCAGCGCAGAGCTGTAAAGCTCCCCGAGATCCACACAAAATCGCACTTTAACTGCCGCGCGCGTTCGCCGCCGCTAGAGTCGCTCATTAAAGACGCTCGACCAGAAGATAATGATCGGAAAATCATTATCTCGAAATTTATAGATTGCGCATATTTCCCTCGTTGAGCATTTGACCTGCGGCGACAATTCCGAGTGTGTAATACACCGTGCACATTCAGCCAGGCCAGGCCTGAACTTTTCCCTCCGTTTCGATTTAGTGTGCGATCGACAATTTATCACTATTATCTCTGCCCGGTAACTTGCCGGCAGCCAGATATGGACACAGTCTCTCCACCATCGCCGCCGCCGTTCAAGAGGGTTACCCGATTGTTGCAAGCAGTTGTTCCTCGTTCCATTTCATGATTCATTTTTTTAAGGTTGGGGTTGTCAGAAAACGAAACCAGAAACAAAGTCCATTTTGATACACACTCTCTAGCTAGCATTTCTCGCGAGCTGCAGAGTTCTTGTTTTGTAAAAAGATATTTTAATTTGACCATTTATGTCATTAAGTATATTTATTGCCCCAGCAACGGTAGTAAATCAAATTTTATTATTACATATCTCTTTGAGCGAAAGAGCCCACGATAACGGGAGGGGCTGAGTGGTTGGAACTGCTGACGGGATGTAGACCAACGTTATTGCGGCGGTGGAGTATGGTTTTATTCACGCAAGCTGCAAGTTGTTAGAGAAGGTTGTGCAACAGTTTTTTTTTGTCTATTGGTTTCACGAAAACTTATTGATTCACTCAGGATCCGATATTCAGTAGTCTTACATAGCAAATAAATGTAACACATCCGGAAATGACTAATGAAAATCAAGTCCCAATAGTTCATCTGTTCATCGCCTAGAAAGGTGCAATGCGGCAAGCTGAGCTCAACAGCTAAGCTATGATTTTTACGAAACCCGGTCAAATTGTTTGCTCTGCGGATGATATAGGCAATATTGCTGCAAAATGGTGAGTCTCTATCCTGAAAGGAGCATCCAACATAGCTCATGTCCTCACAAGTTCCTACCTCATACTTTATCTGGCCAATTAGGTCCCAACTACTATCAACTAAGAGTTGTCTGTTTAGGCAGTGAAGTCTTGGTACTATTGACCTACAAACTGTAGTTAGATTAAGTAGGTACAACCTGAGCTATTCATCAAGAAGATGCAGATGAACGGAAACAGATGTAGCGAATTTGAGGTGAAAATCGATTAGCGAATTTGAGGTGAAAATTGGTTAGCGAACGAATCTGTGGATTGAGGTTACGGGGCAACTACAAACTGATCAACATCTATGCACCGTGTGAAGTGCCGTAACTGTCTGCTGTTGACCAGCGTAGAAGTATTTGCGGTGGTAATAGACTATGACGATTCTTGTGAAGGGACGACGATGGTCGACGGATGCTTCCTGCCATCCGGAACAGCCGCGTTCTTCAACCGGCCCCCAACGCACATTATGCTTTCAACTAGCTGGGGATTGAGGGACGATATCCTAGAGGGATCCTGCACCTGTTCGTATCGAGCGATGTCCACGAATTCCTGTGGAAAGCTTTCTCGCTGCGATAGCTTTACCAGGTCCTTGACTGAGTCGTCGTACTCCTGGTAAGTGATGCTGCCTACCTTTCGACAGGGCTGATTCGTCGGCGACGAATTTCACTTGAGCGGTCGAATGTGAACAGTCTGCCGAACTAGATCCACCAGCGACGAACGAAGTCCGAAAATCTCACAAGGGAAAACAATGGGGAGTGCCTCGACAATCGCTTTCTCCTCCAAGTCTGTTTGGTCGAGACTGCCCTCGTCGATCTAGTCGGAACCACCCGAGATTTAGAGGTCAGCAGGTGTACTGACACGTTCCCATCTGCTGTCACGGTACGCACGTATACCACGCATGTGCCGTATTCCTTGTTCGACGCGTCACAGAATCCGTGCAGCGCAACAGTTTCAGTGCTACGACTAGCTCCAACCCATCGTGGAACTGCAATCCCGTCTAGGCCAGCAAGATTTCGCCGATACTCAAGTGCTCTTGAGTATCACAGTCGTGCTTCAACAAGTCTTGAAAGAAGATTTTCGCCTGGATGATCACCGGACCCACCAGTTCTAACTGGTCGAATAATCGAGATGCATCAGACAAGATGCAACGCTTCGTAATCTCCGCAGACTCATTCCAAGCTGGTGAACTGGGTCGGAAGCAATCCGTGATAGGCTCTCATGTCAAGCCTAACGTTCTCACGGCAGCGGTAGATGTATTAAGCTCCAATATCGAGCGCTCATCTCTCAAACCCTCCGGCACCGCTGACAGCAACAAGAAGAATCCGGCAGATTGCATCTTTCATCTGATGAACTACATAGTGTCTTTCCTTCTTCAATGTCGTCTACGCCGGGCAGCATATCATCGACATAGAAGTCCTTTCAGAGGACCTTTGCCACTGCAGGATGCGATCTTTCCCCTTCATCTGCCAACCCGAGCAGAAGAGAATAACAACAGCATAACAAAATGCGTTATTTTGGCAAAATAACTGCATAATGGAATTAGTAATTTTCATGTTATTAACATAACATATTGAGTTATAAACTTGTCTGTCATAAGCGGCAAAATAACAAGTCACATAACAAAAATTTGTTCCTGAAAAGTCAATTTAATAACATGTTTTGTTAGTGGCAATAACAACTTAATAACAGTGAATTTGGGAAATATTTCAATAACAAATTTTGATATTAAACAGTTATTAAATTAGTTAAAAATTAGGGTAAAAACTAACTTTTTTTACTCATTTTTGGGTAATTATTTTAAGTGTGTTATTCTATTTTTAGAAAATAATAGGCCACATAAAAAAAATTCGAATTCATTATAAAACTTACAAACATCGACGGGATTTGAACCTCCAATCCTGCTATCGTAAATTTCCAGTCGCCTTTACCAATGAGGCTATCACAGCACTTGCAGTGAGGGACGATAGAAGCTTTACTGGTTCTACGTATTGCCAGTTTCCCTATTCCCCCATTTCATGTTTGCCAGTCGCATTACAAAAATAGACAGAGATTTGAATGCAAGATCAAACAACGAACCTCTCTCTCTTACCAACAGCGCTATCGCGGTGCGCAGACATGTGCACTGTAACACTAATAACAGTGGTGGCGTTCGCAGGGCCCGTCGTCGGCTGTTTCGGAACAAAGAGAACGACGAAAAAGTTGCTAGTCGACTATTTATGATTGAGCTTCGTCATGGGGTGCATTTTGGCGGCGACAAAGATCCTTTCCAGACGGAGATGATTTTATTTAATTTTTTGTTTTGTTCGCGTTGTGAGAACGGCGATTATACACGTACCTACGTGAGCGAAGGTAATATGCCGATATGATTACTTCTGCAGATGCTGTTTAGTTTTATTCTGTTTTAGATTATTTTTAGTAATGAAAAAAGATATTTATGACATAATGTCAAACAATATATGATCGAATAATAATAGACCCAAAGAAAAAAGTTATAATAGACAAATGCAATCATCAATTGAGCAGAATTGTCTGTATAGTTGACATTTTTATTGATTAGAATTATTTAGTAGGTACCATATTTGCTATCTCCACTCTCACTAATATTCATTACTTCGTAATACATAGTCTGTTCGATACTTTTTGACGTTATAATTAGAGGTTAGAATAGCAGTACTGTTAAAATGACATATAAATTCAACTAAGTTTACTCAATTTTGAGATAAAAAAACTCATTTGCAGATGTATCACTTTTTGAAGCTAAAATTTTACTTAACCTATAAGAATTGGGAATCGTAGAAAAGTGATAGGAATTTGGCACCGTAACGGAACTGGGATATTGAAAGAAGGAAATTAATACAAAGATAAACATATCAATAGCTATGATGCTATATTTACCCATAACTCAAATTATAGCAATGAATAAAATAAAAAATACGGAAGAGTCTGATGAAATTTCTAGAAGTTACAATGCCTTTATTTTTTACTTCATAATATGAAACAGCAGACAATAAAATAAAGAAGGTAAACTATGTAATGGTTATATCTGCGATAAATTTTCTCCGATTTTGACAATATTGATCTCATTTGATCCAGATTTATTTTTTCCATCAAAAACAAATCCGACTGAACCGATCTGGTCATCGTGAGTTAAGAAAAAACCCGAATTGCCATACACGTGGAATTTTCCATAGACCAGCTGCAATTGGCTTCTTTAGTGGTGTTGAGATAATTCCATATTCACAATCTACATGCCAAACTGAGCCGAAATCCAAATTTTCATGAACTTTGGTGCCCGGGAACCTATTTAAAAATCGATTTAAAGTTTGTATGGGAGCGATTTGTCGAATCACCCCTCGTCGCATTTCGTACTGGGCGGAGCTGTCAAGCAATTGCCCAGCTGTCAAAAGGTGATTTCAAAAAATCTTTTTGTAATTGAAGCTTAAGGTATCAAAATAAAGTTTAAAAAATCTGAAAAAAAATCATACTGGCTTAAAAAAAGGTGCTCTTTCGAATAAAATCAAAAAATCAATATATTATTCTTAATTTAAAAACCCAATAGGTGATTGGTACAAATTAAGTACCTTACCAAGAAAAAAATGTTAAATTTAAATTTATACGTTCAATATGTAGTCCGTCCAAAGTCTTACACCGTACATCAAACCGTTTTTAATTAGATTTTGTTTTAGATTTTATAGAGGCATTTTAAAATCTTCTCCTGTGTGGTAGGGATAGGATTTTTCAAAACACCATCGTTCTTCTTCTTCTTCATGCACCATCAAATCACCAATAGCATATCTGCCCAGCCTAGGCCCAAAGTATTGACTTCAAAGTAATCATTACGAAGCATAAATGTCAATTTCTTGATTTTGCTTTGGCTGATCAAGCCAAGGTTGACCGTAGCATTTTCATAATTCAAATCTCAATTTGTTCATCGAGCACATGTTCTGTTGTGCTGCACGTGGATGTCAAAGCGTTTTCAACAGTGTAATTACGAAGCATGTTTCACGAGAGACCATATCTTTTCAATACGCTAACTCCAACAACGCCGATATTAGAATAGAGGAGCTTAGAAGCAAAGGGGTGTAAGTTACAAAAACCCACTTTCGAGTAAATGAGCTTTGAAGTTTTTCACCAGTTTTTCATCCCATTCAAAATGTATGGAGTTTCAATATCAACCCAATTTTCTCTGATTTACTGTAATTTTTCTAATCATCATAAAAATAATCTTTAAAAAGTTCCTGTGAGCTTGAAATCTGAAGATTTTTTGATATGTTCAGCTCAAACTCGATAAAACGGTCACTTACACCTCTTTGCATCTGGGCCCCTCAATAGCATAAGGATATGTTCCAGAAAATTTGGACTTTTGGGAATACCGCGTAACCCAATCGTTCTATTCGCATAACCAAGGGGCCGTACACAAATTACGTCACGCTTTTAGGGGGGAGGGGGGGGGGGGGGGGGGGTTTGCAGAGCGTGACAACCCTTACAAAATGTATTGAGGTCCCATACAAAAAGTGTGACATAAGGGGGAGGGGGGTTGAAAAAGGTCGATTTTTGCGTGACATAATTTGTGTATCACCCCCAATAAATAAAAAAAAAGATTTCTTATTCAAACGAGTCGAAGTTCACTTAAATCGGTTCAAAGTTGAAAAAATATGAGTACTTTTCAGTTTTGAGGGTAGCCGGATACGCTTTCGGCATTCTACGCAATGAAAAACAAGCAAAACTGCAGCCCCTCAACAGCAATTGAATGTTTTTTTGTTTTTAATTTTTCAATTACATAGAATAAAGCCGAACCCGTCATCCTCAGCATGGTCATGCTGAATACCCGTGCGTTTACCGCCTCGGCTATATGGGCCCCTGATCGTCTGCTATGTTCTCGTTTAGATGTATGCAGGGTACTGCGCCACTTGGGCAGTGGCTGGTATTTTGGGTACTTTTTAGCTACAACTCAGTCAATTTCAGAAATTTAGCAAAACCTCGCGCCGCCCAGCAGGGACTTTGTTTTGTACACATTACAGCACCTCCATGTCACGTAATATACCACACCTCTTATCAAATGTGATACCGTAAGCGTACCATACTTTGCGCACCTAGGGCCTAACTGTTTAACGATTTTTTGAAAAGTGCGCAATTCAAAAAATCGTTAAACAGTTTTTCTGGTGCATTATGCAAACTTTTTCCCACGTAATACTAGCTAGTGATATGGGGCATGCACTTTGTCTCAGTTTGGATGTAGTGATAAATGGAAGAGGAAGACAAATTGATGAGTGAATATGCAGTTACTTTCCCTCAAATGCTGTAAATAACGTTGTAGAATGACGTAGGTTTTGTTTCAAAATTTGTTTTAGTTTAGATAGCAATACCATAAAGTATTTGTGCACTCTCAATAATACAATAATAACCAAACTTGTTCCACAACAGAATGTAATATTGAAATGTTATTTAAGGGCTGCATACCAATTGCTTGGTCATAACAAAATAAGATTGTCCAACAAAACATGTTATGGAAACGTAATGCCTTGATAATTCAATAATAACAAAACAAGATATAAAAACAGGTTTTGTGATTTCGTAGTTATTAATTTGATATTCCCCTCTGCTCGGGAAGCGCTTCAGACACTTCGCTTCT
This sequence comes from Aedes albopictus, assembly GCF_035046485.1. Classification (NCBI taxonomy): domain Eukaryota; kingdom Metazoa; phylum Arthropoda; class Insecta; order Diptera; family Culicidae; genus Aedes; species Aedes albopictus. Next base: position 162,000,244 of record NC_085136.1, read on the forward strand.
AGGCGGACGCTCTACCGCAGGTGACTGTCGTGAGAGCGAAGGTGCGGATCGACTCAGAAGCGCTACCTCTCCAAACGATCCTTTGCAGCTGTTTATTGGCTGCATTCATCAGTACCAAGCGGTACATTTTGGCGACGTCTTCTACGAGGGCGAATAGGTGCGTACGCAACCGGAGTGTGATGTCCCCGATCATGTCCTGAACAACGGGTCCCACCATTAGAGCATCATTCAGCGAAATCCCACTGGACGTCTTGCAGGAGGCATCGAAAACGGTCTTGCGGTCCGGCTTTAGAACAGCGTGGTGAGGCACGTAATACGACGATGCGCTCGCATAGTCCTCGGAAAGCTCCCTCATGCGACCCATGTCCAGATATTCGCGCATTAACTCCGCGTACTGCTTCTTCAGTTCTGGATTCATCGCGAGCCACCGTTCTAAATACTCCATAGAAGCGCTTGACTGTTGTAGATCGGGAGTCGCCTAGCTGCTGGATCATGCACTTCTTCTTTGGTAGCGTGACTACTACAACGTTGCAGAAACTCCTTGCAGGTAGATTGTATGATACTGGATCGACACTCCCAAGAACTACAACCCTGTGCTACGTTGCAATGTGATCGCTATCGTTATTGTGTACGATGAACTACCTACGTTGCAGTTCAACAGGTGCAGAAATCCGCCTTTAAATCTGCTACAGCTGTACTGGACATCAAACAATAGCTATCTTCCGCCGTATATTCACGCCAGTAGTGAGCACAATAGCCACGTCGAGTCGAGAGAACGTAGGTGCTGAAAGAGCTATAAAATACCGATGATCACCAGAACGTTGCAGGAGAGTCCCTACAATATGCGAAGAAGACTTTGGGCCAAGAGATGACTAGACACAACGACGGGAGATCAGACCACTTCGATCGTCACCGCAAGTAGAACATCCTCCGCTTAAAACTTTACATTAAGTACCGTCAATAGGGGTGACAATGGGTCTGGGGGGTGAGATTGGGTCAAAACGGAGAAACATAAAATTTGAAATAGCTTATCAACTATCGCTAATTTATATTGAAAACTTTATATTATTTAAAAGGGGAGATGTTTTTACACGTCATGATGCAGAATAAGATGTTTAGCAATAATCGTTTTTTGTTAAATTTGTGGCTAAACTTATATGATGAAACTACTAGTAAATCACTCTGAAAAAATTTCTCCATCGTAATGTTTAACACAAGTACCTAACCATAAATTTTCCTATAAGTGGTTAGCTGTAGGTATTACCTGGTTGATGTATGAAAAAAGCGGGCTGTCATTGCTCTTTTTATTTAAAAATTTAATATTTTCGATCCTATGTCTAAATAATAAGAATGGGGGTGAGATTGGGTCAAGCAAGTTATCGAGTGCACATAACCTTAACTGAAAATTCAACTTGTTATCCAGTCCCCATTTGACGTTAGAGTGGTGCCATGTTTACCGTATTTTCACTAAAGCACGCTTTCTTTCAAAAATATGTCGAGAAGCGTCATACGAGTGTGTTAATACGTTTAGTTATCCAGTCCCCATTTGACGTTAGAGTGGTGCCATGTTTACCGTATTTTCACTAAAGCACGCTTTCTTTCAAAAATATGTCGAGAAGCGTCATACGAGTGTGTTAATACGTTTAGTGCCTAAAATCATTTACACCAATGCGTGTGGACAGCTCCTTTAATCATCAGCTAATCTTTAGTGTACTGCAATATCGTAAGCTTACAAAATAAACATAACATAATATTTGAACGACCCTCTATCTTCAGATGGAGTGATTTGCTTTAGCAATATAGAGGCCAATGATCATGTACATAAGAGTTTATAACGGAGGGTTTGGTTAAACATTTCTTATGCAGTATACAAAAACTAGCATGTTTTTTTTTTACAATCAATCTTTCATTATTTCTTCGCCCCTCCCTCATTATAATCTCCCCTCCTCTCATGGAGGTTGAAACTCTTAATGAGGATGATTATGATGACTAAAAATGGTGATACAGTATACAAACGTTATTTTATCAAATTTCAACCATTTTTTCGGTTGTATTAGCCCTTTTAGGTGGATTAATCATCTTTTAAAATTACCTAAGCTCTTATTCGTCATGATAACATTGTGTTTTAAGTAGGTTTAGAAATTTATTTTATTGATCATATACAGGATCAATAAAATAAATTTATATTCTTAGATAGGTGATTTCGAATACTTTGACCCATTCTCACCCCCTCTAAGGGGTGAGATTGGGTCAATTTTCAATAATTTGTAATTTACTAAGCAATTCATATAACGTGATACTTTCTTGCTAAACTATCATTACCACATAGGAGAGTATACATACCAAATAAAAAGTTATTCCGACTTCAATTGCATTTGTTATTTAACAAACAATCTTTGAGTATCCTTTTTTGACCCATTCTCACCCCCAACGACGGTAGTAATGTAGTTATTAAATATAGTGTTTGTTCTTTTTAAAAATAAAGTGTTATTATTGAACCATCGTCGTGAGCGTCATCAAGGAAGTTTCCAGACTACTAGATAACCGGCGGAATGTAGACCCAAGGACCGTGACAACCCTGCGCAGTGATCCTCACCAACCACCCAAGTCCCACGTTAATGACAAACCTCATCAGTGTTGGTGTCGACAGGGAAACTCCACTAATCGAAGGTAATCATAGGCTATCCAACACAGATTCTTCGACCGACGGCGTACTGGTTGACTGGTAACTTGACTTGGTCCTGGATCTTCGCCGTCAAACGAACGTGGGTTAGGGAGTACACGATGCAGCAGTCGGACCCTCAGGAACGGGACCAGATACAATCCATCCAAACATGGTGTCTTGTAGAGTCGGGCCGGCGTCTGTTACCCTTCGGCCTTCGCCGTTCGTTCTTGAGCAGCTCCATGGTCCCATCTCGAAGAACTTGGGATCCACTAGAAGCACTGGATTCGGAAGATTAAACGTTACGGCACAAACACTTGCAATCGGCAGTGACACAGTCAACTTCGGCAACACGTGGAATGACAGCTCCTCGTCGAATAATGAACGACTGACGTTTCATCTAGCGTTGGTGATTTTCGACTGGGATATTTGGATATTTCTCTGGGGATCTGGCTATCAGTCACAACAAATTGCGTTGATTTTCATAAAACATTCACCGACGTTTCGATCCCTTATAGGATCTTTTCAAATCCTTTTTTAACTTGTTGATTTAGTATCGAGCCTTAAGGAAGGTTGTGACTGATAGCCAGATCCCCAGAGAAAAAATTCATCTAGCTTCAGCTTGCTAGCGAAACCTCTTCTCATGAGAAAATGCTGCGAACACGAGTCGCGCAGAGCTCTTGCTACCACGGGCTTACCGAAGCAGTCTTGAATGCTGACTAGTGCGGTCGAGAGAATGATGCTTTGTGTCGGTGTAATTGGGAGAGTTACATGTGTTTGGCGGCTTTAGGACAGAAGGTCGAAGGACAAATGGTCGAAGGACAAAAGGTCGAAGGACAAAAGGTCGAATGGGCAAAAGGTCGAATGGACAAAAGGTCGAATGGACAAAAAGTCGAATGGACAAAAGGTCGAATGGACAAAAGGTCGAATGGACAAAAGGTCGAATGGACAAAAGGTCGAATGGACAAAAGGTCGAATGGACAAAAGGTCGAATGGACAAAAGGTCGAATGGACAAAAGGTCGAATGGACAAAAGGTCGAATGGACAAAAGGTCGAATGGACAAAAGGTCGAATGGACAAAAGGTCGAATGGACAAAAGGTCGAATGGACAAAAGGTCGAATGGACAAAAGGTCGAATGGACAAAAGGTCGAATGGACAAAAGGTCGAATGGACAAAAGGTCGAATGGACAAAAGGTCGAATGGACAAAAGGTCGAATGGACAAAAGGTCGAATGGACAAAAGGTCGAATGGACAAAAGGTCGAATGGACAAAAGGTCGAATGGACAAAAGGTCGAATGGACAAAAGGTCGAATGGACAAAAGGTCGAATGGGACAAAAGGTCGAATGGGACAAAAGGTCGAATGGGACAAAAGGTCGAATGGGACAAAAGGTCGAATGGGACAAAAGGTCGAATGGACAAAAGGTCGAATGAACAAAAATATTACTAGATTACCAGCTGCTGTGTCACTTATAAGAATTAATTTTTCATGTTGTTGCTCATTGAGAGAAACATTATGGTGCTGTTATAGTAATCATATGTATTTCAGCCACTGACATTTCTATAGGAAATTTTTCCTTCTTTTGTTTATAGGCTATTCTTTCAAGTTGTATTGATGTAGTATTTAATGGCAATTTAGTTTGATGGTTTGTTCAGTAATTTTTCCTTCTTAAATTTGTAGGCTGTTCTTTTAAGTTTTGTTACTGAATTAATTATCGACTATTTAGGTACTTATAATTCAATCAGAAATTTTGCCTTCTTTAATTCAAAAGCTGTTATTCCTATTTATACTGCAGAAACAATTACTACTTGTGATTAGTGATCCCTCTTGGATTTATAGGTAGTTCTGACAAATTACACTGTATAAGTATAAATAATTTCTTCGAATTTCGACTGTTGATGATTATGTTGGGAGGTATGGCGTTCAGTCTTTGCAAGAATAACTAAAAAACGGATTCTTAAGCTTTCATAAGTTATTCCTCCAAAGATTGAAAGCCATACCTCCCAACCCGTGAACCGTATAGTACATTTTTTCATTATCGTCGCAACGCCTTTACCGTCATGACTAATGTTGCATACTACGTCACACACTACATTCATACTGCCGTCGATGCATGAATGTCGTCTACCATGAATGTAACATTTGGCACCATGAGTGTAACACAAATCAAGATGATGGGAGTACGAAATGACTGTTTTGAAATGTAGAGCTAGAGTGGTTCCGAAAATTGCGAAAGAAAAATGCGGATAACTCGTGCTAGAGGGTGTCAGAGGCGTTACTTGGGGTCTGACAGGGAAGGGGGATAGTTTAGGAAGATTTTGGAGGTTTTTTAGGAAGTTTCAGAGGATTTTCGGTTGATTTCAAAGACATTACGAAGGCGTTACACGGCGTTTCGGGGGTTTCGGAGAGTCACATGTGCGTTACATGGGGTCAGAGGGGGTTTAAGGGGGATTTCAAAGGCATTCCAAGAAGCTTCAGAGCATTTTCAGCAGATTTCATAATCGTTACGGAGGCGTTACATAGCGTTTTCGGGGGTTTCGGAAGGCCTGAGGTGCGTTACATGGGGTTTCTGGGGGTTTTAGGGGGATTTTGGAGGCATTCCAAAGAGCTTCAGAGCATTTTCGGCGGATTTCAGAAACGTTACGGAGGCGTTACATGCCGTTTTCTGGGGTTTCGGAGGGTCTGAGGTGCGTTACATGGGGTTTCTGGGGATTTAAGGGGGATTTTGGAGGCATTCCAAAGAGCTTCAGAGAATTTTTGGCGGATTTCACAAACGTTACGGAGGTGTTACATAGCGTTTCAGGGATTTCGGAAGATCTGAGGTGCGTTACATGGGGTTTCTGGGGGGTTCAGGGGGATTTTGGAGGCATTCCAAAGAGCTTCAGAGCATTTTCGACGGATTTCACAAACGTTGAGGAGGCGTTACATGCCGTTTTCTGGGGTTTCGGAGGGTCTGAGGTGTTTCATGGGGTTTCTGGGGGTTCAGGGGGATTTTGGAGGCATTCCAAAGAGCTTCAGAGCCTTTTTAGCGGATTTCACAAACGTTACGGAGGCGTTATATGGCGTTTTCTGGGGTTTCGGAGGGTCTGAGGTGCGTTACATGAGGTTTCCGGGGGTTTTATGGGGATTTTGGAGGCATTCCAAAGAACTTCAGAGCATTTTCGGCGGATTTCAGAAACGTTACGAAGGCGTTACATGCCGTTTTCTGGGGTTTCGGAGGGTCTGAGGTGCGTTACATGGGGTTTCTGGGGGATTTTGGAGGCATTCCAAAGAGCTTCAGAGCATTTTCGGCGGATTTCACAAACGTTACGGCGGCGTTATATGGCGTTTTTGGGGGTTTCGGAGGGTCTGAGGTGCGTTACATGGGGTTTCCGGGGGTTTCAGGGAGACTTTAGAGGCATTCCAAACAGTTTCAGAGCATTTTCGGCGGATTTCACAAACGTTACGGCGGCGTTATATGGCGTTTTTGGGGGTTTCGGAGGGTCTGAGGTGCGTTACATGGGGTTTCCGGGGGTTTCAGGGGGATTTTAGAGGCATTCCAAAGAGCTTCAGAGCATTTTCGGCGGATTTCAGAAACGTTACGGAGGCGTTACATGCCGTTTTCTGCGGTTTCGGAGGGTCTGAGGTGCGTTACATGGGGTTTCCGGGGGTTTAAGGGGGATTTTGGAGGCATTCCAAAAGGCTTCAGATCATTTTCGGAGGATTTCAGAAACATTACGGAGGCGTTACATGGCGTTTTCGGGGGTTTTGGAGGATCTAAGGTGCGTTACATGGGGTTTCAGGGGGTTTAAGGTAGATTTCGGAGGCATTCCAAGAAACTTCATAGCATTTTCAGCGGATTTGAATTCAAAGTCGTTCCAGAGGCGTTTTGAGGATGGCGGAAACCCTCAGTAGTGTCCCTATATTGTCCCCGAAACCCCAAGCGCAATATTTATTTCCAAAATGGCCTAGGATTCGGGTTTCAACATAAACTCAATTAGCCAGGTTCGAAAATATCCGTATGGCATAAGACTTTTTGATTTGTTAGACGTGGGCCGTAACTATTCAGTTGGGAGCCACTAACTTTTGTTCCCCTGCTCCATTGGTGGTTATGACCCTCGGAACGAAAAATCCGAAAATCTTTGTCTCCGCTTCTTCATACTTCCGGTTCCTAAGTTATACGCATGTCCCGTTCGCAGTTTTCGGAACCACTGGGATTTCATTAGTTCACTCAATTTGCCAATCCTCTACATTTTTTGCCGTGATTAAAAAAATGTCACAGGCACTCATGAATATTTCATCTGCTCATACGTTAATGTTTTTGTTGCATGATAGTCAAGACCATACACCGACGATTATCATGCAAACTACAGTTTTTGACAGTTTTTCTGTAAAATACTGACCACTTTATCATGTCTTCCAAATTGTCTACTGTCAATTATACCTTTTGTTATATTCGACCTTTTGTCCATTCGACCTTTTGTCCATTCGATCTTTTGTCCATTCGACCTTTTGTCCATTCGACCTTTTGTCCATTCGACCTTTTGTCCATTCGACCTTTTGTCCATTCGACCTTTTGTCCATTCGACCTTTTGTCCATTCGACCTTTTGTCCATTCGACCTTTTGTCCATTCGACCTTTTGTCCTTCGACCTTTTGTCCTTCGACCTTATGTCTTTCGATCTTTTGTCATAGATTCGGAGCAGTAACTCTTCAGAAAATCCATCACAGCACGATACTATGCCACTTCTTTGCTGTTGTGATAGGTTTCCTAGTGGCGCAGGGTAGCCATGTCCAATCGGACACAAGCTATATAGGCGAGAACCGTGCTCCAGTCTGATGGCTTTTCTCCGATCTTTTCCAGCATCTGCAGATTCTTCTCAAAGCGCTGATCAACCGGTTGAGCTCCTCGTAGCTTTTCTTCTGGAGTGTCTCCACGGCGAAAAGTGCATCGAAATGCGCCTTGGCGATCAACTTTTTATTCTCGTATCGCCTTCCACGCCTTCCGTAATTGGCTGCAAACAAGTCAATGCAGTTTATTTCCTGCGCACCACCGGTCAACGAAGACTTCAAATAGGAGAACTTGTCCACTTTCGTGAGAAGAGTACTATCATGTATGAGACTCTGGAAGCTGCCGCGGTACGTCACCAATTGGTGTATCCTTCCAGTGAATGACGGGAGCTTTATATCGGGAAGTTTTACTTTCGCAAACTGGGTTCCTGCTTGTGTATCCGGGGCTTGCCTAGACCGAAACGGCCTAAGAAAGAACGGGTGTTAGAATGAGATAAGCCGAATTGCGCCGACTGTGGAACACGTTTGTGTAACTCATTCTCTTCCAAGCTATCCCTTGCACGACCAGGTAGGTGTCTTGACCGATCTCATCCGAATCGTGTCTGAAGTGAGGCAAGGATGCATCATACTATCACCGCTACTATTCATCATCGCAATCGACGAGATCCTGGTAGGTGCGATTGATCATGAAACAAATCGTGGCTTGTTGTGGCAGCCTATTAATTAAATGACTTCGAAATGTTTGATGTCGTTGCCCTCAACAGCGCTCTGGTATGCACAGTAAGTTCAATGATCTTGTCGATCGCTCTTCGACACCAGGTCTCACCATCAACATCAACAAGGCCAAATCGTTGGATGTAAACACGATCAACCATTCCAGTTTTGCGGTAGCTTGGCTAGCAGTGGAAAAAAATGTTAAAGCTTCCAATATCTTGGTAGTCAAATGGCAGCCGATGACCATGATGGCATCAAGATCGACATAGGTGCACGTGTTAAGAAGGCAAGGATTACTTTTGTGAGCTCAAGTAATGTATGGAAAACAATCAGATTAGTCAACGCACCAAAATCCGAATTCGCCATTCAAATGAGAAATGTACTATTGTACGCCAGTGAAACCTGGTGTGTATCAATGGAAAGCCCTCAACGGCTGCAGGTCTTCATCAATAGATGCCTGCGGACCTAAGTAGTGCAAGGTGGCCTCACAACTGGATCTCCAGCGTGGAGCTCCATCGTCGATGTCATCGAAAGCCGATGCCGACAGAAATTCGGGAACGACATCTGCAAGCAAGTGTTACATTGCATTCCAGCAAGACATCGCAGTAGAGGCAGTTTCAGAGGTTCATAACGATACAGCCTCAACAAAGAAATAAAGGAAGTTGGCAGATATTTTTCCTGGCAATAGGTCTAGGCGTTTGTGAGCCATCGCTCAGGATGAAGATCTTTCAGTTTGGCCCTCATTGGCGCTCAGGACTGAAACATACACGTGGATTGGTTACAACAACCACCAGCTGAGAATTGTATGTTCAACAGGCAGTGCAGACTGAACACTGATACTCTTATGACTTCAGAATTATAATTTAATTTTGCGGGAGAAATATTTAGGTAAAGTACTCACTTTTGCGGCTCGTTGGGGTCCCGTTTCTTCTTCTTTTTGGCTACCTTTGGTTTCTTCGCCAGCGACGCAGCTGCGGATGTTTTCGAGTTGTTCGAATCCCCGTCGTACACCGGTTCCGGCGACGGCCGTTTCAGCGTGTTAGCCTGTTGATTATAATGTGCGATGTGACAAATAAACAATTGTATCGTAGGTAGGTAGGTACATATCAGGCAGAGTAAGCCGATGGTATTTCGGTTAGGAAATCCCATTGGCCTGCTCTCTGTTAGTTGGCTGGTTGGTGCTTCCGAATGAATAAATTCAAACTAATTACCGGAATGGCATCGTCGCTGTCCTCGCTGGTGGTGCCCGGTTCGTTATTGTTCAGGTGATGGCCTCCGCCGCCGCCTCCTGGTTGGGGAGGGGACCGGCCCATGTAGCCGCCGGGACCTGTCCCGACGGGCGCACCGGAGCCCAGCTGCGGTGACATCTGTGGTGGGATTTGAGGCGACTGCTGCGGTGGTTGCATCACGTGCAAGGTTGCATTCGGATTATTTGGACTAGGGCTGTTCAGCTGGTGATATGTGGGCTGATTTGGCGACGGCATTGCGTATGGACTGGATTGGGAAGTAGAAAAGGAGAATAATGTAAGTACAACATTGTTAGAAAATTGTCGAGGTGATTTGAGTTATCACAAAAACAAAGTTAAAACTAATGTGTGTTCAGTGCCATGTTGTCGAGATAATCCTACACGGGTAATGCCAAACTTCCAAAATATTAGAAATTTTGTGGAGGCAATTGGAGAAATACTCGTAAAACAAAACTCTGGAGTCTGGAGTAATTGTTGCAGGAACTCCAAAAAAAAACTGTTGCAGTTATTTTTTAAATACCTCCTAGAAGAATTTCCGAAAACACTCTAGAAGAATTCCGTGAGACACATCCCATGTCTCGGCACCGAATACCAAAAGCTACGGAATTCCTATCGGTTAACAAGTACAGTAAGCTTCCTAAATCAGGATATTTTGCCACAGTACTTGAAGGCCATACAGAACTTCGAGGATCTGCAGTTTACTGTGTATTCTGCTGCGGTGGTTGTTGTCAAAACGCAGGGATTGCGGACGCACCCGCAAGTAGACGGTGAAAGTCGCACACGTTTCAGAACACAGAAACCCGCGTGGATGCGACGTTTGAAGAACCGAATCGCTACATTACGCACCAAAATTGGTCGATTAACACGGTACAAGCAGGAGAATCGATCAACGAGGCTTGTTCGTTTTGTTGCTGATATTGTGAAGCCCGCAGAACTCCGAGATATCACAGAAGTCAACATTACGGAGATCCTTGACACCCATGTGCTTTTGTGAAACGATTGCGGCGTTTTGGAGAATGTTCGAAGCGGAAAGAACAAAACCGGATGTTCAACATTAACGAAAGGGAGTTCTACAACTGTATCCGAAACGACAAGCCTGATTATGGACAAGGCCTTTCGGAGATTGGCGACGTCACTCAGTATTGGGCTAATCTATGGAAGAACCCTGTCCAGTACAGCGACGATGGGATGTGGTTGACAGAAGAAGAGCGACAATGTAACGGAGTTGGAGACATGACCGCGGTCGTAGTAACCGCCCAGGGTATACGTGAAGCTACCCGGTATACCAGAAATTGGGCTGCACAAGAACTCAATTTCGTGCACAATTTTTATTATAAACATATCATAATGACTCACGGGCGTTTGACGGAATGCTTCAACATGGTGCTAGAAGACACCACGCAGCTAGCAAAGTTCATTACTAGGGGTATCACTTATCTTCTGCCAAAGGACCAAAACACAGCTGACCCAGCAAAGTACAAACCAATAACGTGCCTTTCGAGTCTGTTTAAAAGGCTGTCGTCGGTAATAGCGAAGAGGATACAAGCCCACTGCGATGCCAACAACGTGATGACTGAGGTACAAAAAAAGGTGACGCAGGACACGCAAGGCTGCAAAGATCAGATCATCATGGATGCAGTCATTGTGGGTCAAGCTACCGAAAAGCAGAGGTATCACACTCGTACCTTCTTAAGCTACTGCAGTTGTACAAGGTAGACGAGAACGTCATCAGGCTGATGCAATACGCGATGGGGATGTGGACCGCGTGCCTACAAATTACCGGCGGATTAGCTGTGTTGTGGTCCAGTACTCTCAGCATCAGGATGCGTTACCTTTAGTCCGCTATGGTTCGGCCTTGCGATGGACCCTCTCTGCAGAACACTCAACCAATGCAACTATGGCTACCAACTGAAAACTGGGGGAAGGAGTACAACCCACACACCTTCTTTATGGACGGCCTGAAGCTGTTTGCGGAATCGGCACAGACGCTGCATCAACTGTTGCTGCAGCTTGTGAAGGTGACGGGCAACGACACCGACAAATGCCGGTCAGTTATCTTCGCCGGGGTCAAGTAGTGGACGCCAGCTGTTTCCGCTTCAACGAACGGGAAGAGATTTGGAATATGGTTTAAAGGCGAAGCGTACAAATACCTCGGCTTCCTGTAACTTGGAGGTATTCGCCACACAGCGATCAAGAAGGAACTGCAGTACAAGTTCTTGGACATTGGCGTAGCTAGGGGGGGTTCCAGGGGTGCCTGGCACCCCCTAGAACAAATTTGGCACCCCCTAGATTTTTTCTTGACAGACACCTAAAATTTAAAACTTAACATAATAATTATTAATGGCACATTTCAACAAAACTTAAGCACACCCAGAATTACTTGTATACTTGTTGTACGTTCTGGCGTTTAGGATACTGGTAAGAACAATCAACAGACTTCTCTATGGATTTCTCCAGAAATACCTCTATTCATTCATTAAGTGATTTCTCTAGGCTTCCGTATGGATTCCAACCGATTTTTCTTTCAATAAACTTCCCTTAGGATTCTCCAGGCAGTCCTGATGGGGTTGTACATACTAGAATTTTCTGGAGATTGGTCCAGCAATTTCTCCTAGGATTTCTTTGGAAATTCTTACTTCGATACTTCTCGGAATTCTTCTAGAGATTCCTCTAAAAAATTCTATTGGGGTTCCTTCAGGTATTCCTGGCGGGATTATTCAAGACAATCTTCCCCGGATCCTTTCAGAAGTTTCTCCGGTGATTCTTTCAGGAATTTCTTCAGTGGTTTTATTCAGAGATTCTTCCTGAAATTTCTCATGGAATTCCTTCAGGAGCTTATATTGGCCTTCAGGAATTGTGGCTAGGATTCTCACTGTGGTACCTTCAGTTTTTCTACTAGGGACGTTTCAGAAATTCTTCCGGAAAATCTCCCTAGGATTTTTCTAAAAATAGCATCGGTGATTCTTCCAGAGATTTCTTCAAGGATTTATCCAATATTTCCTCCATGAATTCCGGCTGGAATTCTTCAAGCAATCCCCATTAGGACTCCTTCAGAAATACTTCTAGGGAATTCTCCTGGCATACTTACTTGCTGCAATACTTTCGGGAAATCCGCCTGAGATTCCTCCACAAACTCCTCCTGCGATTCCATAAGGAATTCCTCCAGAATACTTCTATCGATTCTTTCAAGGAGAACTGTAGGTAATCCTCCATGCATTTGTAAGAGGAACTACTTTTAGGATATCCCCGGCTTTCCTGATTCTAGGATTTCTCTAGAAATTTCTTCTATGAAACCTCCCGGAATTCTAAGAATTCCTCCAGATAACTGTGGAACTTTAGAAATTATACTACGGATTCTTGTAGAGCATTCTCCTGGGTTTTTTGCTGGGATCTTTCCAGGCAAACTTCCTGGAATTCTAGCAGACATTTCTTTGATTGTTCTACCACGGATTTCTCCAAGGACTCATCCAGGAATTCCTTCAGAAATTCCTGCAGAAACTCCTTTTGGCCTTCCTCCAAGGATACCTAAAACAACTTTTCCTGCGGTTCTTCCAGCAATTTCTCCAGAAATTCTTACTAGAATACGTCTAGAAATTCTTCTAGTGATTATATACGAATTCATCCTAGCATTGTGGCTGGAAATCTTCCCGGAAGTCTTCATGAGATTCCTTCAGAAGTTCCTCCAGCGATTCATTCAGGGCCTTCGTTATAAACTCTTCCAAAATACCTTTACCGGTTCTTCCATGAACTTCTCTAGGTATTCCAAAATTTTTTTTTTAATTCTCCTAGGCATTTCCTGTATAGTTTCCTTTAGCAATTCCTCCTAGAATTTATGCTGAGATTTGTACAATGATACATCCCAGAATTCTTCTAATAATACCTTCTCAGATTTTTCCTTTGATTTCTTCTGAAGCTTTCCGGTGATTCCACCAGGAATTTTTATACAAGATATTTTATCCAAGGGTTCTCTCATAAGCTTCTCATGCTCTTCCTCCAGGAATTTTACCTGGATTTCTCAAACTATTCCTGCTGTGGTTCTTCCAGCAATTCCTCCGAGGACTCCTCCATAAATTCTTACTGAAATTCCTCCCGGAATTCTTCTTGGGAGTCTTCTAAGAATTTCTCCAGGGATTCCTCAATCTTCAAAGGAGCCTTGCCTTCAGTGTTTCATCCTGGAAATCCTAAAGAAAGTTTTTCCTGAGATTTCTCCTAATATTTATCATTGGATTGCTCCAGGAACCTCTCTTGACTTTCATCCAGGAACTCCTCCTGTGATTCCATAAGCGATTCTTGCTGCCTCTAATGTTTCAGCAATGCCTCCTAGGTCTCCTTCAGAAATTCTTATTGTGATACCTGCAGGAATCCCTCTAGGGATTTCTTCTGGCATTATTGCAGGGATCCTTCTAGGCAATTTTCCTTGGATACTTTCAGAAATGTCTTTGATTCTTCCAGGGATTTTTTCTTAACACTCATCCAGGAGATCCTCTAGAGTTTTTATTCATGGATGATTGTGCGATATTTGCCAGAAAACCGTTCGCCAGAAAACCATTCGCCAGAATGACAAACGCCAGAAAACCATTTGCCAGAATGTACCATTTGCCAGAATACTATTTGCCAGAAAGTACCATTTGCCAGAATGTACCAATCCCCAGAATTAAATATTAAATATTAAATTCTGGGGATTGGTACATTCTGGCAAATGGTACTTTCGGGCAAATAGAAATTTCCTCCATTTTCTAAGAATTTTTGAAACTAAAGATGAGTTGTGAGAATTTGGTGGATATTTTTAAGTCCATCAACATAAAAAATGTCGTCCGTCACTTTCAATCTTTTACAATAATTCAATATGTTCACTGCTAGGATGATCTCTTGGTTTGTTTCGATGAAGGTCGACTAGGGCTAGAACAACGAACACAACTGGAAATGACTCACCACTAGTTATTGAGCAAAGAGAAAATCGATGAAGAGAAATCGATCATTGCAGATACGCCTGCATGATACTAAGCGCGAAACTTCGATGTAACTAGGCTATAAGTGCATAGGTCTACAAACATTTGGTATGGTGAAAATACTGCTGACCGAAGTCCATTAGGCCGAATGGTCAATGGGTAGAATAATGATCACGAATAGCAATTCAGTGATTATGGAACAGGAATCGGAACGGTTTCTTAAGTTTGTTCGGTTTTCCCATAATTAGCTGATACTTCTACAATATTATTATTGCCTTATTGTTTTACCCCAATCAACAATTAATGTCAAAATCTGGTCTTACTAACTAAGAAGAACAGCCTATGTTTAAAAGAAGGCAAAATTCACTAGTTTTACATCAAGGTTTCGGTACAAAAAACTACGAAGCAATTCTCTCTAGTTCAAATAGTGAATTTTTCCTTCTTCTAAACACAGGCTGTTCTTTCTAGTTTTATTGTAAGACTTGTTTTTGGCATAAATTGTTGTTCGTAATTTTGTTGTTTGGCACAAAAAATATGATTTAAAGTGATCATGTTATTGTTATTGTCAAAATAAGCTTCAAAAAATACTTTCAATTGAAAGAAGGGAATCTTTGAAAAAAATAAGCAAATCCAAAAATTCCATATCAGTAAAAACTGGAAAGAGCATCCTATGTGTTGAAGAAAGGAAAGTTTTTGATGAGTATTGATCAAATTCCGTCAAAATAGTATTTGATCAATGAATTAAATGCTTTGGCTGTTTTCCTACTCTCCGCATTGACCAATGTGGCGCTAGCTTCTATGCGTGAAAAATCGCTAAAAGTAAATCGCAAAAATATTGTATGGCGAATAGCATCTAAAGGCGTATTTCTCGAAGTGTAACACATAATTCGAAAAATATTTGGTAGCGGTTGTGCACAATGATGACCGGTTTGATGCCTACCAAATATTTTTTTGGTAAAAGCTTGTCATTTCGAGAAATTCGAGTTTAGATGCTTTTCGCCATACAAAATAAAATGCATTTACTCCTGCTGGTCAACTGTGGCCGCGCGCCAAGCTTGTAGTCCATTGGATCCACATCACGATCAGCTTGTCCACCAGACAAATTTGTGAAAATGCTCTTATTGAAAAAATAAGTTGTTGTGCGCAATAAAATAATGAAATAACATAAAATATTTAATTTATTGTGAAATTTGAAAGGTTTGAGTTCACGTCATTTTTTGTTCTAGAGTGATTTGCCCTTCTTCAAACTATAGGCTTTTCTTTCAAAGTTATTCTAAAACCATTTCTTGTTTGTTCTTACATCTGTTCCAATAATTTATTTAACTTTCGCATATAAATCTGAACAAAATAAAGTTTTACATCTTTACAATCGTTATCGTGGGCTAATCGATCCCAAAGAAATAAAAAACACGATTTATTTTTCAATAAGAATGTTTTAAATAGAGGTTGCTAATGATTGAAATCTGTCTCTTTCCGCCTCACATATGTTTTCATCAGGAAACAGTTTCATTAGATTAGTATATCATTAGATTGGGAACACTTCTGGAATGAGAACTTTGGAAATTTCTGGGAAATGGTACTTTCTGGAGAATGGTACATTCTGGCAAATGGTTTTCTGGGAAATGGTTCTTTCTGGCAAACGGTTTTCTGGGAAATGGTATTTTCTGGCAAATGTCTTTCTGGCCAATGGCATTCTGGCGAATGGTTTTCTGGCAAATATCGCACAATCTTCATGGATTACTCTAGAAATTTATCACGATATAACTCCTGGAACACCCCTTGGCATTCTTCAAGAAATTCCAGCTGAAGAAATCCCAATATAAATCTCTAGAGGGTCCCCCAAACGAATTAATTTAGGAATTTCCAGAGAAATCTTAGGAGCTATTACTAGAAAAATCTCTAGTGATTAATTAATGTAATTAATTAGAAGGCACCGAATATTGCTAATTGACAAATTGAGAGATGGGTGGGATTCGAACCCACGACTCCATGTTCGCTAGACCGCAGTATGGCCATTTCTTGCGAGTTCCTTCAGCATGATTTTTCAATTTCCGCGGTAGTTCGATTGGAAATTAATTTATTTTATTTCTTTGGATTTTTTTTTTAATTTCAATGGCGATTCTTCTAAAATCATTTTAGCCTTTTTTTCTGTTTTTTTTTCAAATTTCTCAGGAAATTTTATCATAATTATTTTTGCAATTCCTTATGATTTAACTCTATTTATATCTATTGCTTCCGAAAATTGCTGTATTGGAAATTCAGAAATTCTTAACTGGGCTTGCTTGAAGAAAATCCTTTGAATTCACGGAAAGCTTACCGACAAGTTCCTAAAGAAATTACTGGAAAAATTTCCATCAAAATTACCTTAGAACTTTCAAAGCAGTTGCAAAGGAATTCATATAAGAATTACCAGTGGAATTCCTGAAGAAAATATTAAGGCTTTAAAAATAAGGCTAAATCTAATCTCAAAATAAATTGCCGAGAATTCCTGAATAAAATTTTGAAAGAATTCTAAAAGTAATTTGTAGTATCACCGTGACAGAATTTTTAAAGAAACGCCAAAGATTTTTTTTTTTCAAATAAATTCTCGAAGGAAATCGTTAAGAATTTCCCAAATCAATTTCTGAAGGAATTACTGAAGAAGTTTCCAAAATTTACAAGGAAATTGCTGATAAAATTCCCAAATAAATTTTCAATGCAAGTAATATCGGCATTGCCGAAGATATTCCAAAACTTTGTGCTGCAGGAATTCCTTAAATAATTACTGAAGAAATCTAGAAGAAATTTTCTAAAGATTTTTCATTAAAATTATAGAAGCGATTTATAAAAGAGTTTCCGAAGAAGTTTTCGGAGGAATTGGCAAAGGAATAGTATGGGATAGATAATGAAAGTCCAAAAAATCGACGAAAATCAAAAAAAAAGTAGAATGATCTGCCGATGACATTTCCAAAAAAAAAATGAGAGGAAGTTCCCAGAGTGATTGTCGAACGAATAACCAAAGGTTTTACTAAAAGAATTTTAAAAAGAAAAATCAATAAAATTGCTGACATTAACAAAACAATGCTTGAAAGACTACTAAAAAAATGGCGAAGGAACTCCCGAAAATAAATTTCAGAGGATTTGCCAATGAAATTAAAGCTAAATAAACTCGTAATGGAACTGCCGAAGAAATTTTCAAAGTTATTGCCGATAAAATTTTCAAAAGTTGCGTGAAAGGTGCTTAGTATCAATTTCTGAACATATTACCAAATAAATTCTTAAAGAAATTGCCGAAGGGGTTCCAAAGATATTACCGAAGAAATTTGACAAATCCAAAGGAATTACTGAGAGATTTGCAAAAAAAGTCTTAATTGAAATAAATTGCAAAACAATTTCCATTTATTATACGCAATCAAGTTGTCAAGTTCCCAAACCTCACATCAGTACATCGGTTTGGATTTTCCAAAAAAAAAGTTGTTCTTTAAAATAAAGCTCGTTTAATTTTCCGTTCTATTATTTTTCGCGACGCAGTATATCATTATACTAAGATCGGTGGATCGGTATTTCCTTTTATAAAAATAGCAAAATAACCTAGAAGCCACTGAAACCGGCACCCTCTAGGCACCCCCTAGGAAAAAATCCTAGATACGCCAATGTTCTTGGATCGTGTCAACTGTGTTCTGAGGAGCTTTCTGTCAGCCGGCAACAAAGTGAAGGCGATCAACACGTTTGCTGTGCCTTTGTTGACGTACAGCTTTGGGGTAGTAAAGTAAACCAAGACTTACGTCGAGGCGTTAGAACGAGCAGTACGAGTGGCGTTCACAAAGAACCGCATGCGCCATCCAAAGTCGACCATCGAGAGAGTCACTCTGCCACGCGCAGTAGGAGGAAGAGGCGTCACCAATATCCAGGTACTATGTGTCTCCCAGATCCAGCACCTTCGGGCATACTTCGTAGAAAGCCAGAACCGTCATACAATGCACTGTACTGTATGTAAAATTGACCACGGTTACAGCGCCCTGCATCTGGCGTAGGATGACCATAGACGAGATGATCGTAGCGTGGAAGCAGAAGGAGTTGCATGGAACGCAGCCCCATCTACTGGAGCTCGAGCACATCGATTAGGCCGCGTCGAACGCGTGGCTGGTGCGGGGTAATTGCGACGAAGAACTATCGGCGGTACATATTGCACGAAGAGGACCGCTGTAGGAAGTGTAATTCGGTAAGAAAAACGACCGAGTTTTTCGTTGCATGCTGTTCAGTTTAAGCTGGATCAGCCTACCTCGATCGTCACAACGAAGCTGCCAAGATTGTGCATCAACAGCTTGTTTTAAAGCCAATTTAAAGCACAACTTGGTCGACAGATTTGTACCCTACTACGAGTACCGGCCGGACCCGGTTCTGGATAATAGTTGCATAAAGCTGTACTGGGATCGCGAGATCATTACGGACGTCCTCATTCGTACCAACCGGCCAGACATTGTGGTTTACGACAGAAGGATGAAGCGGGTAACCCTCATCGACTTCGCTGTACCGTTAGACCATAATGTCCAATCAACGTTCTTCGGCAAGATAACCAAGAAAAAAATCTGTACGGCTCTTTTGAAAAATATTCCATACAAACATTATAAAACTCAGCTAGTCCAAAAATGTGTATTTTATACATATAAAACACAAGCTGTACGAATTGCCTAACATCTGCATAATACAGATATATCTGTATACATGGCATCTCTTGTCAGAACAGATCCTGACTGATTGTGTCTAGTCTCTGAATCAGAGCAACGATTGTCATCGTCGTCGCCCACTGATATCGGTGACATGTATCGCGTGGTGTGACGATGACAGTTAGCGCGAGCAAAGGTTAGATAGGGTAGAGCTTTACTTCGTCAACATTCCCAATTCTGTCATTTCTCGGTTAGAAGCCCACTTAATCCCAATCCATTTATGCACACGTTTAGTATCTATATGGCAATAATGTGTCACTGTCCGAGAAAATACTACTCCACCCTACCCCTACCAGAGACATGTGGTATGTTGTTACTGGCATAGTAATAGGACGACACGTACCTGTGGTGAGTTAAATGTGATTCCTGATGCCATTGATTGTATTGTTGCTGTTGTTGTTGCTGCTGCTGCTGTTGCTGTTGTGGCTGCTGTTGTTGGTCATTTAACATTCCCATATGGGGCGGTGGTTGGCCATTATTGTGCATTTGATACTGGTGCTGTTCCATTTGATGTGGATGCTGCTGCTGTTGCTGTTGTTGTTGCTGCTGCTGCTGGTGTTGTTGCTGCTGTTGAGGATGAAGATGTGAGTTCATTGTAGGCATGTCAAACTCCTCGTCGCCAAACGATGGCGCATGAAAGGCCTGCAATGTGCGAAGGGAATAATTTATTTTTATTGGATAGAATACATTGTTATTCGGGGTGCAATTGCAGGTTTCGGTGCGTTTTGGAATGCATTTTGGCAATGATTTATTGTAGAATTCTGGCCAAATGGTGTCTATGCAGGGTTCGCCTTGAATGGCCCTATTTGACGATGTGTTGTGTTGGGCATATGCAAAATTCTTCAGACAAATTGTGAATTGCTTGTTCATATTTGGAAGCAGTCTGTAGAATTCCAATCAAACTACAATAAAACATGAGTTTATGCTCTTACTGCCGTTCTACGCATAGTTGTCCCATGTTGAAAAACTTGAAACTGAGAAAATCGCGATTGAAGTTTCAAACAGGTTTTTCATGTTTTTTGACCAAATGGTGCAACAAATCGGATTTAAATTTTCATAGTATCGTTAGAAATCGCTTATATTTTCATGCCTGAAGTATTTCCAATCAAATATTTTTAAAAATATAGTGTTTTTAGCAAAAACATTATTAGTGGGACTGTTATGCCTAGAAATGTGGTCCTGTTGGCGAAATTTCTAAGCATATCAGTCCCACGATAATTAGTCGTCTCTTTTCACGCTCGATGTGGTCTGTTCTATACTTTTTAAATATATTTTTTAGTAACAAACAATGTTAGCTTCTCTTATAACATTATAAGACTCTCATGCATAAGGCTCAAATGTCTCGAGGCAAAACGGAGCCGAAAGACAACAAAAGAGTGACATCACATTTTAACACTTTCTTAATAATCGGTTAAGCAGGAACTAGGCGAGTGAGTTGATTAGTGAATTGATGAGAGGATGAATGTGAGGTGCTGCAAAGTTCAGTGAGCGCCTGGTGAATTAAAAGGTCACCAGGCCGATATATCGTTTGGTCGGAAAAACGTCGTGTGACCGCAAAATATTGTTACATCAAAGTCGAGTCAAGTACAAGACACTGAAGACGACCTTACAGTTGAGGTCGATATATGTACGTATCTGTCAAAGGATGCAAATTCTTAGTGGAATTAAAAAGAACAGTACTTAACGCGATTTTCTTTTTATTCACATCTCACATCAAAGTATTTACATATATGGCCGAATAAGTCATTAGGCCAAAAATTTCATTAAACCGGATTGGTCATTAGGCTGAAAACGTCATGAAGCCGAAAAGGTCTTTAGGCTAAAAATGTCTTTAGGCCGAAGAGGTTTTAAGGCCGAAAAGGTCTAGGCTGAAAATGAATTGAGGCCGAAAAGGTCTTTAGGCCGAAAAGGTCTCTCTCTCTCTCTCTCTCTCTTCTTGGCGTAACGTCCTCACTGGGACAAAGCCTGCTTCTCAGCTTAGTGTTCTATGAGCACTTCCACAGTTATTAACTGAGAGCTTCCTCTGCCAAATGACCATTTTGCATGTGTATATCGTGTGGCAGGCACGAAGATACTCTATGCCCAAGGAAGTCAAGGAAATTTCCTTTACGAAAAGATCCTGGACCGACCGGGAATCGAACCCGTCACCCTCAGCATGGTCATGCTGAATACCCGTGCGTTTACCGCCTCGGCTATATGGGCCGAAAAGGTCTTTAGGCCGAAAAGGTCTTTAGGCCGAAAAGGTCTCTAGGCCGAAAAGGTCTTTAGGCCGAAAAGGTCTTTAGGCCGAAAAGGTCTTTAGGCCGAAAAGGTCTTTAGGCCGAAAAGGTCTTTAGGCCGAAAAGGTCTTTAGGCCGAAAAGGTCTTTAGGCCGAAAAGGTCTTTAGGCCGAAAAGGTCTTTAGGCCGAAAAGGTCTTTAGGCCGAAAAGGTCTTTAGGCCGAAAAGGTCTTTAGGCCGAAAAGGTCTTTAGGCCGAAAAGGTCTTTAGGCCGAAAAGGTCTTTAAGCCGAAAAGGTCTTTAAGCCGAAAAGGTCTTTAGGCCGAAAAGGTCTTTAAGCCGAAAAGGTCTTCACGCCGAAATGGTATTTTGGCCAGGTCTTGGCGAAATGACCTTGTTCTATACCTGAATTATTCGGCCCTAACGTCCTCTTCAGCCTAATGATTTTTTCGGCCTAATGACCTTTTCGGCCTAATGGACTATTTTGCCTAATGACCAACAAAGGATAAAACTGATTAAGCTTTTGTATTAATTTTAAATGACTAGAAATATGTACATATCACTGAAATAAAATATGTTTAGAAATACAACAGCTTAAGTTTTCAAAACATTCTGCACCATGCCTTCCTCTGCTTGTATGTATGGGTCATATGAATAGGAACCCCAGCAAAGATTGGGAGTGATTTGCCATTAGAGGCTTCATGCTTCATGTATCTTTATTTTTATATGAAGGGTCAGAATGCCGTTGATAATGGTACGGTTCTATATTCATCCTATTCGAAAACAAATAGTTACGGTACTATGTTCACTTTTAATACACATACAATAATAAGAATATAATCCTTTTGGGCTCTATCATTTCTTTTACATATACACAGAAAGCCGCTTGTCTACGACATAACTTACTAACAACAATTTACTCAAGAATTCACTTACTCATCAAGTCTCTGAGCGTCTAGGTCACTTGTTTATCAAGTTACTCAATAACTCATTAACACATTCATTCAAAACAGTCACTCATTTACCCATCAGCCCATTAATAAATCAACTCACTTATCAAAACACTCGCTTATCATCTTACTCATTTACTCATCAACCCGCACACTTACAAAATCTCGCTCACCAAGTCACTACTCACTTACTCTTCAATTCGCTTACTCGGTTGATCTCTCATCAATTGATATATTGATTGCTTGTTCAGTGCCTCCAGCAGTTCATCTTCGATTTGGGTTTAACCCAAAAGTGTTCTTTTTATTTTCTAAATATCCGATAACTAAGCCACTCATTAACCGACACACTAATTCAACCAAATTATTGGGATAACATACTGAAATAAAAAAGTGAAACTCATAAACTCACTTACCAACAATATTTCAAGCTTGCTTGAATTCTGAAAATTTTCACATATACTAGTCATCCAATTCAGCAACCTCTTTGTCAATATATTGGATCGGCTTCGTCATGCTTCACGACATTTTAGCCTCTTAATTAAGTTAAAATGTTTATGTTTGGTTTATGAGCTCAACGCGCATTGCAGCAATATGTATTTGAATTCAGATTGCAACTGCAAGTTGCAAAGAAATAACAGTTTTTATTTAACTGGAAAACAAGTTTTGTTCCAGCTGGACCGTAATGCCAACATAAAAGAAGGGTTTATACCATGCAGTATTGAAATAGCCGTGCTATCAGGTGAAGCTAAGTTACTAAAAATGCTTATTGTATTTGTTTTACGTAGAAATTTTATAGTGGGACTGTTATGCGTAGAATTTCAGTTGTGGGACAGACATGCGTAGCAATTCAACAGTGGGACAATTTGACTTGACATGCTTTTCATTGAGTCTTCGAACAAAGTATGTTATTTTTTGATGTTATATGAAAATATACGTATAAATAGAGCGCCTGGTGCAAAAAAGTCAAAATCGTCAAAAAGTAACATGGGACAACTATGCTTATAACGGCAGTCTAGTCATAAATCACATTTAATTGAATGGATATTAATTGATTAACTACAATTGCTGCCTAAACTGTATTTTAGATGTTGTGTCACATAACAGATGAATAACAAATGTCACATATAGTAATCTGAATTTGTCTGGACAGTTGTTAAGTTCTGTTTAATTATGTTCAATGGTTTGTAGGTCACGTTTTGGCTGAAGAACGGGTTAACGGATTTGCCATTTGCCTTTAATAGGCCCCCATGCTCAAATGATCCTAGAATCTATCTTTGATTTTTTTTTTTACCTTTCTCGTACACCAAATGTACTGGAAAGGCTATATGTTCATTCCAAAGATGACTTTTTGATAAAAGGCTCGGAGAGTCTAATCACCAATCAACTCAGCTTGAAGAATTGAGGTGATGTCTTTGTGTGCATATGTGTGTATGTGTGTATACAAAATAAACTCAAATCACTTTTTGGCAGTAAACCTCAATCAATGTTAATGTCCGACGGCCAAAGCAACACACATGTTATATAAAAGTTACGACAGCGCAAGTTTTGGTTGTATAGAAGTTTATTTTACGTTATTTCAACACTATGTTAGAATTACGTAAAATAAACTTCTATGCAACCAAAACTTGCGCTGTCGTAACTCTATTATAACACGTATGTTGCTTGGGGGGTCATTCGACGGGGAATCTGGTACCATTGTTTCCTATGATAGGGTCTCCAGTTAGCCTAGTGGTTAAGGCTATGAATCGCCAATCCGGAGACGGCGGGTTCGATTCCCGTCCTGGTCGGAAAATTTTCTTGATTCCCTGGGCATAGTGTATCATAACACTTGCCTCACAATATACAAATTCATGTAATGGCAGGCAAAGAAAGCCCTCCAATTAATAACTGTGGAAGTGCTCAAAGAACACTTAGTTGAAGAGAGGCAGAAGCAAAGAAGAAGAAGAAGTTTCTTATTGAAAATGGTTCGGATTGATCCAGCCATTCCGGAGTTATGGCCATTAAGGTGATCCGGGCATAGTGTATCATTGAACTTGCCTCACAATATACAAATTCATGTAATGGCAGGCAAAGAAAAAGAAGAAGACGAAGAAGAAGAAGTTTCCTATTGAAAATGGTTCGGATTGGTCCAGCCGTTCCGGAGTTATGGCCATTTAGGTGATCCGGGCCAGCACTTCCTGGGGGAAGTGGTTAAATATGAGAATACTACAAACCACACAGTGTACAAATTCGAGCAAAAAAACGGACGCAATTCAGTTCCGGCCCCTAAGCAAACGACAGATACTCATTCCTAAGCAAAAAACTCCGGGGAATCGAATGGTGCTAGCCCCTTTCCAGAAAAACATCGCCAAGTGTCTCATTTTGGCCATTTTCCCCTAAATTTGTAATAAATATTTGAATATATCAAACTTAAATCCAAAAAAGTTGAGAGAAACCATGAATATTTCAAAAAACTTCATGAAGCAATGTTAGAAAACTTGGCTTAGTAAATGTTTTTCACTTTTGGTCACAATAAGTGTCTCATTTTGTCCAATATCCCTTATAAAATGAGAATATTTAGGAATTTCGGAAGAATTTGAACAAAAAACCATGCAAAGTCGTTAAAATCTATGCTATTGTATCGAGAAACGAGAAACGGGTTGTGTCTTGTCCATCACATTCAGATATGATGTCCTATTTTGTCCAACATCCCCTATAAATAAGGAATATTTGAGAATTTCGAATGAATTTCAACAAAAAACCATGCAAAACTATTAAATTCGGATTATTTTGAACAAAAAAACATGCAAAATCGTTCAAAAGTCATGCTACTGCAAGGAGAAACGCCAAACGGGTCGTGTCTTGTCAATCACATTCAGATATGGTATTCCATTTTGTCCAATAATCCCTATAAATAAAGAATATTTGAGAATTTCGGATGAATTTCAATAAAAACCATGCAAAGTCGTTCAAAAGTCATGCTACTTAATGGTAAAACCCCCAAACCAATCGTGTCCTGTCCATCACATTCAGAGATGATGTCCCATTTTGTCCAATATCCCCTATAAATAAAGAAAATTTAAGCATTTCAGATAAATTACAATAAAAAACCATCCAAAGTCGTTCAAAAGTCGTAATACTGAATGGAGAAAACCCTTAACAAGTAATCTCTTGTCCATCGTATTCAGTGATGTTGTCTCATTTTGTCCAATATCCTCTATAAATTAAGAATGTTTAAGAATGTCAGATTTTGAACGACTTTTTTGAACGGCTTTGCATGGTTTTTTGATGAAGTTTATCTGAAATTCTCGAATATTCTTGATTTATAGGGGATATTAAATAAAATGAGACAACACCATTGAATGTGATGGAAAAGAGACGATCTGTTTGGGGTTTCTCCATTCAGTATCACGACTTTTGAACGATTTTGCATGGTTTTTTTTATTGTGATTCATCTGAAATGCTCAAATTTTCTTTATTTATAGGGGATATTAGGCAACATGGGACATCATCTCTGAATGTGATGGACATGACACGATTCGTTTGGGTTTTTACCATTAAGTAGCATGACTTTTGAACGACTTTGCATGTTTTTTTTAAAATTCATCCGAAATTCTCAAATATTCCTTATTTATAGGGGATATTGGACAAAATGGAACACGATCTCTGAATGTGATTGACAAGACACGACCTGTTTGGCGTTTATTCATGCAGTAGCATGATTTTTGAACGATTTTGTGTGGTTTTTTGTTAAAAATCATCCGAGTTTCTCAAATATTCTCATTTTATAGGGGATATTGGGCAAAATGAGATACTTATTGTGATCAAAAGTAAAAAACATTTACTAAATCAAGTTGTCTGTCATTGTTACATGAAGTTTTTTGAAATATCAAGGTTTTTGCCCACCTTTTTGGATTTAAGTTTGATATGTTCAAGTATTTTTGCAAATTTAGGGGAAAATGGCCAAAATGAGACACTTGGCGACGTTTTTTTTGGAAAGGGGTTGGCACCATTCGATTCCTCGGAGTTTTTTTTGCTTAGGAATGGGTATCTGGCTTAGCGACTGGAACTGAATTGCGTCCGTTTTTTTCGCTCGAATTTGTACACTGTGCATTGTACAAACCCATGCATGCGACACATCGAACCGCGGTATTTTCGATAACCTAATGAACAGTAAGCAGAAAAACAGTCTCAGACCAAATCTGAACCGATAGTGTTCCGGAAGCGGTTCCGAGTGTCCCGCCAGATGTGACCAAATACAAAAGTGAACCAAACCGATGCATGCGACACATCAAATAACGGCCTTTTCGATAACCCGATGAACAATCAGAGGAAAGTAGTCTCAGACCATATCTTAACCAGTAGTGTTCCGGAACCGGTTCCGGGTGTCTCGCCAAATGTGGCCAAATATAAAAAGTGAAACAAACCCATCCATGCGATACTTCAAATTCGCGACTTTTCTGGCAACCTGATGAATGATAAGCACTGCAATAGTCTCAGGCCTTATTTGGGAAAGTCATGGCTAGTGTCATGGAATCGATTCCGAGTGTCCTGCTGAAAGTGGCCATGTATAAAAGTGATTTAAATCCTACATGCGACACATCATACCGCGGCATTTTAAGAAACCTGAAAAATGGTTAGCAAAAAAATAGGCTCAGACCACTTTAGACTGCTGGTCGAGCTACCGGTGGTGTTGCAAACCAGGTGTTAATATACAGAAGGACGGGTCAACGTTGTATGGAAAAATGAAAATTCAATCGCATCTATAAAATTACTGTGCAAAATTTTAATACGACTGGTTGCGCCCTTGCGCTTTGTAATGTTGTTGAAATTGGAATGGGAGTATGAGAAATTTCACTTGCTTGCATGAAACTTTGCAAAGTTTCATGCAAGCAAATGTAGGCTAAAGTCTATAGAAAAAAAACTTTGTATTTAATCTGTGATTGTGAATAAAGTTATATCCTAGCTCGTTTTTATCGCCTTGATAATTATCAGCCTCTAGTGTGATAGTGTGACCACCTTCACTAGCAGTAATTTGAGAGGTCTGATATTTTTCAGCTCTGCCTACACATCGAACATAACGTCGGAATATTTATATTTATATTTATTTACATATAATCCATCTGACCTGAAAGTCTTAATGAATAAAAACAACATAACTAAACACAATAACATTTACAATATGGACGAACGATTAATCTTATTTTTAAAGCTTTGCGACGATTCTTCGAATTCAAAAAGATCCTCAACCAACGTGAATGTTCGTATCATCTTCGACATCGGATCATTAAAACCATATGTTGTTCGGTGAAACCTGGCCGACAGTAATGCGCGTTGCCGGAGAGGTCGCTGAATAGCACGGATGTTCATCATGGAGAGGAGATCAGGAGAGTCAACTTCATTCCTTAGCAATTTGGCCACAAACATCGCTTGCTGAACTTTACGCCTTTTCTGTAGGGTGTCTATTCCAAGCAATTGGCAACGAGCAGAATATTCCGGAAGATTCAACGGATCACGCCACGGCAAATGACGAAGAGCTAGACGGATGAACCTCCGTTGTACCCTTTCAATCCTCAGTGTCCAGGAAATATCATTCGGCGTCCAAACAATAGCAGCGGTCTCCAGAATTGGACGAACTAGTGCGCAGTACAAAGATTTTAAACAGTAGGGGTCAGTAAAATCTTTAGCAACTTTCGAAATGAATCCCAATTGTCGATTGGCCTTGGCGATTACAGAGGCATAGTGGTTTTTAAACGTCAGCTCCGGGTCTAATACTACTCCGAGATCGGTTATTTCTAGAACTCTTTGCAGTGTTGATCCATTGATTTCGTAGTCAAACAATATTGGCTTCTTTAAGCGGTGAAACGTCATAACAGAGCACTTTGGAACACTGATAATCAATTTATTCCGTTGGCACCAATCAACGAACTGATCAAGCAAACTTTGTAGACGGTGGCAGTCTTCTACTGATCGTATTACCAAATAAATTTTAAGGTCGTCGGCATAGATCATTTTACAGTTCAAACCTAGTCTCGCAGCCACGTCGTTGAAATAAAGTACAAACAAAAGCGGACCCAAATTGCTCCCTTGGGGCACTCCAGATGAGCTACAGAACGTCGACGAAACGCAGGAATCGATTTTGACTCGGAGTTGCCGTCCATTTAGATAGGAACTGAGCCATGATGTGAGCGTGTTCGATGCTCCTAACCGCTTAAGCTTAGCTAACAGCATGTTGTGGTCAATTCTACACACTAAGATCAGCTCGGTATTTTCCCCATCTTTTTACTGAGTTCTCAACAGCAGATTTAACTCGGTACGCTCGGTTATCCCTTTTGCTGAATACTCTGTAAATAAGTTAACGAGTTCTGCAAATGAACTGTCAAAAATTACAGATGAACGGTAAATATCGTTACTGATGAACGGTAAATATTCATTACCGTGTGTACCGAGTTAAATCTGCTGTTGAAAACTCAGTAAAAAGATGAAAAAATTACATAACTCAGCGAAAATTTTACTGAGCTGGAAAATCAGAATCTTAGTGTGTATCAAAAGCCGCTTTCAGGTCAGTGTAAATGACATCAACTTGCGCTCTGTCCTCCATAGCACTTATACAAGTATTGGTGAAGCAAAGCAGATTCGTTGTCACTGATCTCCCGGGCATGAAGCCGTGCTGATCGCTTGAGATGTAATGCTTCGACTGACTGAGAATTGCATCGCTAACGATGATCTCAAACAATTTCGATGTTGCTGACAAACTCGTAATTCCTCGGTAATTTCTAACATTTCTCCTATCACCATTTTTGAAAACGGGAAACATAAACGACTGCTTCCAAATTTCCGGAAATGTACCATCAAAAAGTTTTCATATTAGATGATGGCTTTGATAAAATTCTTGTTTATAAATAAAAAAATCCCTTAACTATTCAACGTCCCAATCAACATGATTAGAAATTCTTTTCCTTTTAAATCGCAATGCTGACAGTTTTGATTTGAGACCCAAAACAAAAGCACCGAAGAAATCAACTGAAATTCACTTCGATTTGCACTAATGTACAAAGCAATACAATCCAAAGCGAAAAACTGTTGATTTGGTAATGACTGTTGTGGGCATGAAAGTAAATAATAATGACAGGTAGTATTGCTTATCCAGAGAAATCTTCCAACCTGGCGGAGGGAAGAAGACAAAGAAGACCTATTCCGCAAACGTCAAACTGCTACACACTTTAAAAAGTATGCACACAACCTATCAATAAAAATAAATTGTTGAAAATTTCAATTGTGTTTAATGGCGTTCAGCTGCATACAAAAGTGCTGAAACTTCACCTAATATAGTTTAAAAATAAGTTACATATTTGTGACACCAATTGTGATTACATAAACCATAAATGGAACAATTTGCATTATTTTTGAATTTTATAGCAAACAAGTGAGTGAGTGCTTTTTAGCGTGAGCCGAGCACTTTTGACGTTTGCGGAACGACTGCGGCGGTCGAAACCACCGCAACCCCGTTGGATTTTTTCTATTTTATCGCAATAGAAAGTGTTTCGCTTCGATTCGCACCTCATTATCAGACGTGAAGTAGTGTAGTGTAAAGACACTATATGCAAAGACACGAAATGTTCCAATTGGAATTCCAAATTTGCTGTCAATGTCATTCCAATCGAGCAGGAGACCTGTCAAACGCGCTTTAAAAGCATTGCTCGACAGCATCATCGTCATCACGCGACAATCATCATCAATAGCAACAATCATCAGATTTCGTGTCTTTAGCATACAGTGTCTTTAGTGTAGTGGTAAAGCAGAAGACTGTGACTTTTAAGGATCTGGTATCGAATCTTGGTGTTGCGGGGGTACACTTTTTGATTTTTTATTTTGAAATCAAAACATTGTCAACAGTAAAATTGAAGAGGCATTGGATGTTCTTTTTCAAATGATATTTAGATAATAACAAACTGTTTGGACAGTAGTGCGAATTCAAGTGCCAATCTGTTCATATCAGAGTGCAGATTTTTTTTACCGTGAAGGAGTCTATGCCTATGGCAATACAAATGATGAAGCAACAGCGATTGGACGAAGTAAACGACCAAACCACAGACAAACAGACGTAACACTCTTCGAAACGGCTTGGAACATGAATTTAACGATCAATTCAAATTTCATTTGATTTGCGCGATCGTTCCACCAGAGGCACTAGTGTTCGATCGCTTTGACGTTTGCCAGTGTACACGTTGCTGAATGATGCAAACGAAAATTACAGGCAATTTGTGTGGTAGCACAGACAAACAGGCATACTACTTAGAAGAAATTTGTTTCAAAATCATCGTTTGGCATCTCACTAGCACCCTCTATAATGCTCAATCCGAAGCATTCGTTTGCAGGTGTTGTTTCCCTCGGTTCGATGTAACAATTTAGCAGGTGACGACTCCCTCGTGGCATTACCCATTCATAAAACATAAATGAAGGTTCATGATTGAGTCATTTTATGTAAACATTGATCGGCGTCGCGTTCATTTCTCTCGAAAATTGAGAGGTGGTGTAGGCACAGCAGCGCCACCATGACATATGCGAGCACAGTCCGAACCACACTGCATTTTTAAAATGACCGTTAAATCATGCGACGATTGCGATTTGAGTGGTATGTCTGTTTGCCTGTGGTGGTAGTGTGCGTGTCAGCAAAACGTCAAATCGAAATCCATCATGGCTGACAGTGTCACGCGCGGTTCTACCAGCAGGTGGCAGTGTGCTCATGAAAATGACACCGGGCAAACGTTTTTGATGAATTTCTTCTAAGAGTTACGTCTGTTTGTCTGTGACCAAACCCCCAAAGCGTATTATTTGTGTGTGCGTTATTTGCACACTGACATTTAATTTAATGAACTGTTTATATTAATGACAATAATAAAGCGAAATAAAATTAATAGTCCAACCGAGCTGAAAAATGGGGAAAAATGGAAAATAAATCCGATGCGATAACAGTGTTTTTATATTTCTGTGTGCTGTTTGCCGTATTCGTCCTTCTTCAAGAGAAAGAGGAAGGCATAAGAAGTGGGCCATTCGACTTCGAGCGGCCTCGCGGTCGGTGTGTAAAACTATATAATCGTTCCGTTAAGCATATAAACATGCCATGGATGGCGGGCGGTTGTGGAGTGATGTTTTTCGAGAATACTTTCTACTAGATGGAAAACAGAGACTTGGATTGCCGCGTGCTCGCGACTGTTAAATGGATTTTGCTTTTTCGGAATTGACTTCGTGCCTATCGTTTACAGGGTGAACAAAGTCGGTTGCAGTTGTACGACTAATAGATTGAATGAAGAATCCTCCAGAAGAAGCTTCTGAACTTCTGGCAACACTGGAGATCAACTTTTCAATCCAAGATAGTAACGCAAGGATCTCAACATTCAACATGTGAAATGTCATAAACTAGATTGTGAAGAAATCATAAATTTGAAATGCACGAACTGCAGGGAATAGACAAAATGATCGGGACAGGCTAAATTTTCACTTATCAAAAAATGTTCAACTAGCTGTAACTTTTCGAAAAGCGCATCAAATTTTCTCAAATTGCCACTACTGTAAGTTCTTCATTTAGTTGTGTATCAGTGGTCCAAAATTGAAAAAAATGGGCTATTCTACAATTGAGGGGGTTAGAAGCAAAGGGGTGTAAGTGACAAAAACCCACTTTCGAGTAAATGAGGTTTAAAGTTTTTGACCAATTTTACATCCCATACAAAATGTATGGAGTTTCAAAATCAACCCAATTTTCTCTGATTTATTGTAATTTTTCCAATCATCGTAGAAACAATCTTAAAAAAGTTCCTGAAAGCTTGAAATCTGAAGAATTTTATGATATGCTCAGCTCAAAATTGACAAAATGGTCACTTACACCCCTTTGATTCTGGGCCCCTCAATTGTTGTCAATAATGGAGCCCCCGGTCTACACTGGAATACAACTTTGGGTACCCTGTACCTACAGTGAGAAACGTATACGGCAACCCAACTGGAACGTCCAAAACGACTACGACGACGAGTCGAGGCGCACGCGCTCTCCGAAATCGATTTGACGTGTTGCGATATCATTTTCCTTGTAGCGGAAGAGCTAAATGGTGATAAAAGGTATCAACAGAGTGTAAATTGGATGAATATATAATTTCGACATCCTTCGCATCGCCACCGCGCCGCGTCGCCGCTTCTCACCCTGCAATAGAGTAACGAACGCAAAACGACGACGATGCCATCCATCATGTTTTGATGGGCGGTAATTCAACCGGTCAATATCGAGGATGAATCGATAAATCCAGCCGGCTACCTACACGTTTCTTGTGGGGAATCATTTGGAAACAATTTTGTGAGAAATAACGTTTGCTTGGCGCTAATCTGATTCGCTGCTGTTGACTGGTATGATTAGAGTGATATTGATAGAATGGAAAACATTTATAGTTTACGTTCCACTGCATGGAAACTAACAGCCAAATGTAAAACGTTTTCGTATCAATGACTCATATTTAGTTAACGATGATTCGACTCATTGTTCACGATAAAATTAACATTGTTGAAAATAAAGCGGAAATTGATTGATGTGCTTCAGCCTAGCTATTTTGCCCTGTAGATGGAGGAAATGCCAATGCAGAACCACAGACAAACAGACGTAACACCTTGAACGATTTTCAAGAAAATCCATCGCCCAGTTCACACTACCATCACCTGGTGGAAAAGTTGCACGAATCACTGTGTTGTGCAATATCGTCAACAGAAGGCGCTAGTGTAAAACGTCAAACGCATAGAAAAACGATGCGCGCGCCTCTGATTGTGAAAGCCACAACTATGAAAATTTAAAATGATCGTTAAAAGCGTGGTCGATGGAAATTTTGCAAGTGTTACGTCTGTTTGTCTGTGGCAGAACTATAAGCTTCTGGGAGTCAGGCTCTGCGAGCCAGCCATAAATAGACAAGCACCGAAACATTAACAAGAGAAGAATGCGAACCGATACCAATGGCGACGAAAAGGGACTTGCGATTGGAAGCTCGGTACGTGGAACTGCAGATCTCTCAACTTCATCGGGAGCACCCGCATACTCGCCGATATACTGAAGGACCGCGGTTTCGGAATCGTAGCGCTGCAGGAGGCGTGTTGGACATGGTCTATGGTGCGAACGTTTAGAGGTAATCATACCATCTACCAGAGTTGCGGCAATACACGTGAGCTGGGAACAGCTTTTATAGTGATGGGCACCATGCAGAGGCGCGTGTTCGGTTGGTGGCCGATCGACCAAAGAATGTGCAGGTCGAGGATCAACGGCCGATTTTTCAACATCAGCATAATAAACGTGCACAGCCCTCATTCCGGAAGCACTGATGATGACAAAGACGCATTTCACGCGCAGCTCGAACGCGAGTACGACCGCTGCCCAAACCACGACGTCATGATCATCATAGGAGACCTAAACGATTAGGTAGGCCAGGAGGAGGAATTCAGACCGAGTTTAGCGCCCACCAGCTGATGAACGAAAATGGCCTACGGTAATTGCTTTCGCTGCATCCAAGAACATGGCCATTCGTAACACATTCTTCCAGCACAGCCTCTCGTATCGTTACACCTGGAGATCACCGCAACAAACGGAATCGCAAATCGATCACATTCTTAATGATGGACTTCTCCGACATTATCGACGTCAGGACTCATCGTGGCGCTAATATCGACTCTGATCACTTGGTGATGGTTAAATTGCGCTCGAGACTCTCCGTCATTAACAATGTACAGTACCGGCAGCCGCCCCGGTAAGATCATAGAGCGACTGAAGCACCCGGATGTCGCCACCGCATACGCGCAGAATCTCGAGGCAACATTGAGGGACGAGGGTATGCTCGATGTGGCCCCCTAGAGGGCTGCTACAGTTCAGTCAAAGCAGTCATCAACAACGCAGTCGAGAGCACTATCGTGTACATAGAACGGAGTCAACGAAACGATTGGTTCGACGAGGAGTGCAGAGCGGTTCTGGAGAAGAGGGAAGCAGCGCGGGCGGTAATGCTGCAGGATGGAACCCGACGGAATGCGGAGCGTTACAGACAGAAGCGGAAGCCGCAGCCCTGCTCTTCCGGGAGGAAAAGCGCCGCCTAAAAGAAGCGGAGTGCGAGGAAATGAAACTGCTGTGCAGTTCACAAGAAACACGTAAGTTCTACCATAAGCTCAACGTATCCCGCAAAGACTTCGTGCCGCAAGCCGAAATCTGCAGGGATAAGGACAGGAGCCTCCTGACGGACAAACGTGAGGTGATCGAAAGGTGCAAGCAACACTTCGGCGATCACTTAAATGGCGAAGAGAATGTAGACACGGAGGATCAAGGCAGCGAAGGAAATGACTATATTGGTGCAGCAGAGGAAGGGAACGAACCAACTACCACGCTGAGGGAAGTTAAGGATGCTATCCACCAGCTCAAGAACAACAAAGTAGCTGGTAAGGCCGGTATCGCAGCAGAACTCATCAAGATGGGCCCGGAAAAGTTCAGGTGGCCAACTGCACCGGTTGATAGTCAAGATCTGGGAAATCGAACAGCTACCGGAGGAGTGGAAGGAAGGGATGATCTGTCCCATCCACAAGAAAGGCGACAGGTTAATGTGTGAGAACTTTCGAGCGATCACCATTTTAAATGCCGCCTACAAAGTGCTATCCCAGATCATCTTCCATTGTCTTTCACATAAATTAAATGAGTTCATGGGAAATTACCAAGCCGGTTTCATCGACGGCCGGTCGACAATGGAGCAGATCTTCACCGTACGGTAAATCCTCCTGAAATGCCGTGAATACCAGGTCCCAACGCATCACCAGTTCATCGACTTCAAGGCGGCATACGACAGTATCGACCGCACAGAGCTATGGAAAATTATGGACGAGAACAGCTTTCCCGGGAAGCTTACCAGGCCTGTAAGAGCAAACGATGGACGGTGTGCAGAACAGCGTAAGGATTTCGGGTGAACTATCCAGTTCATTCGAATCTCGACGGGGACTACGACAAGGTGATGGACTATTCATCATCGCCCTGAAAGGTGTTATGCGACGAGCCGGGCTCAACAGCCGCGGTACGATCTTCACATGGATATTACGCTAAAAGCAGCAAAGTTCGGACTGGTGGTGAATGCGGCTAAAACCAAGGCTAAAACAAAATACATGCTGGTAGGTGGGTCTGAGCGAGACAGGACAAGCCTTGACAGCAATGTTACGGAAATGAACCAAAAACAAAGCAATCCAACAAACAGTGTACGGCTCTCGCTTCGTCCAATCGAGAACCAGAGCAAAACAAAATGTAAAATGTTCCCTAGACACAGCTGGTTCGTGAAACAAGTCAAAGTTTGGTCGCGTTTGATTCATTGTCATTTTGCTGACCTAAGAGAAACATAATAGGACAAATTATGATTGTACTAAATAGGATTCATTCCAATGAATCATATTGATAAAAAGTTTTTCTTAATATGATATCGTTAGAGAAATATTTGCCGTGAACCACTGAAACACAAAAGCATCGTAGTACAGAATGATGCGAACCTCTCGCTCGTGTTCCTATCGGACGATCGCGAACCACTGCATCACGAACAGTTCGCTCCACAGTGGATAGCGTTGCGAAGGTATTTTTTTTGTGACTTCTGACTCGATTTTACTAAAGGTTTTCCAGCACTGGTGCGAGCTCTCTGCACTCTACGGTGAACCCAAGATCCTGAAAGTGGTTGAAACTGGACGGATACGGTGGTCAGGGCATGTTGCAAGAATGCTGGGCAACAACCTTGCAAAGTTGGTTCGATGACCTTTGCACTTGGGTCAACAACTACAAAATAATTCCCTTATTCTTCTTCTTATGTATCTTCTTCTTGGCGTTACGTGCCCACTGGGACAAAACCTGCTTCTTAGAGTATTCTATGAGCACGTTACAGACAGGCGCGAAACAGGCAGAACTCAGTCTCTCGGATGAAGAAGCGATGGAAGAGCTGTACCGCGCAAAGGACAAACGAAAGTTCTACGAGAAGCTGAACCGCTCGCGCAGAGGCTTTGTGCCACAAGCCGACATGTGCCGAGATAATCACGGGAATATTCTCACGAGCGAGCGTGAGGTGGTCGAGAGGTAGCGGCAACATTACGATGAGCACTTCAATGGCGACGTTGCAAGTACCGAAGGTGGCGTGGAAACAAATCAAGGAGTATGTGCACAGGACGGAAGACTTCCGGCCCCTAACCTCCAAGAGATTGAGGAGGAGGCTGGCCGGTTGATAAACAACAAAGCCGCTGGAGCAGATCAACTACCAAGCGAGCTTCTAAAATACGGTGGAGAAGCACTGGTGAGAGCACTACACTGGGTCATTAGCAAGATTTGGAAGGTGGAAGTATTACCGGAGGAATGGATGGAAGGTATCGTGTGTCCCATTTACAAAAAGGGTGACAAGTTGGATTGCGGGAACTACCGCGAGATCACACTACTGAGCGCTGCTTACAAGATACTCTCTCAAATTTTATGCCGCCGTCTATCACCGATTGCAAGAGAGTTCGTGGGGCACTATCAGGCTGGATTAATGGGTGAACGCGCTGCAACGGACCAGATGTTCGCCATCCGCCAGGTGTTGCAGAAATGCCGCGAATACAACGTGCCCACACATCACTTGTTCATCGATTTCAAATCGGCGTATGATACAATCGATCGAGAACAGCTTGGACAGATTATGCACGAATGCGGATTCCCGGATAAACTGATACGATTGATCAAGGCAACGATGGATCGAGTGATGTGCGTAGTTCGAGTATCAGGGACAGTCTCCTCGAGTCCCTTCGAATCTCGCAGAGGGTTATGGCAAGGTAATGGTCTTTCGTGCTTGCTGTTCAACATTGCGTTAGAAGGTGTAATAAGGAGAGCGGGGATAAACACGAGTGGGATGATTTTCACGAAGTCCGTTTAGCTGCTTGGTTTCGCTGATGATTATAGCTCGCAAATTTGAGACGATGGCGGAGACGTACATCCGACTAAAGAGTGAAGCCAGGCGAATCGGATTAGTCATTGATGTGTCGAAGACAAAGTACATGATGGCAAAGGGCTCCAGGGAGGCAACATCGCGCCTGCCACTCCGAATTTATATCGACGGTGATGAAATCGAGGCGGTTGAAGAATTCGTGGTGACCGCCGACAACGACACCAGCAGAGAAATTCAGAGGCGCATTGTGGCAGGGAATCGGCTTACTTTGGACTCCGCAGAGCTCTACAATCGAATAAAGTTCGCCGTAACACGAAGTTTACTATCCACAAAACGCTGATTAGACCGGTTATCCTCTATGGGCACGAAACATGGACCCTACGTGCAGAGGACCAACGCGCCCTTGGAGTTTTCGAACGGAAGGTGTTGCGTACCATCTACGGCGGAGTGCAGATGGAAGACGGGACTTGGAGAAGGCGAATGAACCACGAGCTGCATCAGCTGCTGAGAAAACCAACCATCGTCCATACCGCGAAAATCGGGAGGCTACGGTGGGCGGGTCACGTCATCAGGATGTCGGATAGCAACCCGACTAAATTGTTCTCGAGAGTCATCCGACCGGTACAAGTATACGTGGAGCGCAGCGAGCTAGGTGGGTCGACCAAGTGGAGGACCATCAGCGGACCCTACGGGAAGTGCGGAACTGGAGACAAACAGCCATAGACTGAGTGGAATGGAGGCGGCTACTATGTACAGCAAAGGCCACCCCGGCCTTAGCCTGATCGGTAAAGTAAGTATGGAAAAGACAGGCCAAATTCCAATAGGCACAAAGAAACAAAAATAAGAAGAAATCCTCTACAGCCCCCGGCTGCCAATGCCGTTCTGTTTTCTTGTTTTCAACCATTGCACATGGCCAGGAATAGCAAAACAACATCATCCAGAGCATCAATTCCAGCCGGAGAGGCACCATACCTGCCACTGCCCTCTTTCAGCTCATTTGGACTAGGAATCCTTCAATTGCTACAAGCCAAGCCTCCCTTGCTAGGCTTCTTCCGCTAGCTCCAAGCTCCAGCCAGAGTTGATTGACCAACTTTCCGACGAATCGTGAAACCCGTCGCGTGCGCGCAATGCGAAGTCTATTTGCGAATTAATTCTTCTTTGAAATTTGTGCCATAGGTACATAGGTAGGTACATTTGGAACAGAACAACATCCAACATAACAAACGGTGCACAAGAATATTTAATTAAATAAATAAAACGTGACATGAAATTGATAAGCAGTTAGATGCGCCCGGTGGAGTGTATTATGTACCATCGTCGTCGTCTTCGTCTACCGTTTTTCCCATTGAGTGGTTCTTCGTTGCAATGAATGGCAATGCAAGAAGATGAAAGTCTATGGAAATAGAGGAAGCACTTTAAACGATTAAAGTTACTTTTGTTCCAGAGATTCGAGACGTCATTCGACAATTTGTAGTTTACGTTAAGCACGGTAAAAATGTAGTTCTGATCACCATTGAGTGGTATAATATAAAATTAAATCAAAATACTGAAAGCACTTAACTTTAACAAAAGGCAAATTACGCCAGCAAATTGAGTGATGAATGCTGAAAAGTCACTCTCAATTGAACAAACACCCGTCCAATGCTCCTCATCCATCACTTCGCCGATCCACCGTTCCGTACGATGTATACTGCATTGTATATAGAACGGAAAGGGCCAACCTGCCTAGCTGCCTTATCGATAATCTAAAATACACCAAATCAAATCGATCAGCACAATGAAATTAATCCAAATTTCATGTTGATTGAAAGTCGACGCCAATGGCATCGCAACAGCAACGGTAACGATACGGGTCTACGCGACAAAAAAGAGCTTATTCAATCGAATCAAATGTATCATTTAAAAGCTAGAGCATCGCGCAGATATGTAGGTATAGAGCGACATCGCTAATTGAATGAGTTCATTAGCAAGCACAATAAGTCATCACTTTAGCCCTCTTCTTGTGTGTATCTCACGCGCGCGCGACAAATCCAATTCTGGCGTAGTAGGTAGGACCTTGCAGACTCTACCGTGCACGCAGACACCTACTAACTACAACGGCTTCATTCACACCACACACAGTGCCAAGGGGAGGAAGCATTAGTAAGTGTTATGTGAACTGTGAAAAGCAAGGGCCGGCCTTGGCGGTTTCGAACTTCAATCTAAGCTGATGTATTTCGATAGTCAGACCACATAGAAGGATTTCGTCTTCGGCAAAGTTGATCAGGACATCAAGAGCTATCCGAACTAGTTGATTCTAAGATTAGCCGCTAGATGGCGCTTAGAAATTCAAAACTGAAAACGGATATCTAACAACTTGATCAGATTTTTTTTTTTTTATTTGTGAATTTTGACTTAATGCTAATTCTTCACACAACTCTTGATCATAACTCAGTGTATAACTGTAAATGGAATAAAAAGTTCGCTATCATCGATTGAGGTTGGTGTCCCTCAGTTGAAACAAGGATTTTTCAATGAAAACTTGCTTATAGTGAATCTTAGTAAGACCAAATATTTGATATTTCACACGCCTCGGCTTCGAGTTTCACCACATGCCGATCTGATCATCCACTCTACGAGAACGAGGGAAGTTCCAAGCTACAATTCCGTGGTCCGGGTTGTGGTCAGGCATGTGGTGGGAGTCTCTCAGTCTGCAACCACAGGCAAGTACGCATGAATTCTCGACTTTTCTGTTTCTGAAATCTTCCCGAGTTTGGAGTCATTCGTCGATATCTACTTCCTCCCATTCGTTGCCCGTAGTTAAGAATGTACAACGAGAACAACCGAAGATTACCAGGGTCACACACTTCTGGCATTACAAGAGCCCCCGCTCGCTCTGATTCACGCCATTTCCTCACCGCTCGAGTCATGCATACGCAACAACTCTAGATCATCAAGGACGCAAGATCCAGGCATTACGAGAGCCCTTGCTCGTTCTGACCCACGCTAGTTCTTCTACGTCTCAAGTCACCCCAATCAATGTCAATGTCCAATCAGAACGTTAGCTCCTCACTGCTCGAGTAATGTGCGTTACCAGGGACGCACGCTCCAAATATTACCAGAGCTCCTGTTCGCTCTGACCCACGCCACTTCATCTACGTCTCAAGTCACCCCAAAGATCAATGCCAGCCGTTTCAGTCTACTTGGTTGTAGTCGGAGTGTTGGTGGGAGCTCTTGTGGGCAAAGGAAGCGCAGCGGACGAATAAAACAAGAGCTGCTCTTCAGCACGTTAAATTATTTAAAAGTTCGCGTTACAATGATGAGCGGAAACGGAATTTATTTCGCAGCAGTTGCCGCTTCTCTTCAATGATGACCTTAGCCATCAACTTGGTGAGCTTCGTGGCCGTGCGGATAGAGGCGTCAGTCATCTAGCCGTTTCGGAAGGCTCGGAGTGGTTCGATTCCCGCTCCAATTGGGGAAAAATTTCGCCAAACGGAAAATTCTCCACTGGGTGTTATATGTATTGTCCGTTGTCTAATGTTAGGGCTTGTTCAGTCAAAGCAACCTCTGGTTGAAGACGGTGTAGTGTTTTTTTTCTAGCAGTTGATGGAACTTGCTCCCTCCAACAGGTTTGGTTAGCGCGTCCGCCGTCATCTCTTTCGATGATCGGTACTCGAGATTCACGTCTCCTCGTTCACATTGACCCTTTATGAAGTGACGCCTGGTGACAATGTCCTTTGAACGTTTGGATGTTCACTCTGCCTGCACGAAGCTGAGGTAGCTTTAATTGTTGTCGTACACAGTCGTCGGGCCGGTAGGTTTCTCTCCGAGATCGGTTATCCTTCGCCGCAGCCAAATCAGCTCTGACGGAGGACTGCCTGTGGCTCGTCCAGACAATGGAACCGCAACCGAAGAGAAATATACAGCCTATGGTCGATCGCCTGCTTTCCTGGTAGTCGATCCAGTTCGCGTCGAAATAGTTGGTGAGCTTACAGCCATCGCCGGGACCGAACACTAGCCGCTTCTCATTTGTTCCCTTGAGGTACTTCACTATACGCCCGACTGCCTTTCAGTCCATGTCCGTTGGTGCACACACTCTACGGCACTATTGAGACACTGATTGTAATATCCGGGTGGGCAGTTCCGGCCACACAGAGCTGCGCACCCAGCAAACTCCTGTATTGTGTCGTGTCGTCTAAATGCTGACCAAGGGCATCTGCTTCCATATAGGCCTCCTTCGCAGTTTTTCAATCGTCAAATCCGAAACGTTTGACAAGTGCCACGATATAGCTGGTTAACTGCGTATTGTAGACTCCATTTTCACAACAAATGTTGAAACCCAGGCTCATGGCTCATGGATCCGAGATTTGTCACGTTCAAAACTTTGACCAGGACTTTGTACACCTCCGCTATCATCGCTGGACTACGGCATCCAACCAGCATTTTGTCGACTTACACCAATAACAGCACTTTGTCCTGACATCAACCGCGAGTGTACAAGATGTTGTCCGACTGGCATCGCCAGAAACCCATCTCCACTAGAACCGCATGAAGTGCTCGGTTCCAGCAACCCGCCGATTGCTTGAGGCCATAAATACTCTTTTGTAGATTGCAAAGATACTCCTCATTTCCTGCAGCAACGTATCCTGTGGTTTTTTTTCCTTCTAAACCATAGGGGGATAAATCTGCTCATCAGACACCCTAACAGGAAGGTTAGGGTAGTGTGGGGTTAAGGCCGTCTTCTACAATGCCAGTAGAAGCCAGGACTACTCTCTCCTCGACCTACTAAAACACATTCCTATGGTCGCCAAACCCTACGTCTCTCCGGAACCACCAAAAAGGTATTGCTTCAGAGAGGGGCTAGTGCATATCGCACCCTCAAGGTTAGCTGCCGTAGCCTAGCAGCAACGAACATCGATGACTCGCTCTGGAGAGTCCATCACGATAGCATGCTGGCGCTTAGCCAGTTTCCCGAGTGGTCCTCGCCACTCCCTTTGTCCTCGGAAGGCGGACAGGGTCAACCCCGCCCGCGCCCTACTGCTGAGCGGACATCAAGAACTGATGCCCACATGCAACCCGATCTGACCTGCTGAAGGCAAGGGTATCACTACCCTTCAGGCAATATCAGCTGCACCAGAAGGTTGCTGACAGCAGGGTCTCCACCTGCCCCGACCCTTGCCGGGGAACCCTTACCAACCGCGGGCTCGGATCCAACCCAGTAGATCGACGCCACAACAGCACCGCTACCGGGACTTCCTCTCCGCGGCCACTTAATCGCTGTAAGGGTCGATCTCGACCGCAGGGTACCGGTATGACCTACGAAGCCGACTTCAAACCCCTGGACCACCTCTTGTACTGCATCTGGACTAGCCATTCTCCGAGTCCACGCGCCACCTCCTCTGTAGCTCCCAGACGATATGGGTGATAGCCGTTCAAACGGCGTTCCAGCTAACCTCATCCCTACACATCTTCTGGACCAAATTGTCCGGAGTTGTGTGCTCCCCGCATGTGGCAAGCATGCGGTCACGCATTGTGCGAAAACGCGGGCACACGAACAAAACGTGTTCCGCCGTTTCCTCTAAACCATTGCACACTGGGCATTCGGGAGAACCCGCATCGAAACGGTGTAGATAATGTCGGAAGCAACCATGGCCTGGAAGGGCCTTCCTTTGGTGGAACTGTCCCACGCGCGCTTCCATTTGACCATGGAGGCCATCCTGGCAGTCCTGCGTATGGCTCTTGTGCCGCGCATTTCGAACCACTCTATGTCCTCCTTGATAAGGATGCCGATAGGCATTGAACCAGTTATGACGCAGAGCGCGTTTTGTGACACGGTATGGTACGCACTCGCAACCCTCAGGCACATCAGCTAATAGGTACTTTCCAGCTTACCACGGTAGCTTTCGGTACTTAGCGCCATGCTCTACGCCGGGCCGCCATACCTTAGTATGGCGACACTTACCAGAAGATTGTGCTTTTTTTTCATCCCTCATCTGTAGAGCCTTTTAACCACTGCGTCCACTATTTAGGAATATTGTGGTATGACCCATATTTAATTTGGTGCTAGTCAAATATCCTGTCACAATTGAGCTGTGATGGACAATGGTTGATGTAACACCTGATCCCAACTGTTGGGACTACTTCGCCAAATTTCCAAGGGCTCTAGAAACCCTTTACCAAATACCGCCAATCTTT
The DNA here is from genome assembly GCF_035046485.1 of Aedes albopictus. Classification (NCBI taxonomy): domain Eukaryota; kingdom Metazoa; phylum Arthropoda; class Insecta; order Diptera; family Culicidae; genus Aedes; species Aedes albopictus. The sequence goes on from NC_085136.1 coordinate 162,043,558, forward strand.
GATGGGACAGCACTCCACAGTTGCAGAGTAAGTGTTCGGCAGTTTCGTTTTCCGTTTGACAGAAACGACATTCGGAGGATTGAGTTTTTCCAATCTTACTTAGATGATATTTACTCGGACAGTGGCCAGTCATCAGACCAGTAATTACCCTGAGATCTCTTTTATTTAGATTCAATATGGACCTGGCTTTTTCTGCACTGGGTTTTATGAACCTTTTCGCTTGCTTGGATGTATCCGTGGCATTCCAATTAGATTCTACCGTGGACATTTCCCAAGTTTTTAGTTTCATCTACGGATGAAACTCAGGAACTCCACAAAAAGGTTCAGTGCCTACAAAGCTTGTTTCCGCACCCTGTCTAAAGCCTGCGCACTTTAGAATCGGTACACTTACAACCGGCTGCAGATCAAAAACGGTTTGACCTAGAAAAAAAAATGTTGTAAGAAGCAAATGAAGCTTATCTAATGTTGTTTGCAGGAAAAATATAAAATTTGCAGTTTTTATCTCTTTACGATAAAATTTTGATCTGATTGTGAAATTCATGCCATTTTCTTCTGCACAAACCAATTTATCGTCGTTACTTGCAAATTTCACAGCATACGGGCTGGTATTTCCACAAGAAACAAACTTCTATTTATCAAAGATATGCTCAAAACAAGTTACGACATTGAACTCTTGACAAATATGGTTTACAAGACCATAATCAACGTATTGCCTTATTGTCCATTCACGCTATATTTGAAGCATAATATTATTCAAAGCATTTTTTATGAAAAAATATTCCTAGGGATCGTTTTTTGGATCAACAATTCCCTAATTCAAGTGGCCTAACATAATTCATACCGAAATCTGGATTATTTTTGGAATTATTAGCAGTTTCCCCGCACAGAATTTGAAAATTAACAGTCATAAGCCGAACTCCTCCTTATAACCCTAAAATTAGACAGTTTTCATGAGAGAAACACTGAAAACTATATGTATTATGAAACTATAGATGTAATTATATGATCACAAATTAAAAAAAATAAAGTAGATTCAGTTTAGTTAAAAAATATCTTTAGATATTTCACATCATTAAAACACATCCAACGAATTTCGTCAGCAAACGTCCATACAGCTTTCAGGTCACGATTATTCATATTGTTCTGCGTCAAATCATTGGTTTCTTGTATACCAATACTATTCGTATAGTATCCTTCCCGTATGCGTATTTGCTGAACTAAAGTTAATGCGAAAACCTTTTTTTTTTTTGACCTTAAGTTTGTGTGAAAGCTTTTGATTTTCCATAAAACCCTTCAAAGGTTTACCATTGCTGTATTGGTAATTTGGAATATTTTACCTCCCTTAAATAACAATCATAAGACCTTAAACGATTCTATACTGCGTAATTGGTGAATTTGGCAATTTTAAATTCCTACACACATCTTGAATCTGGCGATGATTGATTTTTGTTCAATTTGTGCAGAAAAAACTGGCACTATTTATGAATTCAGATCAATAGTTCATCTAAAAAAATAAAAACAGCAAATTTTATATTTTTCCTACAAACTACAATAGATAGGTTTCAATTGCTTCTAACAACACTTTTTTCTAAGTGAAACCGTTTTTGATCTGCAGCCGGTTGAAAGTGTACCGATTCTAAAGTGCGCAGGCTTTAGCGAGAGTGTCGGCATTTTCATTCCCCAGAATTCCACAATGACCGGGCACCCAGTATAAAGTTACCTCGTTCCGACTGGCCAATTGCTTCAGAGAAATAATGCATTCCCACACTAGCTTGGATTGACACGTGAAAGCTTTTAGCGCATTTAGAGCCGCCTGACTGTCCGAAAAAATACAGATCTTGGCAAACCTATAATTTCTTTTCAAACAAATGTTGGCACACTCTAGAATGGCTTGAACTTCCGCTTGAAATACAGTGGGACTGCATCCCATTGGTATAGCTTTACTGATACCAGGGCCAAAAACACCAGCTCCAGTATTTTCTCCCATCTTGGACCCATCAGTATAAAATACAATAGAACCTGGACGTAAACTTGACCCACCAGCATCCCAAACATAGCGACATGGTTTCACCACTTTGAAGGGAACATCATAGTTGGTCTTCGTTATCATCCAATCTTCTACTGTTTTTATGTCCATGTTTAATTTGAAGTCTTTGATGATCCTCAAATGTCCAACAAGATCCCCATCTAGGACTTTATTGTAACGTATAAACTGCAGGGCACTTTTTGCCGCTTGTAGTTTAACAAATTGATGCAATGGCAGTATATTGAGAAGGGCATCCAATGCAACTGATGGAGTGTTTTTCATTGCTCCTGTCATAGATATACAAGCAAGTCTTTGTAGCTTACTTAGCTTCCTTTGAGAAGTTACCTCATTTGTTTTGGGCCACCAAACAAGTGAAGCATAAGTAATCTTAGGCCGGACTATTGCAGCATAGATCCAGTGAATCATGTTAGGTCTAAGACCCCAGGTTTTTCCTAAGGCTTTGCTGCAGACCCAAAGGGCATTCGTACCCTTGGTCAAAACATTGTTTAAATGTGAATTCCAATTCATTCTTTTGTCCAAAGTTACCCCAAGATGTTTAACTTCTTCCGAAAACTGAATATGAACTCCATATAAAGAAGATTGTGCTTACTGGCGTACACCGCAGAGCCACTTTAGCTGTGGAGGTTTTTTTTACAGGCATAATCGACGTGGTTACCGAAAGGTAAGCTTATCGTTGATCATCAGCGCTTCGACATGATAGTGCAATTGCCTACACTGAACATCGCACAGTGGGAAAAATCGACCCAAAAAACGGATCTTTTAACGCCGCTGGTTTCGGTACATGAAGTAGACCATTTCTGACGTAAAAAAATACGAGAAATCGATTGGTGCTAAATTCATTCACCGCACGGCACGGGAAGTGGTCTATTTTGCCCCATTTTGCCCTTTTTTCATACAATAAGAGAATCAAAATGTACTTTCAAACAACAAGCACGACTGTAGATCATTGAAAATAGCTGCAGGTGTAATTAGAGGTTTATAGCAATCATTAAAATACATGGAAGATCCTTTAAGTTGCTTATTTTGCCCCATATGCCCCAACAACTGCCGAAAATTCACACTTTTACCTAATTATGAATGGATATTTAATGTTACTGATTTGAAGTTGATTTTTTTGGCATAAACAAAATGCACTGAGTCTATTATTACCAGAATCATCTTCGGCAGTTGTCCAATTTGCCCCATTTTGCCCTATTTTCATAGAAAAGGAGATTTAAAATGCACTTATAAGAAACAGATACTGGTAAGGAACGTTGAAATTAGTTTTAGGTCCAATTGGAAGCTAACAGCTATCACGTGCATATATGAAAGATATTTTCCCTATTTTACCCTACATGCCCCTAAAACTCCTGGATGATCACATTTTTTGTATTGTTTTGTAACATCACCCTACATCATGGTTGCAATATGAAGTCATTTATCATTTTTGATACATACAAATACAGTCTATCGATTAGCTTTTGAATCATTCACGGGAAGGTACAAACAGATGTCCATTTTACCCCAATTTTTCCTGATTTTTTGTCGTCTCATGAATAAATTGATTTCTCGTTTTTGCTTATGTCCGAATTAATCGACTTCTAGTACTGAAACCAATGTAGTCAAAAAGACAGGTAAAATATTTTACTTTTTTCTAATTCTTGCTTTTGGTGGGGAATTGAGGGCATAATAAGCATTAATCTTAATCTTAATATGTGTCAAACATGCACCAAACTGATTAAATGTAGCATCTTTAATATTTACATATTGGTACTTTAAGACGGCCTATTTACTCAGTTTTGTTCATATTTGACACATTTTATCAAATGCTTATTTTACCCTTAATTTCCCATGAAAAGCTGAAGTTATAGAAAAAGTCATATATGTATATATTACTGTACTTTCGATTACATTGGTTTCAGCACCAATGAAAATAAGGAATAATAATTTAATTAGTTATAAATTCATTACATAACAAAAAAAAATCAGAGCAAATTGGGGTAAAATGGACAGCTGTTTGTACCATTCACGGAATGATTCTAGTATTAAACGATAAACCACATTTGTATATATCAAAAATTATCTCATTCATGTTTTGCAATCAGTGACATTACAAAACCATACAAAATATGTTATTATCCAGCAGGTTTTGGGGCATCTAGGGTAAAATAGGGAAAAGATCTTTTATATACGTGCATGATTACTCTAAGCTGCCAATTGTTCCTTAACCTAATTTCAACATTCCCAACAATATCTGTTTCTTATAAATACATTTTAAATATCCTTTTTATATGAAAATAGGGCAAAATGGGGCAAATTGGACAACTCCCAAAGATGATTCTGGTGATAATAGATTTAGCGCTTTTTGTTTATGCCAAAAAAATCAACTTCAAACCAGTAACATTGAAAATCCCTTTCATAATTAGGTAAAAGTGTAAATTTCCAGCAGTTTTTGGGGCATATGGGGCAAAATAAGCAAGTGAAGGGATTTTTCATGTATTTTTATGATTGCTATGAACCTCTAATTACACCTGCAGCTATTTTCAATGATCTACAGTCGTGCATGTTGTTTGAAAATACATTTTGATTCTCTTCATGTATGAAAAAAGGGCGAAATGGGGCAAATTGGACCACTTCCCGTGCCGTGCGGTGAATGAATTTAGCACCAATAGATTTCTCGTATTTTTTTACGTCAGAAATGGTCATCTTCACGTACCGAAACCAGCGGCGTTAAAAGATCCGTTTTTTGGGTCGATTTTTCCCACTGTGCATCGCTTGCTGCTCCGACTTCCGGTTGTTCATAACCATCACCTCAGTTTTATGGTGAGCCAACTCCAGTTTCGTGGACCATAAATCCACGCCTTCACACCCTTGATCGAGTAGGTAGTAGTCAACTCCACCTCTTCGATCGATCCACGTAGACTTCAAGCGTAATGTCGTCAGCAAAGCCGACGATCTCCACTCCCACCGGGAACTCTAACCTTAACACCTCATCGTACATGACATTCCATAACACCGGACCCAGGATAAAACCTTGCGGGACTCCTGACGTTATATGAAAGCACTTCCGGGTACTACAGGTACCCGGGTATCCCCAGATGCAGGAGCGCATCGGCAATAGCCGGCCAACCGGCGTTATTGAACGCATTTCTTACATCCAAAGTAACTACCGCACAGTAGCAAATACCCCTTCTCTTTCGCTGGAACGCTGTCTCGGTGATCCGTCTACTTTCGAAGTTTCAACGTTAATGACAAACGTACACTTCTTCCTAAATGTAAGTGACAGAGTTTTCAGGATCGATATTAGAAAAAGAAAGAACTCTGGCTTGAACTGGAGCTTCATTGTACGCTTGTAGTTTTTGTTCCAGTATCACCAGTCAGCTACACTTACACATAAAACAAATGAGATAGCTGCTTGGGGCTCAGGCATTTACAGACTGCAAGTATTATTGGTGGTATGCATTTTATGTTTTAGGCGAGATATGGGAACGGCCATAAATTACGTCATGCTTTGAGGGGAATGAGGGGTTACCTTATTAGACTGAAAGACCATTACAAAAGCCAGACTCATGCAAGAAACGAATCGGGTACATGAAACATCACAGAGAACAGACATCCAAGTCCAGTTCCGAAACTGTGTAAGGAATTTAACCGCCATTTGAAATCAGCAACACAAGTGGCAATAGCGTGGCGCTGCAATCGGTTAATTTCCCATACTAATTTAATTCACCACTTGAAATGTTTCAATTCACCACTGACTGTGGCAATATGGTGTTTGGTGGCGTTAGTGTTGTCATCGTATATTGGTTTGCGACCTTACTCAAGTAAAGATTCAAATCCTTACACAACTTTCCGAATGAAATTTATTCTAGCCTGGATGTCTGTTCTCTGTGGAAACATCATCATGCGATAAATTGTATTTCTGTATATTGTAAATTTCTGATATTCAATTTTATTGCGAATTTGTAGGGCTCATTTGTTATTGTGAACCGTCCAAAATGTTTTCGTCTAAAACCCACAATTGATCCAAATGATTCAAATCCGACTCTGCCCTCGAAGAGTGACAACTAAAGAGAATCAACCTAGGTTCGTTCCGTAAATTCAATTTCAATATGCGTTTGTTCTGCGTTAGCTGCTGCTCTCCCGGCCGCGCCGCCACCAAGTCGGGAAGGAAAGTGAGGAATTCCACGGAGTCATGTCAGTCGATCCTGAGCGACCATTTCAAAAATATCTGAAACTTTGCACAGTTTTTCAATTTCATATAAACCATTTTTTGATATTAAGCCTTCATATTCACTCACGACTAACTTTTCAAAAGGGTGTATGCGAAAATAGTTCTAAAATATTCTAAAAGCTGTACAGCAAAAACGGATTGTTCGATTGTTATAAATTTTTCAGCAAAGTTAGATAACTAAATGATGATTCCTTAGAAAATATACACTGTAAAAAATTTCTTTTTCTACTTTGAAAAAATATGATATTTGTCACAAAAACTCAAATATCTCAAAACCCTATCTTTTAACCAACTTCAATTTTTTAGGGGAAATGGCCCATTATATCAGCTATCTACCATAAAATTTTGGTGATGGTAAACTGATAAACAAAAAAGTTATGACATTTCAAACATTTCACAATTTTTACATTTAGTAACAAAAAAAAATTTTTTCTGTGTAAATTATTTCGAGAATTATATTTTGATGCTGATTTTATTGTAAAGGCTACCGCCTGAATTAAACAAGTTGTTTTCATGATACTTTAGTTTGATTATTCGTAATTACTATAGTATCTATTTGAAACTTAGACGCGATCCAGTGTTGTGATCAAAAATATTGAGATTGTCATACTTTTTATTGTACGTGACTGGTGAAAAAATCCCTTGATAGTGTTGAAAAGCTGTTGATTATAAGAAAAATGGAATTGAATTTATTTTTAAGACAAAAGCTGTATAATAAAAGTTTTTATACGCGTATACGTCTAGTTTATCCGCAAAAAAATCCCTCTTACACACTTATTTCTGAATTGCCTGTTCGGTACTTTTTTGACGAGATTATAACAGCAGTACGATCTCGGTAGTTTCGGTAATCGATTTTACTGAGGATCAGTAAAACAACTGTCAAAATCGTATGGAAAAGGTAAACAATGCATTTTTGCTGAACGAGTTCGGTGCTCAGCAGTTTTAATCTCGTCAAAAAATTACCGAACTCGGTAATCAAAATTAAGTGTGTAGAGAACAGACTTTATGATCTGAAGAATGCGAGTAACTTTAACAACAACAACAAGAGGTACATACCACAGACAAACAGACGAAACGCCTAGAACAATTTTAGTGAAAATTCATCGCCCAGTGGAAATGTTTCACGAAACACTGCGTTGTGCAATATCGTCATCAGAAGGCGCTAGTGTGAAACGTCAAACGCAAAGAAAAACGATGGGCGCTCTTCTTGTTATGAAAGCCACAACCAAGATTCAAAATGATCGTTGAAGGCGTGGTCAATGAAAATTTCGCCAGTGTTACGTTTGTTTGTCTGTATATATACCTGACAATGCTCACGAAAAAAACAAAAAAATACTACCGCTATGAATATTAAAAATTGTATAGTATTTTTTTTCTTCAGCCACCAACACCAAACAAGTAAGTTAAAATTAATAAGTGATTTTGTTTATTATAATCTAACGAACAAGATGAACAGTCGCTTTCTCAAAGGTCTTCAACTCAACGCTCTCTTGTAGACCGTTTGATGAAAAAAAATGTTCAAAAGAGTTACGAAATCTCACCGAAAGCACCATAGATAAACTGAAAGAGACTGGTTATGCCCAAATGTCCACATTGTGTACAAAATTACGCATTTGCACGTCCTGCCGTCTAGAATTTGACAAACGAGCCATCTGTATATCATCGGTAAAGCAGGGCGCAGGAAGTTCGAAAACGACAACAACTGAGAAATTGCCATCAGCGACATCTGTTTAAACAATTTAATTACGCCCCTTTTCAAAAATGCCCTGTAATATTCTTCAACATCTATACCCATTTCAATATTTTTAACGTTGCAAAACACGCTTTCAACATTCATCTTGAAGAAGAGGAAAAACACTTGTCCTCAAATGTAACAGCAAATTAATGAATAAACGACTAATGCGCGGAGGGCGTGATAAAATCGGAACATTACGGTACATAGTATATTATATTATATGTATATATAATATATAATAAAAACAACTTGTTTTACTCACGCAAGGCCATTAACAATAAAATCAGCATCAAACTTCAATTTCCGGCCGAAATAATTTACACTAAAAAAAATTATTAGTAAATGTGAAAATTGTGAAATGTTTGAATTGTCATAACTTTTTTGTTTATTTTCATGGTAGATTGCTAATACAATGGACCGTTTTCTCTAAAAAATTACGTTGGTAAAAAGATAGGGTTTTGAGATATTTGAGTTTTTGATATTTTTTAATGTTAAAAAAAATTTTTTCACAGTGTATATTTTCTTAGGAATCGCCATTTAGTTATCTAACTTTGCTGAACAATAAAATCAGCATCAAATCGCGATTCCCGGCCGAAATAATTTACACAGAAAAATTTTTTTTACTAAATGTAAAAATTGTGAAATTTTTGAAATGTTATAACTTTTTTGGTTATTAGTTTACCATCACCAAATTTTTATGGTAGATTGCTAATACAATGGACCGTTTTCCCTAAAAAATTCAAGTTGGTAAAAAGATAGGGTTTTGAGATATTTGAGTTTTTGTGACAAAAATGATGTTTTTCAATGATAAAATAGATTTTTTTTTCACAGTGTATATTTTCTTAGAAATCACCATTTAGCTATCTAACTTTGCTGAAAAATTCATAACAATCGAACAATCCGTTTTTGCTGTGCATATTTTTGAATATTTTTGAACCATTTTCACATACACCCTTTTGAAAAGTTAGTCGTGGCTCTAAATAAAAATTTGATATCGAAAAATGGCGATTTAGATGGAACTGAAAAACTGTGCAAAGTTTCAGTTCAATAGAAAATCATGAATTAAAAATTTTCCTTAATTTTGATGCTGTTGCTTGGAATCGCTCAAGTACAAAGTACCCTACCCCCACTCTCCTTCCCACCCAATAACTCGGGAGAGACGGAATGGAGCCCGCGAGAAGTGTACTCGCAGCACCACTGAGTGGAGGGAAGCAAAGCAACCAACCAAACAGCAGAGCTGTATTATTTCCTTTGCGAAATAATCCCACTGTCAATCAGCATTTTCTTTCCAACTGTTTCTTAATCACAAAAATCCAATCCAATTTAGGTCAGCTCAATCTCTCCTCCATCAGCTCCAACCGTGGTATAATACATGAGCGAGCATAACAACATACAACATCAACTAATGCTCGGTCGTTGAGCTCCCGGCCGTGGAGGGGGGAAAGGAGGGTACCGTGATGGTACCGGATTGGGGGAGGTTTGATTTTCCTTGAGCTGATTCGATTCGATAGGCATCACTTATGTGCGCCGGGAGGAGCAATATTGCATACTTCAAGGGGAAGCATAATGCAGCGCTTGGTCCGAAGATTTCACGCTTAAAGACTTGTGGCAGGGCAGGTTGAGGTTGCTTTACTCATCAGCCGAACTCGTCAGCATGCAAGGAGAGATACAAATCTCGCACAGATGTCCGCTGCAACAATCGAACTTCATCCTCACACACTAGAGATGCGCGTGCGTTCTCCTTTTCCGATCCAATCCCAATCGGTGTCGTGAGTGCCTTGCCTATGTATGGTTTTGAGCAGTGAATCGAATTGCATTACTTCTTGAATTGCCATCATCGGATGTGGAGAGCGGACGTGTGGCGTCGCAGCTCTCGCCTTCCGTTATTGAAGGTGTCACACTTCATCACTCATCGGGCTAGCCTTATTGTGAAGTGTGACATGTTTGAACTTCCAATCTCATACGGGGTTGGAAACCATTAGCTGTGAGGATGGTAGCGTAGAGTCTAGGAAGCATTCGTGCAATAACTCGTATTTTTTCAAACTGTTACAAATGACGATTTGTTTACAAACTGTTTTTACACAATAGCACCACTGGAACATCTTTTCGACGGGCGTTCATTTCACGATCAACAGTGTTATGGCTACCTTCCCTTGTCCCGTAGACCACTTCCGTTTACGGAGCGACTTCATCCGCCTTCTCGTGGATGTTCGCGACATACAGGACTGCCAGCCTGGCGAAGACTCCTCGACCTGTATGTATCACTACACGTTGAAATTGACCAGATTTTTCGGGAAAGACGTTCAGAATCCCTTGCTAAACTCCGCCGTATCTTCTAATTTATCATAGCAACTAGGTCACCAACCATGAAACTCCAACGGTTTCATAATCTCGACACATTCGGCCTGGTTTTAGTTACTATCGGCAAATACTCCTACACCCATCTGCGCCAGAGCTCCATGAATGTTCCTAGTGGCTAACCAGTAGTCTCGGAGACTGGCAGACGCTGCCCCGTGCCGTAACACAGTACAGCAAGAAGTGATTCGAAGTGAGCGCATCTTAACCTGCTGCTTTAACGGAACGGAGTTTAGTGGGTGATTGTCGACGAATCCTTCTGTTTCCAGCATTATGTTTGCGAACATTTTGTCACGGATGATGCGGACTGTCGGGTATCGCCATCATCGCCACTTTTACCGACTAATCCATTCATTCCCACAGTCCAGCCGTATGCGGCACTGCAAGAACGCTGAAGTGCCACGGCATTGGTAAACGTAGCCGGGGCAAATCCGTGAACTACAGGCATTCAACTGATGGTCCAAGATGCCCGGCCTTCAAGAAAGCCGCAGTGTAGCAGCTAACGCAGCTAAACCTGAACCACTGTGACGCGGCTCAGCAACTGCTTTGTCAGGCTGTTTCTGTTTTGGGGACTGATATCGCCATCATAGTGGACCCATGCCGAGTACCCGCCGGTAACGGCAATTGGGTCGCGGATGGGCCCAGAAAAACTACGGCGACATGGACGACGGGTAAATATCCCGTCCAGAAGTTGGTGTTTCCTACCTATAAGGGCTTCGTGTTCGCCAAAGTGAACGGGGTCTTCTCCTGTAGCTGTTATGCGCCTCCGCGGTGGCCGATCGAGCAGTTCACGCAGATGTTGGACTGTATGACGACCGTGCTAACAGGACAAAGGCCGGTGGTATTAGCGGGTGACCTCAATACCTGGACCATGGAATGGCCGTTTCACGAACTAACGAGGTCAGATCCTACTAGAGACATTGGCCATACTAGATGTCGACCTGGATAATGTCGGTATCAAGTGTACCTTTAGTCGGAACGATGCGGAGTCGATTATTGACTTTACTTTTTGTAGTCCCGGCCTAACAAGTAGTTCGAACTGGAGAGTAGCCGACAGTATCGACTACAACAACAGCAGGCAGCGGGTAAAGGAAGAGGCGGCTAGGACAAGGCCTGGTGAAAGACATCATATTTCGACGAAAGGGTATTTAGGGAGGCGCTCCGCCGTGAGCGGAACCTACTCGGTTTAAACGGAGACGAGCTGGCAGCGGTACTCTCGAGTGCGTACGATGCGACCACGCCTAGGCGAGTGCACCCTAGAAATGGGAGACCATCGCACCGGCTTATAGGTGGACTCAAGCGATTGCGGACTTGCCCCGCGCCTGCCTACGGGCAGGACGATCTGAGGAAGAGCGGAACGAACGACGGGTGGCGTTCACCGCTGCAAATGCCGCGCTGAAGACCGAGATAAGGGCAGGAAAAAATGACTGCATCAGGACCTTTCAGGCCATGGTTGCTTACTACAATATCCTCACCGTTTTTGGCATGCGGGTTCTCCGAGCGCCCTTTTTGTCCTAGTTTAGCGGAAACGACAGAACACGTTTTGTTCGTGTGCCCGCGTTTACTGCACAATGCGTGACCGCATGCTTGCCACATGCGGGGAGAACACAACTCCGGACAATCTTGTTTAGAGGATTTGTGGGGATGAGTTTGGTTGGAATGCCGTTTTAACGGTTATCACCCACATCATCTTGGAGCTACAGAGGAGATGGCGTGTGGACTCGGAGAATGGCTAGTTCAGATGCGGTACAAGCGGTGGTCCAGGGGTTCGGAGTCGGCTTCGTAGGTCATGCCGGAACCTGCGGTCGAAATCGACACTTACAGCGGTTGAGTGGCTGCGGAGAGAACGTCCTGGTAGCGTGACTGTCGAGGCGCCGGTCTACTGGGTTGAACCCGAGCCAGAACAGTTGGAAAGGAGTCCCAGGTAAGGGCCGGGCAGGTGGAGACCCTACTGCCTGCAACCTTCTTGTGCAACTGATAGGGCTTGAAGGGTAGTGATACCCTTGCCTTCAGCAGGTCAGATCTGGTTGCACGTAGGCATCAGTTCTTGATGTCTGCAAAACAGTTGAGTGCGGGCGTGGAGTTGACCCTGCACACCATTTCGAGGACAAAGGGAGTGATGATGACGACTCGGAAAACTGGCTAAGCGCCAGCATGCTATCGTGATGGACTCTCAAAAGCGAGTCATCGATGTTCATTGCTTTAGGCTACGCAGCTAACCTTGAAGGTGCGATGTGCACTAGCGTCTCTCTGAAGCAATGCCTTCTTGGTGGTTCCGGAGAGACAAAGGGTTTGGCAACCATAGGAATGTGTTTAGTGGGTCGAGGAGACAGTAGTCAGACAAGGACGAGGTTGACGTGTTCTCTTCCACTTCTGCTGGAGTACAGTAAAAGTAGCCATACGTGGAAAGGAGTCGACGGTAAGAAACATTCAACGAGGAGTGCATAGAACCTGGCGCCTTTTTCGGGAGGATAAACACCACCTGGAAGAAGCGGAGTGCGAGGAAATGGAACTGCTGTACCGTCCTCAAGAAACACGGAATCTCTACCAGGAGCTCATCGTATTCCGCAACGGCTTCGATCTTTGACCCGAAATGTGCACTGGAGCCTCTAGAAGTACGGACGTGAGGTGACTGAAAGATGGAAGTAGCACTTCGATGAGCACCGCAGAGTGGGCATGGGAGATTAGGGTATTATCCAAGCAACACACATGTTATAATAGAGTTACGACAGCGCAAGTTTTGGTTGTATAGAAGTTTATTTTACGTAATTCTAACATTGTGCGTAACTTTTATATAACATGTGTGTTACTTGGGTACCAAGGAAGTGACTACATCGGTGCAGTAGAGGCCGGAATTCATCCAACTTCCATGCTGAGGAAAGAAGGGATGACATTCACCAGCTCTAAACCAACAAAGCATCTAGCTCGGACGGTACCGCTGCTAAACTTATCAAGATGACAATAGTTGTCCACCTATCTGCAACAATTGATAGTCGTGATCTGAGAAACCGAACAGCTACCGGACTAGACTGATCAAAGCAACAATGGACGGTGTGAAAGAATGTCGGGTGATCTTCCATTTCATTTGGACCTCGTTGGCCTCAAACGCCGAAGTACGATTTTCACCAGGGGGTTAAAGGGTGTATAATGCGAAGTTTGATTCGAGCTCCCCTAGGTATAGGTCGTTGAACCTACAAACGCAAATAGTGAACAGCCTCATGCAACTATGTTGAGTCTAGCAAAAAAAAAAACATTGAGCATGGGTAATGGAATCTAAAAGCGTATTTTTACTGATTGCTTGCTGTATTACGAATAAGATCTGAACTTACTTACCTCCTGAAAATCCTCAAAAACATTGACTTCTTGAAACTTTACTGAATCCTCGCGAAACCCCCTGAAACCTCTGGAAACGCCTTGTAACGTTTACCCCTTGAGACCTCCGTAGTCTTCCGTGAATTTCTACTTTACCCCCCTGAAACCCCCTAAATCTATTGAATCGCCTTGAAACTCCTCAGGAAGTTCATCTGAGAACTCCAATGTCTTCCGTAAAACTCTACTGAAGTCCCCTGAAACCCACTGAATGTGCCTGAAATCCACTGAAATGACTTGAAACGTTTTGAATCCCCTTAGAAACCCACCGTGAGAGCCTTGCAGTCTACTCTTAAACTTCAAGCTCTAAAACGTCCCCTGAAACACCCTGAAGTCCAATGAAACGTCATGAAGCTCAAAATTAAACCGAACTGGGAATCCCGTAATCTTCCTTTGAACCTTTAAAGCCCCCTGAAATCCACGGAAATGCCTTGAAACCCCTTTGCAACCCTACGAAAGCTCTTATAAAATTCCTGAAACTCTCTTTCAATCCATAAAGTTCCCCAAAATTCTCTGAAACGCCTTAAAATCTCTGAAACTTTCTGCAGCTATTCTGGAATCCCCTTAATACCTCTGGGAGTTTCAACCACGATGCAATGTTGCAGGACTACGGTTTCCAGACTAACTACAAGAATGAGATCGTTGTATCCGTGCCAACCTATTATTAATCTATTTCACACGTTAAAATGACAATTTTTGAAGTACACAATTAGATCACCTGGGTAAAATCACAATAAGCGTTATCTATATATTCTTTCAATATACAATCATGAAACTACGTGCTAATCAACCGAAGTTGATTGGGCAGATACTCGCTCAGCAAGTAGTCCACCGAAATGTCCGTCAGACTTTCAATCTCCGCTTTGCCGTTGAGTTCCCGCATCAGATTCAACTCCCGTTCCAGCAGGCATCCTCGCTGACCAATGTAGGGACGCCTCAACAACTCCCGGATGCGACTCTGATCCCGAGGCGTCAGCGGTAGCAACTTCAAGTCCAGCAACGTAGTATGCGAAGGCTTCAGTCCCAACCACTGGATTTGCGGAACGGCTAGCTGCGATGCTTGGTGCGAGAGGGCCTTGAAGAAAATGGGGGGAAGTTGATGAAGAAAGCTGGAATTCTTAGGATTACATGGACGGTAGATACCAGTGAACCGAACTTGTAGACACAGTAGATTTCGATTCCGAAGGGATCTGCGTCGACCAGTGCGTACATCGGTATTCGGCATTTGTCCCAAATCTTCTTTAGTAGCAACCTGGTTCCTACGTCCGGATAGCCCTTGCTCTGCAGAAGAATAAGGTTGAGTTACAAGATGACCACGCTATTCTACGTCTAGCCCAAATACCGTAACAATGATGATCTTCCTCGATGACCGGGTGAGAACTCCGTCGTCCAGCAACCTTCTGAAAACGGTATCCTTCTCAACGATCAGGATCAGTTCAGCATCCACCTCGACCTCCAGCAGTCCGTTGACGTCGGCCGGAATTTGAGTGCCGAACGAGTTGCAACAGTCAATCATTTCTTCGTGCTTGGAGTGGAACTTGATCGGTCCGGCAATAAGGCCTTTGGACGAGGAAAATACGTTCAGCTCCCAAAGGTCAGCCTTCAGCAAGAAGCATACGTCCTGAAGAGCATCGTCTACGCATCGTTGGTGGACAGTTAGCTGAGGATCGCGGTAGTACAGCTCTCGCTTGGTACAACAAGATCCGTTGGCAAGCATTTTGAAGACTTCCGACAGCAGGAATACAATCAAGACGAATCTTTGTTTACTATGCTTTCGATGGTAGTTGATGGTTCTCAAAACGTCCTCCGGGGTAGATTGCCGTGTTAAACTGCAGTGAAATGAATTAGAGCTTCAAGTAAACCTTACAGAATCATTAGATACGTACACATCATTTTCCATGGAACACATATCCCACGTGGCACGTGTCTTGACCATCAGTACCAGCTTACTGCCCTCCAGCTCCAGCTTGGTCAACTGCTGGAAAATGGCTGCAATTTCCGACATGATTTCTTTCGGTCGCGCCGGAATGTCATCCAATGAACAAAATGGATCGATGCTTAGTTGTGGAATGATAGAACCTTTATTAGTGCTTAGGATACGGGAAAGCGTCGTACTCTGTGACTCAATTGTTTGGCTAGGCATGGACAAGTTTTGAGAAGGTGGAATTTGAGAAGATGATGGAAGCCATACTCCAAAGTTTTGTTCTTCTGGAGAGACTTGTGTGGTATGGGTGATGACTGTGGGTTCTTGGATTTTGTCACGTTGAATAGGTTCCACGTAATCAAAGCCATAGAACGGTTCTGAAGACAAGGTGTTATCCTTGCTATCAGAGTTATCTGTTGTTTTAAAATTCTTAGGATTATCATTTGCGGGTAATTGTTTGTTTTCGGGAATGTGCAACTGTTCGTTTTCAGATGTGACAGGTTCCTCATTTTCTACTTCGTTATCGACATTTTCCGAATTCGGAAGAATTTTGCATTCGATTTCAGTGACTGGTTCTGACGATGTTTTACATGGTTCTCTAAGATCATTTATCCCTTCGCACTCTAAAATTTCGATTCTATTTCTCTTTTTCAAACATTCAGTCAAATTCAAATTGCGTTCAATATTCTTTTTAGATACGGGTTCATTTGGAGCTTTCAAGTTTTGTTGTTCCTTCATTTCCGTAGTTGAAGACTTGTCATTTTGAGAAAACTGCTTCACAACTCTATTACAAGTCATCAGGTCACTCCAGTATTCAACATCTTCGTCAAGTGACAGGTCTAAATCAATGGAAACATTTTGCAACGTTGCAGAATGTTCAACTTCAACCGACATTCCTCTCTCGGATGCAAATCCCGAATCTTTCAATTCATCGCCCTCACTTTCTTCAGAGCTCTCAGAGAATAGGGCTTCATCGGAGCTCGAAGAGTCAAAAAAGTTATCATCGTTAACATCCATGCAATCAGACGAAGACGAATGGAAAAATTCGTCGGTTTTCAAATCAGGCGGTTCGATCCCAAGGGGAGATATCGAACGGGACGACGAACTTGAACAATCGGAGTCAAAGAAAGGCCGTTCAGGCGAACTAGACTGCGTCGAAGAGCTATCGAAAAAGGAGTCGTCCGGATTTGGGTTCTGGGATATTGCGAAAGGAGGAGGGATTGCTTGATGTTAAATGTGCTGATGATTGAGTAATGTTATTGAACTTACGTGATCATTCATGTTGTAATGCTGTCCGTGTTGGCCGTTATAGTGTGGAACTGAGAGTGATACGTCGAGATTTGACTCGTTACGCTGTAAATAAGAATTGAAAAGAGAAATGCAATTAGAAATTTTTTTTTTGTGGTTCTATCGAGGTTTTAAAACAGTTTCAAAGTTTTATCATGGTTCTTAGAACCACGATGAAACCAAATGTCTCATTTGAAAAAATATCAAGTAACATACTTTTAAATGCAAATATTTAAATATTGTTAAGGTTATCTGTGGTAAGGGGCATTTAAAATTTTAGTAGTTTTAAAAAAGTTTTAAAACAGCATAAAAGCCATCTACCATAATAACTGAATTAATTAGATGTTTTTTTGTTCATACTACTTATTGATTGAATTTTGCCAAAAACACTTCTTGAAACAGAAACTGCTTCTTGTTTTAGTGATCAGTTTGAATTGCGCAGGATTCATGTACACTCCCGTTCAAAAGTTTGGGGTCACCCCCTCAAAAATATGCCATTTTTTTAGGCCCATATCTCCGCCAATTTGCGTCCGATTTCAAAACCCTAGGTTTCATTCAAAAGATAATAAGTCAAAGAAACTTTGAACATGATTTAAAAGAAACTTTTTCAAAAAATTTTGTATGTAAACTTAACCCAAAGTTGCCAAATTTTCTAAAAAATGAATATAAACTTACGGCAGTGTCGCTGGAAATTGGGTCGACCAAATTTTAAGATGAGAGCGGTAATATGACCCATTTTCTATTACCTTTCAACTGCTTTTCACAGAACTTAGCTAAAAAATCTAGAAAAAAAGTTATTAAGTAAATTAATCCTTGATGTCATCGACCAAAAGTTTGGGGTCACTCCTCAATATGATGTATCGGCCAAAAGTTTGGGGTCACTACCGTAAAACATGGAAAAGTGATTTGGTGATATCTTCGTCATCTTTAGTTCAATTTTAATTATTTCTGGCTCATTTCAAAGATAATTAACTAAATTTACGTTTGATGTCTTCAATTTAACGTATTTAACGATTTTTGTATATAAAAATGTTATGTAAAGTAAGCACATTTTACCACGCTTCAAAAAATGAGGCAACTTTACGTTAAGTTTTAGTATGTAAATTTCAACAAATATGTGTGGTTCAATGTCTATGCAGTAAGTATCATTCATTTTGTTTCAAATAAGCCAAGAAGAATTAAAATTGAATGAAAGATGACAAAGATATCAACAAATCACTTTTCCATGTTTTACGATAGTGACCCCAAACTTTTGGCCGATACAGCATTTTGAGGGGTGACCCCAAACTTTTGGTCGATGACATCAAGGATTAATTTACTTAATAATTTTTTTTCTAGATTTTTAAACTAAGTTCTGTAAAAAGCAGTTGAAAGGTAATAGAAAATGGATCATATTGCCGCTCTCATCTTAAAATTTGGTCGACCCAACTTCCAGCGACACTGCCGTAAGTTTATATCAGTGAAGAGAATTGTCAGACAAAAGAGGCACAAAACAAGCAACAAAGAAGGTGCGACGATTACTCTTTATCCCTACTGGTAACAGATAATGACATGATCTCAAAATTTTTTGTTGCAGACAAAACGGAAGCTGAATTTGTTGCGTACTTTTCAACTCGTGATTAATCAATTATTTCTAACCCAAAGTCGAAACTGTTTGATGATAGAGCTTCACCAGAGTTGCAGTGTTTACCGACTCGAAGTTACCGTTCGAAAATCGGAATGCAAGGCTTGAAAATCTCTAAACTCGTGATGTACGATGTTAATCCCATTATTTTCAAGTTGGGACAAACTTATATCGCATGGGTTTATTTGTCGCAACAAATACAGGTTGCGACATTGTCATTATTGTTGCGCGATGGTTGAATTTTGATTCACTGGTTTATATTCATTTTTTAGAAAATTTGGCAACTTTGGATTAAGTTTACATACAAAATTTTTTGAAAAAGTTTCTTTTAAATCATGTTCAAAGTTTCTTTGACTTATTATCTTTTGAATGAAACCTAGGGTTTTGAAATCGGACGCAAATTGGCGGAGATATGGGCCTAAAAAAATGACATGTTTTTGAGGGGGTGACCCCAAACTTTTGAACGGGAGTGTATATATAAGCTGTACTACGTACCAACCTTAACCGTTATGTGGCCGGCAAACTTTTTGCTTTTTTCTACACCGTGTATTTTAAATGGGTGCTGGGTACTCGGGTACCCTGCCGGCCACATGAGGGTTAAAGACAATTTAGTTCTAAAATATCAATTTCAAGCTATTGCATCCAGCTGAATGTATTAAAAATCTAATTATTTTTTAATTAAACATGAACCAACCCCCTTTTGATGTGAGATTGATGATCTTGATAACCTGTTTAATCCACCACGAACAACCTGTTGAGTGGAGAGTGAACTTGCTCGCATGTGGCTTACCCACTTTCGTATATTGGGGGGCTCTATGGGTTTGGTGCGACGACTTGGCAAGAAAACGACGCCACCACACCGGTAAGATATGTGCTAAATGGCATCAATTTTCCTATTCCCTGCATGTGAAGTTTCAATTAGAAGCTCACGTCAACCATGTCGCATAATATTTTGCTGAAAAGCGTCGTCGTCGTCGGCGGTGGTGGTGGCTCCCCGGAGAAACCCATGGGGCAGTATGGTGTGACTGTGAGGTGCAAAATTGGCCACGACTGCTGACACGTGTGAACGGTTTCGCACTTGAGACACTAAGTTATGCTAGGTACTGTGAGTTCACGATTCTCGAATGGAAATTGGTTGATTTGAAATTTGCTATTCAATAGTCGTAAATAGTTATAATTAGAGTTTATAAAACATAGCTAGCTTGAAAGTGTTCAATCCTTGCAAGGCCTTGGTTCAAATTACAAAAATGCGAAATTAGCTGAATCTAGGACTACGAATACAGCTACCAGCTCAGCAGCTAGCTATCAACTACAATTGCCTTCCGTTCAATAGCCAATGAAATTTGGAATGAAGAAGCTTTCGAGCTTTCTCTTTCCATCACAACAATATGACTCTGAGTCCATTTTAACCATTACTGGGACCATTCTGAAGTTATATTTCAAGATTTATAAACACTGACGAGGTACCAAGGATTTGGACAGGACAACTATATGGAAATGGTTGATATGTGCAATATGTAGTAAATAATGGAGATATGTTGGCGTGCACCATCAGGCCTATTTAATTCAGGAATTGAGGGCACTTCCATCGTGTTTCCTGTCAAATCAGCCTAGGATTAAGCACCATTGATAGCTCAGTGAGATAATCTGCCTAGAGCAATCTTGAGAGTTGCGCATCTCCGTTATGAGGATGGGAAGGGATAGTAGGGACAATATCTATTTATCGAGATGCTAGCGACTTACCGACGCTATCGTAAATAACAAGGAGTTTGGATTTTTTAATGATCTAGAATTCACTATAAATAAGTAACACGGCAGGATTATTATTGTTGGAGGTGGTTTGGCAAAGACATATAATTTTCATTCCACAAAAATTTATTTAACGGGTAAGTTCGTGCTTTTACTTATCCATTAATACGAAAAAAAGCCGTGAATAACTTTCATATCTCTTGTAGCACTCCTTCAGGCTATCAAAACGGTCGACCTCAGAACGGGAACCGGGTCTAGTCTGCATCTCACCACTGAGTTTTTCACCTATTATAAAGTAAATTTTCCACAACTCTCACGCAATCACTAGAAAAAATACCCAATTTTTATCATGTTACCTTTCAGTATTGTAGAAAAATCAATTCTCCAGTGAACTTCACTTTGAATGCCGCTCAATTGTATCTAAAAACTAGAGCCAAATCACAACCCTAACACTTAACAATTTGCTTTAAAAGCATGGAAAACTTCGCGGAATTTGTATTTGCAGCATTTTACTAATTCTTCAGCTGAATAAAACAACACGTGAGACGAGAAAAACGCGAGAAAAAAAAGCTTGCTGCGATTGTCCATTCAAAAACTGGGAAACCATGCTCCAAAAAATAGAAGGATCAGGGGCCAGCGGAAGGCGAAATCCCCGTAGCTCACAACAAAAACACGTTCAAAACTGTTTTCGCTGAAAATTGATGCATTACACAATTTCTTACTGATTTATTTGCTATCTCCGCGTTCTCATGTAATTTCGAACGATTGCACGCTAAAATTTCGATAACCTTTTGCTAGTTTTACACGTTTTTCTTAAGTAATAACTTATGGTAATGATGACTAATTCGCAAATGTCATGCATATCCCAAATCTGTCAGAGTGCTCAAAAGTGTCAATTTCCCAAACATGTCAAATTCATGTGGACTACGGCACATCTATTCGTGGTTGACGTCCGTGCTGCCCCGCTGAGAAGGATACATCCTGAAGTCCCATTAGTTTTGAAGATGTAATCAAACCCGTACTGTCAATCATAACAAACAGGGCTTGTAACATGGCTTGTAATAAATCGTTACGTTGACTCCCAACGACTTTTTTGGTAACGAGAGGTTATTTTTTTATTTGTATTAACGAGATTTTTAGCCCTAGGCTAGTTTATCTCGGGACCCACGCTTTACTTCCCTTCCGAGGAAAGAACTCAAATTTCGTGAGTTTGTCGGGAGTAGGATTCGATCCCAGATCCTCGGCGTCATAGTCTCGTGTCTTAACCATCACACCAGATCCGCTTCACAAGGAAAAATACGTTAAATGGGCCAAATTGTGTTTTTGTGCAACAAATATTCAAATATATTACTTTTTTCACGTTTTCAAGGTCCCGGGACCAAAGAGGTACGCTAGTTTTATATTTTTATCAGAAAATTCAGGAAATTTGGCGTTACATATCAAATAATCAGAGATGTATGTTTTTTAGTTGATGAGATACGATTTTTTTTGCAAATAAAAGGCCAAATTTTCCCATACAGAACATTTTTTCTAATTTGATTATATTTTGAATCCTTATACATGTATCGATGCCAAAAATACCAGGAATCACTCGAAAAAGCAATGCGAGGCATAGTTTTATGAAGTTTTAGAGCAGCTTGTATTAAAATATAAGACTCTCGATATTCAAAAAATCAAAACTAAAAAAAAACATACATCTCTGATTTCATAATATATTTCGCCAAATTTCCTGAATTTTCTGATAAAAATATAAAACCAGGGTACCTCTTTGGTCTTGAGACCATGAAACGTGAAAAAACTAATATATTTGCTTATTTGTTGCACCAAAACACAGTTTAGCCCCTTCAACGTATTTTGAGCATGGGTATGAGCATTGGTGACCGTACACTTCGTAGTTGCTGCTCCATGATTGGCCTGAGCTAGCATAATTGCACAGAGAACTAATAGGTTGGGGCATGGGATTCGCCACCATCCTCAATGTACACGTTTCAAGAGCTCAAACGGTCTACCGGGGAAGGGAAGGAATGTTAGTTTGACAACTGTTGCTACTAGAGGTTGTATGTACTACTGGACCCTCCACAGTTGTCACGGGAAGGAGTTTTTTTTAGTAGGGAGGGATTGATAGTTACATAGATCAGGAATACACTTTGGGAAGCGATGCGATCCATACAACCGTATAGTATACGGAAATCGATATATTGAAACAAAATATTGTGCTGCCACTGATAGTGACGTACCGCACAAACTTAGGCAAAATACTGACGCATAATTACGGATCAAATCAGTGTTGCCAGTACCGTACGATGCCGGACTATACAAAAATACAGAAGAATTTATTTAAAATAGAACAATTTTATTGAAACACTAGCTGTCCCGGCAAACGCCGTTCTGCCTGCCTACTGTGTTTTTGACAAGCAGCTCTGTAGAGAAATGCCCCGAAAAATAGAATGCTAAACTTTCTCGTTTTCGGTGCATTCCCGGTCGACTTCCCCAATTATTTTTTCGTACAAACACGTCGGAGCCCTGCACGAATGAAAAACTGCAAGAATTGTGTAGATCCGTTGGCCCGTTCCAGAGCCTATTCGTGACATACAAACACAATTCCATTTTTATTTATATAGATTTGGCCAACGCTTGAAGTGACGAAGTTTACAGTCCTTGTTGAGTAAATATATGAAGGATGATTTTAAACTAACAGATATTTTTACTGCATTTTTCAAAGAAAAGCAAGGAACAAGCTCATCGATCAGCAGTCATTGATTCGATCAGCCGTCAACCGAGCTCTAAAACGATACAATCGTGCGACACTCGCATGCACAGCAAAGAACAACACAATACTGAACACTAAGCCCCCGCGCATCTATTGTTTTGATTTTCACGCGAGACAATAGCGAACGCGATTGATTATGCTGCCATACTAACCCTTAACAGGAACGATGCATGCACAGCAAAAAACAACACAATACTCCAGTTTGGCCCATTAAACGTATTTTTCCTAAAAACTAGAACTCAATAGCGTTCAAACAAAAAAAAAGTTTAAAATCGGTTGAGTTAGAGGTTCCCAAACTTTTTGCTATCGCAGCGCCCTTTGCAATTTCCAAAAATGTCGCGGCGCACCAAAGATTTTTTTAAATTATAAACAGCTTTCACTTTAAAATGTCAAAGGCAAAATCGTGAAACACTTCTTATATCACGTTTTCTTAGAATTTAGAGAAAATTTGGAAAACTTTTTTTTAATAAATCTCACAAACATAATTTTAATATGTTTGTAAGATTTCAAAAATCATGTTGATTTCATCATAGAAGCTTTATAAAAGAGCAAAAAACTCAGATGTACAGGTAAAACATACTGCTGCTTTTTAAAAATTCAGCCAAATATTCTAAAGCGTTTGCAATAATTTAAGAATTCCAATTGAAATAAAATGACTTCACACAACTTGACCAAAGTGATGGAACCTCTTAGCCGTGCGGTTAGATCACCAAGCTTCTAATCGCACCATGCTATGGGGTGAGGGATCGATTCCCGCTCCGGGCGATGAAACTTTTCATGAGGATAGTTTCTTCTCCGTATCCACTGGTGCATGCTCCGTGTGTCCCTTGTCTAGTGTTAAGTTTCATTCAGTCTGTACAGCCTCTGGCTGAAGACGGTGTCCGCGTCTTTGCAAAGTATCAATTTTTTACGGGAATTGAAAAGCAATACTTTCAAACACTTTTATTTATTTTGGCAAATTTAGGCACATGAAGAGATTTTAAAGAACCTGTCAGATGGGCTTTGATTGAAATCTTTATTTTCATAAATTTCGACTTAACCCTTTGAGGCTGGAGTGGCCATATATAGCCCCAGTGATGAAACCGAGCATGGCAAACTTATTCAAAGTTCAATGAGGTTGCGGCAGTACTGATGAAATAGTCCGGATCAAAAAGGTTAAAGCCTACTCTTCACAATATCACAACGGCAAACCTGCATGCCGCTAGCTGTTCCGAAGACCTTGTAATTATTCTGAAAAGAACGCAAATACGGTTCTTGAAATAAAAACTATAAACAAGTTATAGTTAAATCAAAAGCTAAGCTGAAGCTTATAAGGTCCAAAAACAATTTTAATAACTTAAAATTTAAACATTTTAAAATTTGGTGTCAATTGATATGTTTAAAGAGGATTCCAGAAATCCTGTGGAACAAATGAAGACTCGGAGAATGAATTAAAAAAATGAAGCGATACTAGTTTTACTAAACAAAACAAAATTAAGGGAGCTCGGCAATACAAATAAAGAGTTTGTTTTTGTTTGTTTCGTCCGTCACAACTCAAAAGCCTGCGGCGCACCTGGGAAAAGTTCGCGGCGCACCAGGGCGCCGCGGCGCACAGTTTGGGAAGTACTGGGTTGACTGATTCAAAAAATATGATTTTTCTGATTTTTTTTTAGTTTTTAAAAACCTTGATTTATACGACCACCCTATTTGAAAATTGGACACCCTAATGACGAAATAAAAAAATACGGGTCTAACTATTTTCGAAGAACTTCGAACCCACCAGGTTTCACGACAATCAGAGTTGCACTATATCGTTTTTCTATGGAATGGCTGATTTATATAGAGACATCATAAAGAACCATTATTTAATAGATGAATTGGTCGGTGTTAAATCAGAGAGGACCATGTTTCTTTTACCTAATTTCTAGAAAAGTTTTGAGCTTTTCAACAAATGTTCTTGAATTTTTACCATTAATCTTTATAACTAGTCATCAAAGCATCGCTCTGTATTGATCACGAAAAAACGTAAAAAAATTGAAACCGGGAAATTGCTAAGTAATTGATTGTACTTAGTCCACTCTAACTGAACAGTTTTTGGGAAATCTACAATCAACTACAGTTCACACTCAAGTTTGTACATATTTTATGGAAAAAAAATAATGCACAAGTAGGGCAACAGTTAATAGGATTGATGTATAATGTGAGCAGGAAGTTTGAAATTTGATATTTCTGTTATTACACTGTTGATTGCCATTTTCAATTTTTATGTTCAGTCAGAGTGGACCAAGTACAACAGTTCAATATCAATCAAAGTACAGCAGGTGAATTAATGCATTAATTGCTCATGCGCTATTTAAGAATTCTTAACTTGAACATTCAATAGCTATCAACTTTTGAACGTATTTTCATAGTTCGGTACGTTTTTGAAATATTTTAGTTACACAGTTCATAATAATTTATTCAGAAGACTGGCGTTTTCCCAAAATTCGTTTAGACAGAGTGAACCAAGTACACAATTCTTAAAAAAAACGATAAAATAAATTTCTTCATGGAACGGGTATTGGTACATTTCAATATGATGCCCAACAGATACTTAACAAATATATTTTGGTTTGGAAAGGATTACGAAGAATAAGGTTATTTTAACTATTTTTCTTAGAGACACATGGTCCACTCTGTCTGCACCCGAATTACCACAATTCAACACGATGATCTGTAAAATACGATATTGACAATAATAAAATGGATTTTCACGTGCTTTCTTGATCAACAATTATCAGAAAATGCGTTAGAGAGTCATAAGATTTGGAAACCTATTATATTTTGTTGATACACTAGTTTGATTATTGGATTTCAACTAATACATATTTTTTCAGTTCTCTTGACATCAAGCATTTGGTCCACTCTGACTGCACATTTTCGCACTGCATCGATTTTCGCAGTTCAATCAAAAGAAAATTGTGCTATAACTCTCGTTAATTGTAACATTACGAAAATCGGGTGAATGTTCCAAGTAGCTAAAGTAATTCTCAATCAAATGCCTTAAAAATCTAATTTTCGTCAATTTTGTTACTTGGTCCCCTCTGACTTAACGCCGACCAATTTATGGCTTAAAGAAAGATTTGCGCATAGAAGTGGAGCGTGACGCTGTTCGATAACCTTCCGTTAAACGTCTGGCTTGATTCGATGAAATTTTGCACCGATGTTAACCTTCCGTAACTCGCGCGGTTGACTACCTGCGTCAGCACCACGCTAATACTGAGTACAAAAAGCGAGATTTTTATAACGTGTTGTACAAAATACAACAGCGCGATCGTTCGAGGGTTAATAAACATCTAAACAAAGTGACAATGAAAAGGGTATTATAAATGCACAAACCACTTTTATTCAAGTATCTATATTGCTTTCAATAGGCTTTTGGTGTGACCGTCACGTAGGTTTTCAAGTAACTTTATTAAGTCAAATAGGGTAGAAGAGGTTCTTAAAATCATCATAAAACCAAAATAAAAGGTACAAGGTTTTGTGACGGTTGTCCAAACGTCTAGAAAATTAACTGGTCTTGAAGAGCCTCTTCTCAGACAAACTCTTCCAGAAGTTCCTCCTACGATTCCCCCAGGCGTTTCCTTACAAGACTCTTTTATTATTGTTCCTTTTAGGATTTCTAAAGGATTTTCTTCCGTGATTATTTACACGAGGAGTTCCTTCTGGAATATCACCACAGATTATTTCCGGGAGTCTCCCGGAAATTATTTCCTGGTTTGCCTCAGGAATTCAATCCGGGAATCCTTCAGGAACTCCTTCCTAAGTTTTCCAAGTTTTATGCAGAGATCGCTTACATCTCCAAAAATTCCATGTGTGATTTCTCCAGAATTTCATTCCGCGATTTCTTTAGAATTTATTTAAGAATTCCGAGAATCATCTACGAATTCCTCTGGAAATCCTACAAAAACTTGTTCCAGTATCCCTCCAAGACCTTCTTCCGGAATACCTCCAGGAGCTCTTCTCGGGATTCTACTTTCAAAATTGCTTCAAGAACTTCTCTCAGGATTCCTCCGGGATTTCTCCAAGAACTTCCTCTGGAATTCTTTCAGAAACTTATTCTGGGAGATAAGCGAACCTAGTGTGGTGGTTGAAGCTCGATGTGATAGGATCTGGAGTCGATTGCTATTCCCAATATACACACAAAATGTTAGTTCCTTCTTCGGAAGCTATGAATTCCGAGCAAAATAGTCCAGGGATTAAAATCTCTTCAATATATATTAAAAAAAAACGCTATTTCCAGGATTTATAGGGAACTCCATCCGGGATTTTTCTGGGAACTTCTTCCGACATTCCTCGAGGATTTTTCAGGAACTGCTTCCGGGACATTTCATGAACTCCTTCCTGGATTCCTCTATTGCAGGGAATCCTTCATGAGTCCGTTCAAAACACAACCTAGACAGCATTGCGTCGGATGCACCAGTAAAGACGTTTTCATTTATGATTTTCTATAGCTCTGATCAGTCGATACTGCCTGTCATACGTCACCTCGATTCCGATGAACGGGTGATACGTAGCGATCTACTATTCACGGTATTTTTAGTTTTGCAGTACGGTGAAGATCTAGTCCCACTTCCCACAAACTCAATTTCTTTCGGTGGTAGATGCCGGAAGATTATCTGGAATGGTGAACTCTCGGAAGTATTCACATTCCGAATGGTCGCCTTTCTTGTGGATTATCTCCTTTGGCAGCTGTTCGGTTTTCCAGATTCTAACTATCAACCAATGCAGATGAATGATCAACGATTCTGAGCTCATTTAAATGAGTTTAGCTGCGATACCTTCCTTTCTAGCTGCTTTATTGTCTTAATCTGGTGGATGACATCCTTAACTTCCCTCAGCATTCAATCCCGTCCTCTGCTGCAGTGGCGTGATCGTATCTTCCGTTGCCTTTATCCTCCGTGCCCACGTTCTTTATGCCGTTCAGATGCTAATCGAAGTGCTGCTTCCAGTTTTCAGTCACCTCAGATCTGCCCAGGTTCCCGTTCTGATCTCTGTGCATTAGGGAACGTTCAAAAATTACATCCAACATTTTGGGGGGAGGGGGGGTCTAAGAAAGTGTGACAGTACGTGTACTAGGTATAGGAAAATAGCGTGACAGAGGGGGGAGGGTGAGGGGTCTAAAAATCCCGAAAAACGATGGACGTAATAAATGAATCTTCCCTTACACACTTAGGTAATTCAGATTGCCGGGAAATCACTTGGTAAGCATGTTTCACGAAATACTGCGTTACAAGCCCAATAAAAGGTGTTTATGATGAACATGAAGAAAACACCAGCCATTCCAAGGAATTTCTTGAAGTAACGCCAATAATGATTGAAACGGCAGTCGAAGAAATCATAAAACATCAACAAAACCATGCAAATGCCACCTAAGTGATCATTTCGGTAACAAAATATAGACTGTTTCAGAAATTATAAATACACTTTGTTTATTAAATTAAATGGACAGTTCTAATGATTTTTACCAACTTCTTTCAGAGAATAGCATATTGTACTCCATATTTTTATATTTCCTTTCAATAAAGATTGTACTCCATATTTTTATATTTCCTTTCAATAAAGAACAGTCGAGTTCTCTAACAAATAACTTAATTTTTCAAATTTGCATTTGCACAAAGGTGTTTTTTAATTATTTCAACATTTTTTATCACTAAATACCAAAAATTATCCAAATTTTTATCACATTCGCTTTCTCAACAAGTTGTCTAAGGAATGCCTTGATCAAAATTTGGAAAAAATCGGAAAAGGCATTTCCACAACTTTTTTTTCGGAGATCATGTTTCTCATTTTTTAAGGTTTTCTACGGAACATAAGAACTACCACACAGTTTCTTAGCTTTCCTGAACGCATTTAATCTAAACTAACTTATTTTTTCAGCTCTTTTGATCCTTTCGATGACAAAGCTTGACATACCATAAAAACGAATGCAGTAAACAGTAATTAAGACATTCGTTTGCTTAACGTTTGTTGCTACTGGTGTTGTTGAGAAATTTGAAACAAAAATTTTTGTTTTGAGTAGGCCCGTAATGGTGGTTCTTGATCAAATATTCCAGTAAAAATTACCTTTACCAATCGAGAAACATCTTTTTTTATCGATACAGCAATTTTTATTGTGTTTGGAAATTAAATATTATATCTGTGCGATTTTTTTCTTTTTTACTATGCTACATTTTTTGACCACTTTGTGCAACTTCAAATTTTAATCATCTAGTTTACAGTGCCCTATTTTTTTAACTTTTTCCACAAACATCAACAAAATTGGTATTATTTGCTTCGTTAGCATGTTTACTATAAGAGCTAGAAGAATCTTTTTTGGATATTGTGCTCTAATTGAAATGGCAGGTTATCGTTAGTGTATTTATAATTCTGAAACAGTCTATAATCGTCCAGCGAGAAGCTGGTGTTGTCTTTTTCCCAGGAATTTGTTTGCTTGAGCAGATTCTCATCCACGGTGCTTCTATCACCACCAACAACGGAACACTTGTCAGCAGCCTGCCTGGAAGGACGCAATCAACTTGCTTTTCGGCTACACGCTTCCGTGAAAATGGCGAAAAATTAAATGAACTTTATTACGCAGGAGTTAATAATTGAGAAAATGTAATTAAAAATTATGCATTATCAGATTTATGCAAAATTATGGTAAACAGTTTAATGACGAAATGAGTAAAACACCAGCCCAAAAGGAAGGACACGCAGCGACGGCAGCGGCAGCGGAAAGTTTGTTGCTCCTTGGCCGGTGGGCGTCGCGGCGGCGGCGACGGGAAGGTACCAACTTTACAAATACAAGAAGTGGAAAATTGTGGCAAAAGTTTCAAATTTTATAAATTAAGATGGTCGTCGCTGGCGAGACTCAGAATGGAGAGATGCAAGAAGGCGATGCGATGAGACACACAACCTGAACCCAGAGTCGGTGAGTGAGTGGGCATGAAAATCCTTGCGGCAAGCACTCGACAGAGCCAATGATGATGCCAAGAATAGAATTAAAAATTAAAAAACTTTTCTCATTTATTTTCTGATTTTCGTTTTAATTTTGCTTACGCCGCTGGCAATTTCTCATGTCATATGTGTGATACGCGGACGGCGGAGCTGCGATTGCAGGATTCGAAGAGTCTCGTGCACACAACATGAGAGAGAAGACTTCGAGGGCCCAGCTTTGTTTGCCGCGGAATGGCAAATATCGTACAAGAATGGATCGTCCTCATCTCGGGCCCAAACAACTTGACTTAACTACGAACACGCACGAGGAGGATATCCTTGCCAGTTTTGCGTTATTTCCGCAGATAACATCAAACTTTTGATTGTTATTGTAACCGAAATACGATGCAGTGATTACATTGTTATAATGAGTGCGGTGGTTTCGTGACATTTCGCGGAGATGTGTAATTGGGTGTTGTAACTTCATGAGACAGAGTCATGTTGCAATTGTTGAGAAATAGACGAAATAAATAAACATAGACAAACGAATATTTCCAGAGAATTTATTTGAAAATTTGAATGA
This sequence comes from Aedes albopictus, assembly GCF_035046485.1. Classification (NCBI taxonomy): domain Eukaryota; kingdom Metazoa; phylum Arthropoda; class Insecta; order Diptera; family Culicidae; genus Aedes; species Aedes albopictus. The sequence goes on from NC_085136.1 coordinate 162,074,150, forward strand.
ATTTCGTCAAATCCTCTTTTAATGTATCAAATCAGCAGTTACCAGATTATTTTTTTTTTTTTGATAATATTCATACAAATTACTGGAAAAACTTGTAATTAGAAGGTACGAAATGTTGCTAATTGACAAATTGAGAAATGAAATTTGTAAAAAAAAATCGCGTTCTGGTGGGTCGAACGCAGCCCCACGACTCCGTATTCGCTAGACCGGCGTTTTAACCAACTAAGCCACATAACAGACAATGATTCTGTGGAATAGAAATTAACTTAACTCTTTGTCAGAGCTCCGGAATCGGCATTTCGCCAGAAGTTCAATCGTAAATTCATCCACCAATTTCTCAAGAACTAAAAAAAAACAGAATGAAAATATTGTTCGATTTCTTGGTTAACGTTACAATCAGGTCAGTGCAGTGTAAGCAATACATTTAATACAATTTAATACCATACAAACAATACATTCAATCATAGACTAATTTGTTGCAGACCTTGTTTTTTCCAGGCAGGCACAAACACCGAGCTGAACTATCGTCGGCAATCGTATCTGTTCCATGCGCCAACAAGCTCCCTCCATTTTCCAAGTGACTGAGTTGTGAAAAATTAAATTTAACAACTAAATTTGAATTTAAATTTGAGTTCATTAAAATTTCTGTTTTGTTCCCCCTAGTTTTCCTTTCCTCTCCCATTGTCGCACTACTGTCGTCTCCGTCGTCTATAGGGCAACCGAAATCAAAAGAGGAGAACCATGCCACCCTCCTCTCTCCTCTTCTTGGCGTAACGTCCTCACAGGCACAAAGCCTGCTTCTCAGCTTAGTGTTCTATGAGCACTTCCACAGTTATTAACTGAGAGCTTCCTCTGCCAATGACCATTTTGCATGTGTATATCGTGTGGCAGGCACGAAGATACTCTATGCCCAAGGAAGTCAAGGAAATTTCCTTTACGAAAAGATCCTGGACCAACCGGGAATCGAACCCGTCACCCTCAGCATGGTCATTCTGAAAACCCGTGCGTTTACCGCCTCGGCTATATGGGCCCTTGCCACCCATAACCATGCCATCCAGTGCTGAATATTCATTCGAACAGTCAAATCCAAATCCTGAAAACGAATGTTGTCATATCTTTTATGTGCTGCAGCAGCACATATCTATCTATCTACCTCTACAGAAAGTTCCTGCTAACCCTTGGCAGTTGGCTTCTCTAGTCGGGTCTCTTTATCTCACTCTTTGCTTGGGTGATGTGACTTGCTATCTGCTCATGTATTCTAATTTAATTTTTGAGTTCTCGTTGCTGTTTTCCAGAGGAGAAAGTGCCGTTTGATTTTGCTTTTAGACATAGTAATGTATGGCAATTTCAATGATGATATTGAAATGAAACAAAGTTGATTCTATTTGAAAATATGCTAACTAATTCCAAAAATATATGAAGACGATTAGATCTTCCTTCGACTTATTTATTAATGCCAGATAACAGATCCTAATGTTTCAATTCAATCCCACACCTCCATTGATGTGGCCCACACTTATATGAAAAACGAAAAATTTGAAAAATGCCAAGTTTTACCTCTTGGATCAGTTGTTTTGAACTCCCAGAAGCTACGTTCAAAATTTGAGCAAAATCGATCAAGCCTAAGGGGGCGCTTAACGAGCTTGAAGTTTGTATGGGGAAACTTGGCCAAATGTATGCAGAAATCTTAAGTTTTCGAATTTCGCCGCTAGATGGCGCTGTGAACGTTCAATATTCAAACCCTTTGGTATTTTTGTAGGTGACTATATACCAAACAACTTTGTCGAAGACTGCAAAGTGATCCAACGTCTGTGAAAAAAGTTATACCCTAGGTAAAGTGAGGTGAATCATTATTGATATTTTTCCAAAAGGAATAACATCAATAATGAAATCTCAATACTTTGCCTCACTTTGCCTACGGTATAACTTTTTTCACAGACGTTTGATCACTTTGCGGTCTTCAACAAAGTTGTTTGGTATATAGTCACCTACAAGAATACCAAAGGGTTTGAGTATTGAAAGTTTACAGCGCAACCTACCGGCAAAATTCGAAAACTTAAGATTTAAAAAAAAAGACACTGCACCGTCTTCAACCAGAGGTTGCACAGACTGAACCAATCACATACATGAGACAACGGACAACACACGAAACACCCAGTGGTCCAGTGGAGAATTTTTCGTTTAAAGAAAAGTTTTCACCGACTGGAGTGGGAATCGAACCCACACGTAACGGCCAGACGACTGACGCCTCTAACCGCACGGTCACGAAGCCTGCGGCTGCGAACACCGATTCGATTTGCCTGGAACAAAGATTCTTGACCAGGACAATCGTTTAAACGCACTTCAAATTCTTGAAATGTGTCGCATTTTTTGTGACAACAAAACGGTTAACTATAGAACCGACACAAGCAATCTGAGTGTTGTTTACTCGGGTCTTCTGCACTCAATCACGCACGGAGAGAGATAGCAGAACATCGTCAAAGCACGCTGTGATGCTCTGTTTCTGCTAATGTCTTTTCTGTTCCATCGTTTCGTTTTGACGTCTCCACTCACAGACATTTTGATTCAAACCTGTTTAGATGTGCCGTTCAAATTGTCCATGTTCAAACCCACTTGACCTAAAAACAACCTTTAATGTGAGTAATTTTATGTTTTATGTAACAAATGACTTGACTACTCAAACTTTGTATGTAAATTGTAGTTTGCCCTGAAGATGAGTGAATAAACGCTCGAAACGTCGGCTATAATTAAAACCGTTGTTTTATAAGTAACCCGATGACCGAAAACGCGCCTATAATTGTTAATTACCATCCAAACGGTCGTTATTCCATCAATGTCGACCTATATTAAAAGATCAAAAAACATGAAGGCCCCAGGCTTCGATAACACTCTGAACTTGGAGCTCAAGAACTTGAGTCTCCAGTTCTACCATCATCTGGCACAGATCTTTAATCAGTGACTCCGACTAAGCTACTTCTCCTCATCCTGGAAGTCAGCCAAAGTTATCCCCATCAGGAAGCCTGGGAAAGATCCTTCATCGCCTAAGAGCTATCGTCCCATCAGTCTTCTCTCAGCATTGTCGAAACGATTCATCAGCGACTACTCTCCGTAACCGATCAACATAACATCTTGCTCGAGGAACAGTTTGGTTTTCGGCACGGTCGATCAACCGTGCACCAATTGTCCCGAGTAGCAAACAACCTCAGACGGAACAAGTCCCTCTTCAAAACCTCTGCCATGGCGTTGCTCGATGTTGAAAGGGCATTCGACAACGTCTGGCATAGTGGCATGATGGCCTGGTGTACAAGCTGCACCAGTACAATCTTCCCAACTACTTGGTGAAAATAATCAGCAATTATCTCTCTGACAGGACATTCAGAGTCACATCCAGAGTTCACTCTTGTACAACCTGTTCTCCCCGGATATTCCACCGCTGCCAGAGAAATGGTTCGCCGGTGTTGTTCGCCGATGATACGTCAGTCGTCCATAGTGGTAGAACAGACAAACAGACGTCTCACTCTACTATCTTCCCATCGTTTCATTTTTTAACGGATAGTTAAAATATTCTGTAGTTCGCAAATCGCTCGCTCATGGCGCTCGCATCGTTTTCGCTCTTGTTTGACGTTTGCTCACCACCGCCATCTACTCAGTAGGTTTGCAAAACACAGCGTAATAATCATTGGGCGATTATGCTTTCGTGACGATGATTTTAATCGCATTTCGTTCCAAGTGATACGTCTGTTTGTCTGTGGTGGTAGGTTCATTAGGGCGCTCACCTCTAGACTCCAAAGAAGCCTGAATGTCCTGTCAGATTATTTGACCAGTTGGAAGATCTGTATCAACGCGGCGAAGACCCAGGTCATCCTTTTCCCTCATTCAAAATCCCCCCGACTTGTTCCGGCTGAGGATTGTAAAATCACCCTTAAGGCAAAACTGGAAGCATTTCCTCATTTTTTTGGTTTGAACGATGTCTTGCCTACTGCGTTTTTTGACGTTTCAAATTTCTATCCAAGACCAAGTTCCCGGTCACAAAATGTATGGAAAATCGATTTTCAAAAACTCTCAGTTTGTCCAATGTCCATGTGTTTTACTTCGTAACCCTTCCTTGGGTGAACACTAACAGAACAAAACAAAGTTGAGCCAAATCCGACGTCCCGTTCACGAGTTATGAGCGGTCCCACGTATGCCACTGCATCAAGAACCAAAAAGTGAGGAAATGGATCCAGTTTCGCCTTAATGGGTCAACGGTGGAATGGTCTAGTGAGGCCGATTACCTGGGCTTGACCCTGTACAGCAAGCTACTCTTCAGACAGCATGTTGATAATACTGTCACCAAGTGCAACATACTGCTTAAGTTGCTATCCCTTGATCAAACGCCAGTCTACGCTGTCTCTGAAGAACAATCTTGCTGTCTACAAGCAAATCATTCTTCCCGTCATCCAATACTGAGTACCAATCTGGGAGAGTTGCGCCCAAACTCATCATCTGAAACTCCAACGAGCTCAGAACCAGTTCTTAAGGATGATTGTCAACAGTCCACCGCGAATGCGAACATCATAAGTCCACCGTCTGGCCGGTTGTTTTCCCCATTTTTTTTAATGCCAGAGCTCTTAGAAAGCCGACCTGTAAATTTGAATAACCAATTGAAACAATTACCTACCACCCAGACTAATAAAATTAAAAACCCAAAGATGTAGAGCCACTAAGGTTATAACACTTGATATGTATGAAGAAAATAATGTAAAACCATAAATGAGACAAATAAAATGAATTTTTACTAACTAAATTTGTAGTAGAAGTAGGCTTCAGCCCCACACTACCCTAACCTTCCTGTTAGGGTGTCTGTTGAGCAGATTCTCCCCCTATGGTTTCGAAAAAAAAGAGGATGTGTAGGGATGAGTTTGGCTGGAATTCCGTTTCAACAGCTATTACCAACATCTTCTTGGAGCTAAAGAGGAGGTGGCGCGTGGGCTCTGATAATGACTAGTGCAGACGCTACACAAGAAGTGGTCCGAGGGTTCGGAGTCGGCTACGTAGGTTATGCCGGTGCCCTGCGGTCGAAATCGACCCTTACAGCGATTAAGTGGCCGCAAGGAGAACATCCTGGTAGCGCTGCAGTCGTTACGTCGGTCTACGGGGTTGGTTCCGAGCCCGTGGCTCGGGAGGAGTTTTGGCAAGGTCGGCACGTCCTTCTGTGTGCTGGCCCTATCAGCGAAGATCAAATCGTTCTACACGCGGTATCTGTTCTTGATACTCGCTGTGCAGTTGAAAGCAGGCGTGGTGTCGACCCTGCCTGCCTTTCGAGTATAAGGAGAGTGGTGAGGATCACTCGGCGAACTGGTTAAGTGCCAGCATGCTACCTTGGTGGACTCCCCAAAACGAGTCATCGCTGTTCATTATTGCAGACTACGCAGCTAACCTTGAGGGTACGATGTGCACTAGCCCCTCTCTGTAGCAATGCCTTCTTAGTGGTTCCGGAGAGATGAAAAGTTTGGCGGCCATAGGAATGTTGTTTGATGGGTCGAGGAAAGAGTAGCCCTGGCTTTCACTTTTTTATATTTTTTGGTAGAAGACGGTCTTTAACCTCCTACCTACTGAAGGAGAAACAGGAAGTCGCTACAAGAATCGAGGAGTATGTCACCTACGCCAAAACGTTTTTCGACCGAAAGCCGAAGGCAATTCGCTTTGATCGGAGCGGCGAGCACAGCGGGAAGCTGTACGTTTGGGACGGTGTATGCTTTTCGATGCACAGCTGGAGCAACGCTACTGGGCAGATGCGCTGAGTACGGCGATTTTCCTCCAAAAAGTCCTGCTAACGAAGCCCCTCGACGTCACTCCATTCGAGTTTTGGACCGGCGTGAAACCGAAGGTTGACCACTTCAAGCTGCCCTTCCTCAATCTCATACTTGAGGCTGAATAAGGGTGGGATTAAAAAAATGTAAAAATGAAATGGCAAACTCGCGTGTCATGCCTCGAGCATGTGTGCTTGTCAACTACGCAATCGTTGCTACACTCATCTCTGAACTAACTACTAGAGATGTATGTGCTATCACAATCGATGTATCTGTTGGAAATCTCAACAGGAAATACGTTTATTGTTCGGTTTATTTACCGCATGATGAACCATCCCCTACGGATGCTTACAAGCAAGTCATAGCATACTGCACTTCGAAAGGCCTTTCGCTTATTGTTGGTAGTGATGCTAATGCTCACCATATAATCTGGGGAAGCTCAGACATCAATTTGAGAGGCTCCAGTTTGATGGAATACTTAAGTAGTACAGATCTTGGATGGTATCTGGTAGAGAGGAAGTGTTAGACATAACGCTTTGCTCTACCATAATTAGTCACGAACTGACCAATTGGCATATATCAGCTGAAGAATCTTTATCTGACCATCGCTACATCTTGTTTGAACATGTGAATGTTACTTCGCAAACTTTGGACCTCCAGCAGCAGAAAATCATCGAAATCCACTACATGCCTACTGAGCATATGTAGGCCGACCTCATGACTAAGCCGGTTGGACCGAATCAAGTGGGAGAGGCACCGATCTGCCATCAGCGTCAAAGAGCAATCCGAGACGTCGAACTGACAACGTTGAGGAGGAGTGACCGACCACATTATTCCATTTCATCAACAGGCCACATCAGGCTTCCATGACTGCTGCTATCCTGCACTGTTCACCGCTCCAGCTCCTTCTCAGTCCACGGTTCAAATGCGACCTTTGCCGCCTAAATGAACCGACATGCGATCACTGGAGAACGATACTCTGGTTCTAGCGGATGACCGGTACTTTACCTGCCCAAGTCTTGGCCGGAAGCTCTTCAACGGCGGAGGATTACCCATTTTGGGGTTAGGGTTTGCCTTGGTGTCGAGATGACCTCGGATTTGGGTTTATTGTAATACCTAGGTAAAAGCACGCGGTTCTGTGCCCTTAAATTCCTATACACGCAATAGACACACAGTGGACACTTCACATCGGACTTCACTTGGTCAATTTAGGATCTCCAAGATCCTAATGGCCTCCTTTCGCTACCACCGTCTACGTCCATGTTTCAGGCATCTGGTGACTAATGTTGAAATATGATGGTGGCTGTTATTTATGGCTGCGTCTTTTTCGGGTGACCAGCAAACACAAAGGAAAGAAATAAACAATACAAACCACTGATACACAACTAGTTGATCAACTTACAGTGAAAATTTGAGAATATTTGATATATACTTTTCGAAAAGTTACAGCTAGTTGAACATTTTTTGAAAAGTGAAAATTTTGCCAGTCCTGATAATTTTATCTATTCTTTGTACATATTTGATATGACTCTTTGGTCTAATGCTTGTTTGTCTGTAAAAGTTCCATGTAAGGCCAGATATTCAAACTTTTGTCACTACATGCGATTGCACTTTCACACCACAATGCAAATTGTATTACGAAAAAATAATGAAGCACTACAAATGCACATAAAAATATAACATATTATAGTGGAACCTTACAAATGCGTAATAAATTAGGACATCACAAATGGACAAACACAACACAAAACATATATTTTTGCCCTGTTACCCTACTGGATAATAAGTTCCAATCACAGGATGATGAGGTTTCATAAATGTTGTTGGTCCATCAGTCAATCCTGTAATCATATTTTCTCTGGCGGTTGCCTTTCGTTCGCAGCATTAGTTGCTTTCATAGCTTGTGTTTTGTCTAGGAATTTCTAATCCTAAGGGGGCATCCCGATTCGGGTTTCATCACTAGAGTTCTATAACTTGAAGTCTGTGCCAGGGGAAGGTTTACATCTCTAGTACTTAATCGCGGCCCGAAATGGCCTGAATGTTGGCAATCGAAATAGGATTGCGGGCTTATATTCTGCCAGAGCCCTATAAATGCGCAATAATTTACAAGGTAATTTACAAGGTAAAAAAGCACATTTAGCACAAAAATAAAACTTGTAACAATTGCAATCTCTGGTTTACTAATGAAACGGTTATTGCTGCATTCTCAGTAACAAATGAGCAGTACTCATATAGACAGACATCTTCATCCACGTGGCTACCCATTCTTGTTTACAGTATCACCGTGTTCATCATGTTATACATAGAGGGAGACATATTCAAACACACATTTAAGAACATCAAAACAAATTGGATCTGTAAGAATGGAAAGAATGTTTGTTTATCGAGTGCATCATCGTCGTCATCTGTGTCATCATCATCATCATGTTCCTCTTCAGCCAGCAGCTCTCAGTGGTGGTATCAACACTCAACAGCAACATCGATCGACCAATCCGCATTGGGACAAACACATCAGTAGGACGAAAATTGATTCTGGGTGTTCGCTTCTTGGGGAGACGCCAGTGCAGGGGTTCCCAACTAAGAGCTGCAGAACGCAGGCCAGTAAAACTTCCTACCCTAAAATGTGAGTACCATGCCTAACTTGGCGGGTTCGGTTATCGGTCAGGCTTCCTTGGACGTAGAGTATCTTCGTGCCTCATCAAGCGATTGAACACCACTGCTCTGCATTTTCGGTACCAGATAGCAAGAAGTGAAAGATGTTTTCGTATCACACTGTCCACGGCCATCGCCATCGAGTTTGTTTTGGCGACACTACCAAGATCGATACAGTCAGTCAGTCTGCTGGGGAAAGCAGTGAGTGCGTTCGTCGAAAGCACTTCAAGTACGTCGCGTGAAAATGCCTATCTGCAACAGCAGCAGCAGTGGCCATCATCGTGTTTGATGGTGGAGTGTCACAGAAAATTTTCGTTTTATGTTTCCCAATTGATGTCCGTTCCGTATAAAGGTACCTTTTGGCAGAGCTATTAGACGCAGCAGACTGTCCACCATGTGACTTTGGATGAGACGGCGTGTTGTGACGCTCTCTGGTCTCTAGAGGTGGGTGCTTGGCTGTCGACACTTTCGTGCGTACTGGAACGGCCGGCGCTCCACTTGTTCAAGCTACACCGCAGTGTGGGACGAGGAAACGATATCCTGAATGAAACCCCATCAACCAGAAGGCAGTGACACTTCCTCAACGGTACGATTGATGCAGAATAATGACCGTCACTGTGACGCACTTTCAACAGAGTGGAAGATAATGTTCCGAACTGTCCCAAAGGATGCATTATGTGGCGTAATAGTCTCCTACACAGACCGAAAGAGTGTTTTGATATGTGAATTTATAGTCTAATATTCAAAACGGTGAAGCTAGTCTATACACCAGATTAAGATTTTCACGATATCCGGTCGATTTGTCTACTTTGTAGATGACTCCTCCTCTTTCCTTTTTGGCGTAACGTCTCTATCGGAGCACAGCCTGCTTCTCAGCTTTATTCAGACTTACGAGGACTTCCAGAGTTATTAAGTGAAAGCTTCCTCTGCTAATAAGCATTTTGCATGTGTTTATCGTTTTCGAAGATTTTTCTTCTCTTTTACTTGTTTCTGTCGTACTTTCTTGAGAAGGGTTATTTTCAATATAATTTGATGGTTCTATTTATGAAAAAGTTTAACTTCAGAATAACCATCCATCGCTGGTAGTAATGTATTTTATTTGCTGCTGTTCCCCCAAATCTATTGATTTATCTCATCGAACCGATTTCCGCGTATCCCATAAATCGATTATAACCAGTGCTGAAAAATTCATTTCGTCATATCTAAATTCAACCACCTACAGCTCATTTTAGAAGGTAAACCTGAGAATATGATATATGAGAAACTTATGCGGCTAGACCAGTTCTGCAAGAAAGTCGCGGAAAAACAACTATTTTTCGAATATTTAAGGTAAATGTCACGGACTACCTTCTAAAAATCCCAATGATATTCACGGTGAATATCATTTGGCATTTTTCAAAGGTAGTCCGTGACATTTACATCAAATATTCGAAAAATAGCGTTTTTTCCGTGACTTTCTTGCAGAACTGGTCTAGCCGCACAAGTTTGTCATATACCATATTCTCATGTTTAGCTTCTAAAATGAGCTGTAGGTGGTTGAATTTAGATATGACGAAATGAAATTTTCAGCACTGATTATAACCACCAGAACTTTCGCCAACCAGCAGCACTAGGCTCCCATTACTGGAAAAGCAATTCCTATTCCGCACTGTTGTTATTCCACCGATCCTAATGGAAACTTTCGCTCGCACGATATTCTATGTTGCGAAATAAATTCATACAATCATCCTAAACCCTAATTTATCGAAAGATAAATATGCCTTCCATCCCCAACCCACGTTCTACGAACGTACCTCACCTCTCCGGCGCCGACTTCGACTTACCGACTGACTATTCATTGTTTTTCTACACACCAGCCAGCAGTCAGAGCCAGCGCTGCGATAGGAATAAGCATTCTCTGATTCCCTTCTTGATCATACTGTTTTGCCACTAAAAGGAAGCACAGCTTCTATATCCGAACAAAGTACTCATCACTGTTTAACAGATGAGCCGCAATGTGGGGTAAGTTTGGGTGCTGGGGATGTCTTCCTGAGAAGTGTGATAAGTCACCTTCCAACTGAGATAGATCTTTACTGATAGCCGATGCGCTAAGCGCACGGGTATTCAGCAAGACCATGCTGATGGTGGCTGGTTCGGTTCCCGGCCGATCCAGAAACTTTTCATAACGGAAATTGTTTAGACTTCCTAGAGTAACTTCGAGCCTGCTACAAGATATACACTTGCAAACTGGTCATACTCAGAGAAAGCTGTCAGTTAATAACTGTGGAAGTGTTAATAGAACACTAGGCTGAGGAATTTCTCAGTGGGGACGTTACGCCAAGAAAAAAGGAGAAGTAATGCTGCGACTATGGCTTCGACAAAGCTGTAAAAAAAACATAAAGAAAACGAAGCAGAATAGCAATGCAAAATGCAACGCATTCAAAGTTCCCTTCAGTGCACGGTATAACTCGCAGCAAGCAACATTACAGTCAACTTTGAAATGTGAGGCAAATTCTGCCTCGACTAGCACACACGCACGTTCACGTCGAAACACCCGGCAAAGCCTCGCATCTACCAGCCATCCAGGCTTGAGCATTGGTACCTACATATACTTTGGAAGGGAAAGCTCAACAATTATTTGGAATTGTGTTTGTTTTATAGATTTAATTAAAAAGGTCAAATATTTTGCTTTCAAATTCCTGATCGAGCGTTTCTCTGAGTTGCTGTGCCTGTTCCGGGAGGTTTAATGCGCCGTTTTCTGATGGTGGTGGATGTGTAGGAAATGAGTAGCTACTGTACCCCGAATTTGTGCGATTATTTATGAGTTGGAAACGTACAAAGCAATTCATTACCGTTCATCGGAGCGCAAACCAAACATCAGGGAGGTAGGAATTCGTTGTATTATCTTGATGGATATGACTGAGTGAAAATTATTCATATGCAAACGAAAGTAGTTGTTGGTATTAGAAAGTCGGCTCAATGCTTATTTCAATTGTGATAGTGTTATCTCATTGAACGTATATGTACTAAACATGAAATGCAATAACATTAAACTACATATGAAAACTCAAGTTACATTTTTCAGTCAAAGGGTATTAAACTCACAGGGACAGCGGTTCCAGGGGCTTGACGAACCCTCCTTTTGCAAGTCAGGTGGGAGCCCAGGATTCTTTCCGAAGCGAACCATATCAACTAGTATGGGACAAACATCAAATTCTCGCTCCAGTCGACTTTTTAGATTCCATTTAGGTCCCATATGAACTGTGCAAAATTTCAGCGCAATCGGTGAAACTATAATTTAGCGCGAGTGGTTTAAAATTTTCATAGGATTTACTATGGAAAAAGTTAGACTTTCAGATAAAAAATCCCAGATGTCGCCCCTTGTCTCCTTAATTCAGATCGAGGAGCGCTTCTTGTAGAAAAATCATATATGTAACTTTCCTTCGAAGACCGCGAAACGATTGGACGCTTGTGGAAAAAGTTATTGATTTATTACTGACTAGTGATCCTACCCACGGCTTTTTGTTTTGTTTTATCAGCAGCACTGTAGCTGCTGCCTTGGCTGCTGCTGTTTCTGGGGGTGGTGATGCCTCCCGCCACCCCATGCAACAACGGCGGCAGCAGCAGTGCTGCTGATAAAACAAAACAAAAAGCCGTTCGTTGGATCACTATTCAATAATAAATCAATAACTTTTTCCCCAAGCATCCAATCGTTTTACGGTCTACGAAGGAAAGTTTCATAAATGGTTTTTCTACAAAAAGCGCTCATCGATTTGAATTAAGGAAACAAAGGGTGACCTCTGGGATTTTTTGTTTGAAAGTGTAACATTTCCCATAGTAAATCCTATGAAAACTTTGAACAGCTTGCGCTAAATTATAGTTTCACCGATTGCGCTGAAATTTTGTACAGCTCATATGGGAAATAAATGGAATCTAAAAAGTCGATTGGAGCGAGGATTTATTTTTTCCATGCAAACGTGTCCTATACTAATATCCACACACCAGTATGGACTTACCTACCACCACAGACAAACAGACGTAACTCTTACGGGAACTTCATCAAAAACTTTTGCCCTGTGTATTTTTTATGAGCACACTGCCACCTGTTGGTAGAACCGCGCGGCCGTGATGGATTTCGGTTTGACGTTTGTCTAACACGCACACTACTACACAAATCGCCTGTAATTTGCATTTGCATCATTCAGCAACGTGTACACTGGCAAACGTCAAAGTGATCGAACGCTAGCGCCTCTGGTGGAAGGATCGCGGAAATTAAATGAAATTTGGATTGATCGTTAAATGCATGTGCCAAGTCGTTTTAAAGAGTGTTACGTCTGTTTGTCTGCGCTACCACCTTTGGCACCGGCAGGTGATCGAACACTGGGGCATTCGGATTGCTCAAGTGGAGTAAGTTTCCATAAGGGCCTAGGTCAACCATCGACTGGCCTCCCTGCTTGCATAGATAACCACCTGGATCATTGGCGACTACTTCCTTTACAGTGAGGGATAGCGGCTCTAAGGGGGACCTATCAGAAATGACCACTACTGCTAAATCCATGAGCAACAATGTGATCGAGAGTGGAGAGGTACAGGGAACGGCGCACAGTGGGATCATTCTGAAAAAAGACGATCAAAACCTCTAAGAGTCGTTAGATGACATTTTAGCATATAGGTGTCTTTGGAAGATATGTTCAGAAAAATCTTTTCTATTTTTATGCATATTCACTGTATGTTAAAACTGTAGGGTGAACCCGAGCAAAAAAATATTTTTTCAAAATATTTTTTTAGAGGGTAGATGTCTTCAGCAAAGTTGTAGAACAAGTAATTTCAAGTATCTTTGCTGAAGACACCATATAGTTTGGACTTCATTTTTTGGGAGAAAATATGAAATTTAAAAAAAACAACCTTAAAATCAGTTTTTTGAATTTTTCCATGATTATATCGTAAAATTTCAACGTGATATGTTCTACAAGTTTGTAGGTACTACTGAAATACACTATCTTGCCGAAGACACCAACTCTGTCAAATTGAAAATTGCTCCAGTAAACCAATTTTTTTGAAAATTTTTCACTATTTTTACTATTGAATATTTTTTGAATAGGCACTTTTTGGCAGCCGTGCTATCAAAATTTCAATGCTTTATCATGTCCAGAATAAACCAAAAGTGACTTAACAATCGGGTCTGATAAGGCACTTTGATTTCTGATGCTATTTTAATAGTCATTTTTCAAAGAAAATATTCACAAATTTTATACAAATCAATTAATACAAACTGAAAACTCACGAAAACTTTTCGACATTAATATTTGTTAATCCAAATAGTATTCTTGTTGAAATAGTTTACATTTCTAACACTGTGGTTGACTTTACATTGAATATACGACAAAAAATATCGCTTTTTGTATTTTTAGATGAGTTTTTAATACCAATTAAAAACTGTGTTTTTTTCTCTATTTTTTATTGTAATTCCCAATGCATTTGTTTGTGTTAAAATACATACATTATTTATCAACTAAAACAATGATAACATTTTTTTTTCATTTGCTATGTTAACATTATAACTTTGGTTGAAAAACTAAAAAGGCGAATATATAATGAATGCCTCTACAAGTTTTGAGTTGAAAATAAAAAAAAATAAAATAAAACGAGTGAAACATTGTTACATCACATTAAAATAGCCAGTATCTGTAAGAGATATTCTAGGTTGTAAATCTTACGTCATGATAAAAATTCTTCACAGATATTTTATTGAAATTGGTTATGCTGTTTGACACTCTTAAAAATTTATTTTTTCCAGTTTTCAAGAACTGCGTCCGTTAGGTCGATTCCTGTCCATGATTTTCAAAATTCCTTCGTCGTATACATATTACCTTGGTTCATCCCTTGACATATCCGCATCAAGATCACGGCTTGATTATGGATACTTTTCCGGAGGAGCCTTTAGTTTTCAGTTTATATTATGACGATTTTTTGAAAAGATAATTTGTGCCTTCTTGAGAAAGATTTCGTAGATGAGGAAATCACTCAAAGAGGCTTTTCCCTCTTTCAAAATTTGTAGTTAAAAATGACACTGACAGTTGAAATAGTCGACATTTATTTAACTTGTTTTTTTTTTATTCAGAATTACTACTTGGATGAGCTAAAAATAATATCGAAAGGTTGTATGAGATTTGTGGATATTTTCTTTGAAAATTACTATTAAAATAGCTTCAGATATCAAAGTGCCTTATCAGACCCGATTGTTAAGTCAATTTTAGTCTATTCTGGACATAATGAACCATAGAAATTTTGACAGCACGGCTGCCAAAAAGTACCTACTCAAAAAATATTCAATAGTGAGTTTTCAGTTTGTATTAAATGATTTGTATGAAATTTGTGAATATTTTGTTTGGGAAATGACTAATAAAATAGCATCAGAAATCAAACCCAAGCAACACACATGTTATATAAAAGCTACGACAGCGCAAGTTTTGGTTGTATAGAAGTTAAATTTACGTAATTCTAGCATTGTGTTAGAATTACGTAAAATTTACTTCTATATTACCAAAACTTGCGCTGTCGTAGCTCTTATATAAAAAGTGTGTTACTTGGGAAGTGCCTTATCAGACCCGATTGTTAAGTTACTTTTGGTCTATTCTGGACATGATAAAGCATTAAAATTCTGATAACACGGCTGCCAAAAAGTGCCTATTCAAAAAATATTCAATAGTGAAAATAGTGAAAAAATTTCAAAAAAAATGGTTTACTGGAGCAATTTTCAATTTTACAGAGTTGGTGTCTTCGGCAAGATAGTGTATTCCAGTAGTACCTACAAACTTGTAGAATATATCACGTTGAAATTTTACGATATAATCATGGAAAAGTTCAAAAAACTGATTTTGAGGTTGTTTTTTAAACTTTCATATTTTCTCCCTAAAAATGAAGTCCAAGCTATATGGTGTCTTCAGCAAAGATACTTGAAATTACTAGTTCTACAACTCTGCTGAAGACATCTACCCTCTAAAAAAAAATTGAAAAAAATTTTTTTTTGCTCAGGTTCACCCAATAGTTTTACCATACAGTGAATATGCATAAAAATAGAGAAGATTTTTCTGAACATATCTTCCAAAGACACCTATATGCTAAAATGTCATCTAACGGCTCTTAGAGGTTTTGATCGTCTTTTTTCAGAATGATCCCACTGTGCGGCGTTGCAGCACCGGCCAAGGAAGCTGGACGAGCTGATCGGCTACAGGAGCGGGCGGACTACCATCAAAAAGGACCTGAAACAGGGCCTGCTGAATCTCCGCAAAACGCTGGCTCTGGCCAAGAATAAGTACGACCTCCCGATCGAGGAGTGGAGTGCGTCTGATGCGAGCAAGGAAGATCGGTCCACCCAACCGAACAGCTTCCTCTTTGCTGGTAACGCGACGATGCAGCACGAAACCAAGTTGCTCGGCGGGGCCGTAGCGGAGAGGTCAAACTGCCCAACGGCTCGAGCTGCATGGTCAAAACCCGCCAAGGAGACGCGGCCCAAGAAGTGTCCGGCAAAGGCGGGCGGGAAGCCGAAGAGGAAGAAGGGACGGCTGCGCGAGTAATTAGGCTGCCAAGTCGGTTGCGGAACGCGCAAGGGGAAGGAAAATCAAACCCCAAGAGGTCAACCGCAATCGAAAACGGAGCAACGCGCTGGTCTTAAAAATCGAGACAGATACGTACGCCGAGGTGCTGAGGACCATGCGAGGCGAAAAACGACTCTCACCGCTGAGCGCGGATGTAAAATGCATCCGGAGCACCAGGACTGAAGAGATAATGCTAGTGCTGAATAAGGAGGCGGCCAAGAAAGGCATCTCCTACAAAGCACTAGCACTGCACGAAAAAGTGCAGGTAAGAGCCCTAACGGCGGAGGCGACTCTCCAGTGTCGTAGACGATCTGGACGAGATCACCGACGCAGATAAGAGTGCAGCCATGAAAGGGCCCAGCAGGCACGCAGATCGCCACGGTCAAGCTCCCCGCATACGGATTCTCCCGAATGCCCAGTGTGCAATGGTTTAGAGGAAACGGCGGAACACGTTTTGTTCGTGAGCCCGCGTTTTCGCACAATGCGTGACTACATGCTTGCCAAATGCGGGGAGGACACAAACCAGGACAACTTGGTCCAGAGGATGTGTAGGGATGAGATGGAACACCGTTTCATCGGCTATCACCCATATCGTCTGGGAGCTACAGAGGAGGAGACGTGTGGACTCGGAGAATGGCTAGTCCAGATGCAGTACAAGAGGTGGTCCAGGGGTTCGGAGTCGGCTTCGTAGGTCATACCGGTGCCCTGCGGTCGAGATCGATCCTTACAGCGATTAAGTGGCCGCGGAGAAGAAGTCCCGGTAGGGGTGCTGTCGTGGCGTCGGTCTACTGGGTTGGATCCGAGCCCGCGGTTGGAAAGAGGTCCCCGGCAAGGGTCGGGGCAGGTGGAGACCCTGCTGTCAGCAACCTTCTGGTGCAGCTGATAGGGCCTGAAGGGTAGTGATACCCTTGCCTTCAGCAGGTCAGATCGGGTGGGCATCAGTTCTTGATGTCTGCAATGCAGTTGGGCGCGGGCGGGGTTGACCCTGCCCGCCTTCTGAGGACAAAGGGAGTGACGAGGACCACTCGGGAAACTGGCTAAACGCCAGCATGTTACCGTGATGTACTCTCCAGAGCGAGTCATCGATGTTCGTTGCTGCTAGGCTACGCAGCTAACCTTGAGGGTGCGATGTGCACTAGCCCCTCTCTGAAGCAATACCTTCTTGGTGGTTCCGGCGAGACGTAGGGTTTGGCGACCATAGGAATGGTTTAGTGGGTACGAGGAGAGGGACTACTCTCTCCTCGTGGCTTTTACTTTTGTTATAGAAGATGGCCTCAGACCTACACTACCCTAACCTTCTGTTAGGGTGTCTGTTGAGCAGATTATCCCCCTATGGTTTAGAAAAAAAAGCTACCAGTAGCACGGGCATGAGAGATTACAGTCCCGTGGCCGGTTAAGAATAGGACTACTAATCCCAATTCAAGGTGACAAACGACCCGTGGTTAGGGATGCGTGATCGAGGGGGTGAAAAATATGCTCGATCGTTAACGAAGCCTGTGGGGTACCTGGGTATATCGTCCCTTACCGCGTTAACGCAGGGCTCTGGCGTGGTGCACTTCCTTTCCCGTGCTACTCGTGGGATTAAGCATGAAAAACAACTCAAACAAAAATCAAAATCAAGTATGAGGTAGTGGTAGTGGCGAGGCTAATTCCTTCGCAAGTAGGCTTGGCGAGGTCTCCGTTAAGGAGAAATGAAGAGTCAGGAGCGGAGAGCTGCGCACGCAGCTCCAGCGTGGGTGCTTCGGGAAGATATTAGACGGAGCGTGGTTGATAAGGGGCAACAACCAAAAAAGAGATGGACTGTCCGCGATCAAGATGGCAGAGCAGCAACTTGGTAAGATCATCGACTTTGCGTCCACGAAAGTCGATGGACGATGCCAAGATTCACGTGAGATTCGTGAAAACTGCAGCAGCGGCAGAACCAGTGAAAGCAATGGTTACGAAGTCTACACAGACGGAGTCCTTTGCAGGGAGCCCAAAAGTTGTGACGGCTGCGTCTGCTTTTGATAAGCACTCGCAGAAGCGGGAGAGGCATCCGTCAGATGAGGAGCTGTCTGGCGGTGCACGCAAGGCTAGGCAAATACTAACCCCGAAGGTTGGCAGTAATGCCGGCAAGTTGGGCTCCAGCAAGGCGTCCCGGAAAGCAGGGAAGCGTGGACCTGAAAAGGCTTGCCCGTCTCGGATGCAAGAGAACAGGAGGTTCCAACCGTTGATAGGCCCTCAGCAACCATAGAGTAAGGTGAACCAAGGGGACGAAAGCCGAGCGGAAGAGGAAGAAGAAAAAACCGCTAGTCGAGGAAGTTAGGAACGCCAAACCAAGAAGACGTAGGAGAGTAGGTGCCAATCGCATGTAAGGCGACGCGCTCGTCATCAAGACCAAACAGTCGTAATCGGTCGTCTTGAGGACGATGCGAAGCGACGCCAAGCTCGTGGATCTGGGAGCCGACGTGCGCAGTATTAGACGTACTCGTACGGATTAGATGATCCAAAAGCTCAAGCGCGACAAGGAACTCGGGGGGCGTCTAGCAGAAGAGGTCCTTGGCGAAAGGGGTCGAGATGAGAGCTCTTACAGCAGAGGCGAATTTGAAGAGGATGAACCTAGACGAGGTTCCGTTTCAAACGGCTGTCACCAGTACTGAAAATGTCATTTCGGTATATCTAAATTCAACCACATCCAGCTCATTTTAGAAGCTAAACCTGAGAATATGATATATGAAAAATTTGTGCGGCTAGACCAGTTTCACAAAAAAGTCACGGAAAAACCGCTCTTTTTTTGAATATTTAAGGTAAATGTCACGGGCTACCTTCGAAAAATGTCAATTGATATTCACCATGAATATCATTGGCATTTTTCGAAGGTAGTCCGTGACATTTAGTAATCAAAAGGTGGCCTCGAAGTCGAAAGTAAACGGTGGCTAAGTTAAGTTTCAAGAGTGCCGGATAACATCCTGAAAAGTTTATGTTTGCCATTAAGGCCGGAACAAATCTCATTTTCTTCTTTTGTCACTTTGCTCGTTGACTCGTCAAGGGGGGGGGGGGATGATAAATAATAAATGTATTTCATGAAAAATTATCCAAACAATTAGGCAAAATAGTCAAACTCATCGGATTTGTTAAGAAATTTTCTCGATGACTTAAATTTCACTTTAAAATTTTTAAATTTCCTAAATAATTTATTTGCGTCCCCCCTCAAAATGTCGAATTTAGACAAAAAATTTCCGAGGGGGGGGGGGTGACATGGGGGAAAATTGAAATTTGTGTCAGCCTAATCCGATAGGTACAAGAAGGAGCAGTAGAGCAAGATTCGGTTGAGCTAATATGACGAGCATTGGACGTGGCAAAGGATGAAGAGTGACAGCTGCCAACCAAGTATTCTGGAGTGAATTTGTTGATCATGTGTTATTATGAATTTGATATAGATCAAATACATGTATGCTGGTATATTTGTGTATGTTTTGTTTATATTTGTATGTGTAACTTTAGTTAGACTTCAATCCGTAAATGTTTCACTTTTCTTTTCATCGCTCGTAAATCAACCGACTAACCTGTCCTGGAGATAATCATCATTGAAAGTAGATTCCAAGTTAGACAAACCTGAAAATAAAGGAAATAGAATTGCAAATTAGTGCCTTGAAGTTAACCATCTCCCGCTTCTCTCTATCTCACTCAGTGTCAGTTAGAGTCAGTCAGTAAATTAAATAGCATATCAAATTAGGTTTACTTTCGCGAATCCTGATTGAACTAGGTTGCTTGCCATCATCTACGATGCAGATGCAATATGAATAGGGGCTAAAACCTTTTCCATCGCAACCACCACAGGCAGCACCGTTCGTTCCCAGTCAGTTGTGACTGAGGAGGACGTCTGGCATTCTCGATGGAAGTGCGCGGTGCGGGCAGTGCATTCCTAATGAAATTATACATTTTATATGAATGTACTATTTTAAGTACATCCACTTGAAACATGAGCAGAATGAGGCAATAAGGGGAAATAATCATGCTAACGAAAAAAAAAACGTGAAGAGCTCCTGAAGGAGTAGCAGCATCAAACAAGCGGATGGCGGATGACGATTCGGATACCCAGAGAGAAACGTGAAGCAATCGAGAAGAATTTTCATTTGATTTCCATGCTTTCTCTGGGTTCATTCGAATCGGTCTGTTTCCAGGACAGGGTGGAAAGCGCTGTCCGTTAGAGCTCCAACGCGAGAAAACTCGCTTGTTCATCGGGAGGTCAACCATGGGAAAACTCGTCCGCCATTCGGTGCGGAATGGCCTATGCGAGATGCCTGATGGCGACTGTGAATACCATGATGACGATGATGATGATGATGATGATGGACTTAACGCGGGAAGACAAACGATGATGCTGCTGAGTGAGTTTTCTCCCTGATGAGGAGCTTTTGTTTGCTGATGGTATTACTATTATGCATTTATTATATCATTATTTGTTGTTGTTATTTGTCTTTCGTGATAGGCAATGTTTACCGCTTGGAATTCTTTTGCGTCCGCGCCATTCTGTTTGTTTATCGGACGGCATGAGTTTCGTAATTACAGTTTACAAAGCCAATAAGCGTTTAGAAATCCTCTTTAGAACTTATTGGCACTGGAATGCAGTTGGATAAATTAAAACTATTATAAGACATAAAAAGCCAGCTGGAATTGAAATTGTAGCAGAACGAAAAAATCTTTCCAAAAATTTTTAGGGGGATTAGGGGTATAATGGACACCCGGGGCGAAATGGACACCCCTGTTTTTGCAGAAACCGTTAACTTTTATGTAAAACTTTTAATGTATAAGTGTAATGGAACAAGTCATTGTTCTATTTTTCAAAAGTACCATTTATATTCCTTCAAAATAACCAAAATATCATTGAAATTGAAGTATGTTTTTCACATGGTGGATTTCTTATAATTTCGAAGCTGCAGCAAATAAGGTATTACGAGTGTTTGAGAGTGTCCACCATAAAAACAAGTGAATTGTTAGCTTATCTATATGTATACGCAGATTTAGCAATGGCTGAAGTATTATATTTTTGATCAGAATATACCGTAAACCGGGGTCAAATTGATCAGCGGGGTGAAATTGATCACTCGGGTACTACATTGTAATTCCATACTAGGAACTCCTAAGCGTCGTAATTATCTAAAACTTTTTACGTCATCTGATTCGTAGATGTCTAGAGATGAGTGTAGACTTTTAAATTTTTAGAAAAAAGTTAGTTTTGCCTTATATTTTCAAGGAATTTGCAATGTATTACTCATTTAGCTGAAATCATTGCTACTAAACAATCAATTGCTAATAGGACTTCCTGTGAATTCTCTGTTTTAACATTTTCGTGGAGCCTTGGTAGGGATATAATGCAGCTAATCAGAAAATGAAATAGTTATATAAATTTCATTTTCTGAAGAAATAGTCATTTTTTGTGATAGAAATCACTTATTTTAAATGAAATTGCCTACCTTTAGGCGTGAAGAGGTACTTAGCACATTTATGCTGCCTCTATGTCATGACTGCCAGGAGCAGTTCCTCACGGAACTTGACTTAAAACATCTCTCTGTCTCTCTCCGGGGCATGACAGAAAATATAGGACACACGTTGGCTGCTAATCATCAACTGCAGGCCAACATCAAAAGTCTCAGCTCCACGCATGACAATATACTCGAGCAAATTGAAACTATGTTCAAGGAAATAAAACAAAATATTTCCAGCGTCAGCAGCAGCAACAAAAAGTGTGCCACCGACTTAAAAACTACAATGGGTGCGCTCTTCGACACATCATCCGCAGACAGCAGTATGGCGATAGAAAAGGCCGCTAAACTGGCAGCAACAGCAGCAGTAGAAACAATAATAACAACAACAACAACAACCGCAACAACAGCAGCAGCATCAATAGCAGAATTAATTGACTGTTCGCTGCCTAAACTAATTAATGAGTTAAGGGACGACCTAGTGGATGCGAATTCCACTCTAGCATTCACCGTAAAGGCGCAAATGGAAGAAATGGCGAAGGCACTGTCTGCGCCAAAACCATGCAGCTCAGATCCGATTGCTATGAACAACTTAGAAACTGAACTGCTTAACTGCGAACCAGTTCCCAGCTGGCGTATGCTTGGCAGCAAACGAATATGGAAACGCGATTGGTCAGAGTACGACGCTAAAATGCGCTCTCGCCGCCATCAGGAAAAAAATGAAGAAAAGGCGAGACGAAGGCGTAAGCGACGCAGAACACTTCACAATGAATGCAACAGCAAACGTATTGGATCTGACAAACAGCTTCTAGCCAATGCCAAGGTTCAATTTTCTAAGCCACCCTCCAACACAGACCACCCCATCGCAGCCCTCTCCGTTCCCAAATTCATCGATTTCAAGAAGGGAGAAACCATTAATCCATACCGAGCCGAAACGCTTAGGCAGCCTACCGACACCGCGCCAACAGAAATACACCAAAGTGCATCATCATCACTGCACGAACAGCAACAGCAATGGCAACAAGCTCGAGCTGCGACGCCACCACCACAACAACAACAACAACAACAACAACAGCAACAATTGGACCCAATGCGTCCGCCAATAGTTCGACTTACTGAACAATCTGCAGCCGGTGACCAGCGCTTCTTGAAAGCACGACTCCGGGATCCCAAAATTATGGATCTTGTGCGCACATATCTATCATATTTACACGACCAACCACCTTCAGTATGTATTCGCGGAATCACCAAAACCAGTGCAGCTGTAATGCTAGCGGCCGAAGGCTTACCAGCGGACATTTTTCACCTGCGCGAGGTTTTCCTGAGCGTTCACGAAGAGCTCGGCATCCCACGGGACGACGCCATGGCAGACCTGCAGTCTCATCGAGCGTTCCTTTCTAGTGAACGCATTCAACGTCTTCAAAACGCGAGGGACGCGACTCATAAATTCTCTCAACCGATAAATTTTCAACGCCGCTGACAGACTTCGATGAAGTAGCTGCAATTGACGACGAAAGTATTTCTAAGCAGAATAGTATTGTAAGTATGACTAATCTTCCAAATACTTCTCCGTCTTCACAACAGAATGCGACTGAAATTCTGATCTATTGTCAAAATTTCAATCGTATGAAAAGCCCAGCCAAAATGAAGGAAATTTATAAAAACATATTAAGCTCTTCCTTTTCGGCTATTCTAGCAACTGAAACTAGCTGGGATGAAAGCGTACGAAGTGAAGAAGTTTTTGGAAGTGCATTTAACGTTTTCAGAGAAGACAGAAATTTTCTGGAGTCCCAAAAGAAGTCTGGTGGAGGAGTATTAATTGCAATTTCGAATAATTTCAATTCAGAAATTATTTCAGCACCTAAATGCAAAGACTTTGAGCATGTTTGGGTGAAATCTTGCATTTCTGGCGAAACTCACGTGTTTGCCTCCGTATACTTTCCCCCAGATCACGCTCATAAAACTACTTACGATATCTTTTTTCAATCAGCTGAACAAATTTTATCGCAATTTCCTCCCGAGGTTAAAGTTCACATCTATGGTGACTTTAACCAACGCCAAGCAGACTTCATTCAGGACTCTGAAAATGAATGTATCTTACTCCCAGTCGTTGGAGACAATGAAACACTGCAGTTTATTTTTGACAAAACTGCTAATTTAGGCCTCAATCAAATAAATCATGTCAAAAACCAACAAAATTGTTATTTGGATTTCTTGTTCACTAATATTTACGAAGATTTTTGCGTGAGCGAATCATTGAATCCCTTGTGGAAAAATGAAGCTTTTCACACAGCAATCGAATTATCAATATTTATTCATGGACACCAAAATCCCAACGACTTTGAGTACGAAGAAGTCTTTGAATATCAAAAAGCTAACTATGTCAATATAAAGCGTAGACTAGACAATATAAACTGGCAATCAACACTGCGGAATGAAGGAAATGTCGAAAATGCTGTAAATCTTTTTTACAACATTATTTTCAAAATTATTCATGACGAAGTCCCTAAAAAGAAAAAAAGACGTAATGTCAATTTTAAATATCCCGTCTGGTATAATAAACAAATAAAAAATTTGAAAAATCGCAAACAGAAAGCGCATAAAATTTACAAAAAAAATAATTGCGATGAAAATTTGGAAAAATATTTAGACATTGCTAATCAACTAAATTTTGCCATTGACACCGCATTTGAAGAGTACAATGCCAAAACTGAAAATGAAATAAAGTCTTGCCCTAAGAATTTCTTCAATTACGTAAAAACTGATCTTAAATCTGACAATTTTCCAACTTCTATGAATCTTGATGAACACGTAGGCAACAATCCAGACGAAATATGCAACCTATTTGCATCATTTTTCCAAGAAATTTACACCACCTATTCAGATCATGACCGTGACCGAGACTTTTTTGAATATATCCCTGAATTTCCTGTGGATATAACTCACAATGAAGTGACGGTACACGAAATCTTGAACGCACTTAAAAATTTAGATGCTTCCAAAGGTGCTGGACCCGACGGTCTTCCTCCAGTATTTTTGAAGAATCTAGCTATGGAGCTCACCACGCCACTATTTTGGCTATTTAAAAAATCTCTCGAAACAGGTTTCTTCCCCAAATCATGGAAAAGCTCTTTTTTGGTACCTATTTTCAAATCTGGCAAAAAATCTGACATACGTAATTACCGTGGAATTGCCATTATCTCGTGCATTCCTAAATTATTCGAAGCAATAATCAATAAAAATATATTTGCTCAAATTAAGAATAGAATAACGCACATGCAACATGGATTCTATAAAGGGCGCTCAACCGCTACAAATTTATTGGAATTCATTAACTTTTCATTGACTGCAATGGATAATGGCAATCACGTAGAAGCTCTTTACACTGACTTTAGCAAGGCATTCGACCGCATTGATATTCCAATGCTACTCTTCAAATTGCAAAAAATGGGTATAGAACCCCGACTTCTTAAATGGCTTGAATCGTACCTTACAAACCGCCAACAAATAATAAAAGTCAAAGGAAAAACATCACATCCCATTCAAGTCACTTCAGGAGTGCCTCAAGGTTCCCATCTGGGCCCTCTTTTATTTATTCTTTACATTAACGACATTTCCTTCATCCTGAAGAAAACAAAAGTGCTTATTTATGCCGACGATATGAAACTATATATGGAAATAAGGAATCAAGAAGACATCAACATATTTCAGAATGAAATTCGCATATTCCACACATGGTGTTCGAAAAACCTACTACAATTAAACATCAAAAAGTGTAATTTAATATCATTCAGCAGAAAACGAAACACACCAAACATATCAATTTCCTTAGGAGATCAGTATGTGGAAAAATGTAGTAGAGTTAGGGATTTAGGAGTAATCTTAGATTCTAAACTTAATTTCAATGACCACTACAATACCATTATACATAGGGCAAATAACATGCTTGGCTTCATAAAACGCTTTAGCTTTAATTTTGACGACCCCTACACAATAAAAACATTATATGTTGCCTATGTTAGGTCAATTCTGGAATATTGTAACATTGTCTGGTCCCCATTTCAAAGTAAGCATATCGATCGAATAGAATCAGTACAAAAGCAATTTCTATTATATGCTCTTCGAAAATTAGGTTGGACCACATTTCCTCTTCCATCTTATGAAGCGCGCTGTAGGCTTATCAATATTCAAACACTGAAACAGCGTCGTGAAACTGCAATGGTTTTATTTGTTAACGACATCGTTTCGCAGCGAATTGATTCAACTGAAATCTTATCAAAATTAAACTTTTACATACCCTCACGGCAATTGCGAAATCGACACTTGTTTAAAACTACCCATAGTCGCACAAACTATGCCAAAAATGAACCTTTGAATCAAATCATGAACATTTATAATCAACACTGTGAAACTATTGACTTAACTATGTCGCGGCATAATTTAAAGAAATATTTTAACACTATAAGAAATAACATCAGTAGTAGTACTTAAAATATTTAAAAAGCACAAATTATACACACATCCACCAGCATACACTATTTATATATTTTCTTATATGTATTATATGTATTTTATTAACAACATGTACTATAGCTTTAAGAAATGAAACAAAAACTGTATGTATATGTACTAGTCTACGTTGTTTGACGAAACTGAATAAATAAATAAATAAATAAATAAGTTTAAGGGGAAATTTCAAAATTTAATTTTGCATTTAAAGTAATAAATTCACTAGTTGTTAGACTTTAGACGCGTTATTCGGTTTTAGAAGAGCAAAATTAAGCGGTGAAGGAAATTTTCCTTTCTAACCGATGCTCAATTGTATACTGATCAATTTCGCCCCAAAGTCGCATTTCCAATATTTTGATATTTGAGGTTATTTAACTTAAAGTTTAAATTTGTTGAACAAAATTCTATCACATGGTTCCATGGAGATCCACTGGGTACTGGTTTTACAGAAATTCTTTTGGCAATATTTGAACAGGCACTGCTGTTATCCGCAAAAGTTGTTTTAAAGTGATCAATTTGACCCCGGATTACGGTACTCAAAATTGCAATTTTAATGTTGTAGTCGATTCGGGGCGAAATGAACACTGGAAATTATGAATGGATGTACGCGCGTTGCATACTGTTAGGCGTTTTAGAGAGTTTGAAAAAATCAATCCGATTATTTAAGCCTAAAATTTATTTAATTAACTTTGATGTTATGTGAACTCGTCTAAGACGGAGTATTATATCTGAGGTATTGATCTCCGTAGACAAATTACTTAACTGGTAGATATTATCAAAGATACAGCATAAAATATGCAGAGGTGTCCATTATGCCCCCATGGGTGTCCATTTCGCCCCGTACCTTTCCTGCCAGCCCCAAAAGACACACGGTTTACAATTCATTATTTGTTCATTATAATGATATTCTACCTGCTGTAAATGATTGAAATACATAGGAAACAAGTTAAAGTTGTATGCCAAATGATAATATGTTAAGTTTTTGTCGGTTATACAGGCCTAACATACTCATTTGCTTAGAGTGTCCATTATGCCCCTAATCCCCCTACTAGCAATTCAGGGTATGCCAGCCAACACCCAACTTCATAAGCGAGCAAAGATAAATTCGTTTTCCTATTTAATTATTCCTTTACTCGTGATCAGAGCCGTAGCGTGGGGTTGGCCAGGTTGGCCCCCGCCAAGGGCGCCAGCCTCTAAGGGGCGCCGAAAAGGTAAAAGGCTAGAAGGAATATTATGATGCTATTGTTTTCTTGTATGTTACCAAGACTTCAAAATATCTAAGATTGATCGAGTGTTTTTTACATTACGTTATTCTCAAAAATTCGTTCGCTAGATTATTTATCATGATGTTACCTGGGAATTTAGCTTGTTTTTTTTACTTTGGAAGTTATTTTAGTTGTTTTTTAACGAGCAAGCAAAATCAATAAGTTTTCATAATTCTAGTGAAAGTTTTTCTCTGAAAATTACTGGAAACTTATTTATTGACATATTTTAGAGTGTTTTTAACAAGTATTTTAAATGATAAATATTCAGACGACGCTGTTCATTCCCTTCAAACAAATAAAATATTTTGGGAATTTCTTCATAAATTTCACCAGGTATTTCTTCGGATTTTTTGCTGGGCTTCTTTAAGCAAATCTTTCAAAAACTATTTCGGAATTTTCTCAAGAAATTTCTTTAAAAACATTTCAAAGAATTTCTCCAGAAATTCTCTCAAAATCTTATATTAAAAACTATTCAAAAAAAAAGCAAATAAAGAATTCTTCTGAAGATTCTTACTAAAAATTCTCGAAGAATCCCTTTAGAAATGCCTTCAGGGAGGTTTTCAGGAAGTTATCTAGGGATTTATTCAGGAATCAGTCAAAGGATTCCTCTCGACATTAATACATGGATATTTAATAATTTCCTTCAATGGATTCCTGCAAAAAATGTGTATAAGGATTACTAAATAACCCTTCAATAGATTTCTTTAGTAATTCCTCCATGGATTCCTATGAAAAATTCTGTAGAGATTTCATTAGAAATCATTTCAGGGATTCCTTCAGAAGTCCCTCTGAGAATGAATTATTTCAGAAATTCTTCTAGGAATTTTTGAAATAAAATCTTATATGAAACTGTATCATGCTTACTAGGGATTGATCCATAAATTTCTGCTAGAATTTCACTAGAAATCTTTTCATGAATGACTTCATAAATTCCTCCATAAAATTATAAATTTGGAACAATTCAGAAATTTCCACAGGTTTTCCGTTAAAAAATCCAAAATTTCTCCAAAGCTTTCTTCTGAATGCCATTCATAGATTTCTTCAGAAATTCCTCCAAAAATTCCTTAAGAAACTTTTTCAGAGATTCCTTCAAATATTCTGCCAAGTTTTTTAACTCTTCTAATGGTCCTCTACAAACTATTACGGGCATTAGCATATCAGGCATTTCTTTACGAATTGCTCCATGAATTCCTGCAAAAAAATACTCCTTAAATTCTATTTAGAATGCTTACTTAAATTTTTTGAAAATTTTAATCATTTATTCTTGCGGATAAATGCAGGAATTCCTCCGCAATCTCTTTCATAATTTCATTCAATGAATCCAGCAAAAATTCTTCCAGAGATTTCAACAAAAACTCATCCTTCAGGAATTTCTCCTGGTATTACTTCATATCCATTTTTGTCTAATGATTTCTGAAAATTTTCTAAGAAATATTTTGATTGAACTTCAGAAGAAACTTGTGGTGAAGTTATTAGGAAATTCTGGTAAAACCAGTTGAAGCTATAGCCAAAAAATAGTAAAAACGTTTGAGGATTTCAGAATGCTCCTGAAATTCAATTCAGTATTTTTAAAAATAAAATAAAAAAACTAAGATTTCCTTTAGAAATGTATGCATCATACATTTTAAGAATTTGAAATGTCATTTTTAATTATTGTGCTGGTCTAAGTATGATTCTTGAAATGCAAAATCTGTTCGTACTCTTTGAAAACTTCGAAAACGTACACATTACTTTGAATAAACAAATTTAGCAAAATAATAATGTCTAATTGTCGTGGGGCGCCAATCTGGATGCTTGCCAAGGGCGCCGTGGGACCACGCTACGGCTCTGCTCGTGATAAGAATTTTCTGCCTAAATGGAACATGTTATAGTTAGATTAAATGGTGTTTCACTGAATTTAACATGAAACAAGGAAATTAGATACAATATTCCAGAATGAAACCAACTCATATTACATATGATTCGAAGAACACACAGTACAACAACCAATCAGCAAGTAGATACACAACGAACAACACGGAAGACGAACCCATCCACCAGCGCAGCAGAGCGAGTGAGTCCGGAGAATTCCCAACAAATTTACTTGATTAAGCACGCATCGCTGGCCATCACAGAGAGCAATCTATTACCATTACGGATGGGGTTTAATTTTGCACGCATCGCATTTATCCAATCGATAAATTTCTAATCTCTCTTCTTGTCGTCGTCGTCGTCCTCGTCATCATTGTCGAAGCTGCTCCCAACTTGTTCTCATCTTGCGAGTCTCTTTCCTCGCTAAAAACCGTTATAAGTTTTAATGTGCTGAATTGGAAAAGATGTAATCTTCAAAACTAATTAGGCTAATCTTGCTCTGCTGCTGGCTGCATAATCCTCCACTCGCTCATCGATTTTCTTTGCATTTTCGAATGTGTTCGTTCACTGCGGATGACTCTGGCTCTGAAGCTCTGGCTGTTTGCATTCGGGACAATAGCTATCATCAGAAGACTCATCCCACTCCCTTCTGTTCGTTGATTACTGATAATAGTTTTGTCTCGATCTGATATATCAAATTGTCGATTTCGCGTATCCTCGATTATTGATTTTGAATTAAAAATAATGTACAGTGGTTTTTCGATTTTGTCACGGTTCTATTTAATCACGCTCCATTTTATCACACTCGATTTTAGCACGCTATTTTTTTCGATTATATCACGCTATGATAATCGATACAAATATTGCTAAGCACATATCCCAAACTATACAGGATACATGAATCGTCATAAGTAAGATATTTTGCACATTAGTATACGATTATAGTGCCATTGATGACAGGCCGGACACAGGATTCGATTATCAAGAGTCACATTCTCATGCTTTGCTCTGCATCGAGTCCAGTCTGTATGCGTCAATTCCACGCATTACGTTTTCCATCAGAGGTCTCCAGTTAGCCTTTGTGAATAAGGTTTTTGATCGCCAATTCAGAGACGGCGGGTTCGATTCCCATTCCGGTCAGGAACTTTTCTAGACTTTCCTATGCATACACAGAAAAAAAATCTGAAAACTACACGTGACGTAAATATAAGAACATTTAAATTTTCATTTCATTTCATTCGATTTAACATAAAATAATTTCTTGAACACAAAGTTGTAAGCAAGCTTCATACTGCAGACAACCTGTAATTTTACAATCCGATGGAGAATTGTGTTGAAAGCGATGCATGTCATTTTGTTACAGCGAACTCGATGTAACAATTTTTAACTGTGTAGTGTATGCCCCACAATATACAAATTCATACAATGGCAGGCAAAGAAAGCCCTTCAATTAATAACTATAGTAGTACTCAAAGAACCCTGAGTTGAAGAGAGGCAGCCCGAGTTCCATTGGGGACGTAGAGTCACAAAGAAGAAGTAGAAGAAGAAAAGGCATTTTACGTTAGAATCTTACTTTGGTTCCATTTTTGTTGTATTTTAATTATTATTAACGAGCTTTTTAACCCGGGGCTCGTTCATGTCGGGACTCACGGTTTCACTTCACTTCCGAAGGAATAACTAACATTTTGTAAATTTATCGGCTTTTAAAAGTTTATATGTTGTTCAATTAATGCCAACCAGCATATCGAACGATCAGAAATTAAAGACAGAACATTAAAACTTCGTGACAATTGCACAACAAAGCGTAACGCGACAACATCACAAAAATGTCAAATTTTTATTTTTCAACCAGAAATTCCCAACCTTCTGGAAACACTTTAGAAAATGTTAAGTACTCGACGATAAATGCAATCAATTATCTTTATTTTGCTGTGTAAAGATTGGAAACATATGGAAACATTGTTCCATGAAGCTCAAAAACTTTGCTGTAGATGTACAAATAATACCTCCATTGTTTGATCTTATTTACATTAAAAAATAATTGCATACAAGAATATTAGATTTCCATTACCGGGTTTGATATTTTGTGCGTTTTTGTTTGAATTTTTCGTGTGCAAATGAATTTTGATTGATAAACGCCTTCGAAAAAAAGATGTTTCAATTATATCACGCTCCAATATATCACGCGATTTTTTTTTTTCATTCGTGATATAATCGAAAAAGTACTGTACTTTGGAAATCGAATCCACAATCCAAAGTTGGTAGGTATAGTTTGATCTTGATTGACCGCCCTTAGATGCTATTCCAGTATCGCCAAACCTATAGCTACATTTACACAAGGAACCAATGAGCAGAGCCGTAGCGTGGTCCCACGGCGCCCTTGGCAAGCATCCAGATTGGCGCCCCACGACAATTAGACATTATTATTTTGCTAAATTTGTTTATTCAAAGTAATGTGTACGTTTTCGAAGTTTTCAAAGAGTACGAACAGATTTTGCATTTCAAGAATCATACTTAGACCAGCACAATAATTAAAAATGACATTTCAAATTCTTAAAATGTATGATGCATACATTTCTAAAGGAAATCTTAGTTTTTTTATTTTATTTTTAAAAATACTGAATTGAATTTCAGGAGCATTCTGAAATCCTCAAACGTTTTTACTATTTTTTGGCTATAGCTTCAACTGGTTTTACCAGAATTTCCTAATAACTTCACCACAAGTTTCTTCTGAAGTTCAATCAAAATATTTCTTAGAAAA
Source organism: Aedes albopictus (assembly GCF_035046485.1). Classification (NCBI taxonomy): domain Eukaryota; kingdom Metazoa; phylum Arthropoda; class Insecta; order Diptera; family Culicidae; genus Aedes; species Aedes albopictus. The sequence goes on from NC_085136.1 coordinate 162,106,022, forward strand.
TTTTCAGAAATCATTAGACAAAAATGGATATGAAGTAATACCAGGAGAAATTCCTGAAGGATGAGTTTTTGTTGAAATCTCTGGAAGAATTTTTGCTGGATTCATTGAATGAAATTATGAAAGAGATTGCGGAGGAATTCCTGCATTTATCCGCATGAATAAATGATTAAAATTTTCAATAAATTTAAGTAAGCATTCTAAATAGAATTTAAGGAGTATTTTTTTGCAGGAATTCATGGAGCAATTCGTAAAGAAATGCCTGATATGCTAATGCCCGTAATAGTTTGTAGAGGACCATTAGAAGAGTTAAAAAAACTTGGCAGAATATTTGAAGGAATCTCTGAAAAAGTTTCTTAAGGAATTTTTGGAGGAATTTCTGAAGAAATCTATGAATGGCATTCAGAAGAAAGCTTTGGAGAAATTTTGGATTTTTTAACGGAAAACCTGTGGAAATTTCTGAATTATTCCAAATTTATAATTTTATGGAGGAATTTATGAAGTCATTCATGAAAAGATTTCTAGTGAAATTCTAGCAGAAATTTATGGATCAATCCCTAGTAAGCATGATACAGTTTCATATAAGATTTTACATATTTCAAAAATTCCTAGAAGAATTTCTGAAATAATTCATTCTCAGAGGGACTTCTGAAGGAATCCCTGAAGTGATTTCTAATGAAATCTCTACAGAATTTTTCATAGGAATCCATGGAGGAATTACTAAATAAATCTATTGAAGGGTTATTTAGTAATCCTTATACACATTTTTTGCAGGAATCCATTGAAGGAAATTATTAAATATCCATGTATTAATGTCGAGAGGAATACTTTGACTGATTCCTGAATAAATCCCTAGATAACTTCCTGAAAACCTCCCTGAAGGCATTTCTAAAGGGATTCTTCGAGAATTTTTAGTAAGAATCTTCAGAAGAATTCTTTATTTGCTTTTTTTTGAATAGTTTTTAATATAAGATTTTGAGAGAATTTCTGGAGAAATTCTTTGAAATGTTTTTAAAGAAGTTTCTTGAGAAAATTCCGAAATAGTTTTTGAAAGATTTGCTTAAAGAAGCCCAGCAAAAAATCCGAAGAAATACCTGGTGAAATTTATGAAGAAATTCCCAAAATATTTTATTTGTTTGAAGGGAATGAACAGCGTCGTCTGAATATTTTTCATTTAAAATACTTGTTAAAAACACTCTAAAATATGTCAATAAATAAGTTTCCAGTAATTTTCAGAGAAAAACTTTCACTAGAATTATGAAAACTTATTGATTTTGCTTGCTCGTTAAAAAACAACTAAAAAAAACTTCCAAAGTAAAAAAAACAAGCTAAATTCCCAGGTAACATCATGATAAATAATCTAGCGAACGAATTTTTGAGAATAACGTAATGTAAAAAAAATCGATCAATCTTAGATATTTTGAAGTCTTGATAACATACAAGAAAACAATAGCATCATAATATTCCTTCTAGCCATTTACCTTTACGGCGCCCCTTAGAGGCTGGCGCCCTTGGCGGGGGCCAACCTGGCCAACCCCACGCTACGGCTCTGCCAATGAGATAGCTACTTGAAACTAATAGGCAAATTCAGTGTTGGTGAGAGTGTTGGTGATTTACTATTTTTAGGCGACAATGACGTATGCTACGTCAGATTACAGGTCACTGTGAGGAAAAGGAAAGAAGTAATGATTACAATCGCTTGCCCACAGCAAACCTTATATGCAACTGCGCCTGCACTGTTTTATACTGGCTGTGATGTCAGAGTTCTTCTGGGGAATGGTTGTGCGGGAAAGAGTTCACGCATGGATTGCGATGGATGGATTGTGATAGATTGTGTGTTGATTACTCTGAAAATGATGCACCAGTGGATATGGCGAAGAAATATTTATCGCGACAAGTTTCATCGCCCGGAGTGGAAATCCAACCCTCGACCCATAGCAAAGTGCGGAGTTTCTCAAACTATTAGTCATGGCCCACTGGTGGATCAAGGGCTGCTTTTTAATGGATCACGAAGTTGAGGACACTGTGGGATTTTTTTTATCATAAACTTATGTCAAATCGTTTCGTACACCCAAAAAAAGAAATCCTACCAATAAATGAGATATGATATTTCTAAGAGTTTCTGTACGATAATGTGTTAAGTGTGTGAAATCATCATCAGCTCGCTGCATTAAGTAGCGCTACACGGTTCTATTCCACACAAGCACTTCTTTCCAAGCCGAGTGAAGACTCGACGACCCAACACGAAGGTGATCCTTACCTACGACTGGGATAGTGGGTCAACAATTCGATAGATCACCCGACGGACGGCAGTGCGCTTCCTACGTCTCGCCGGGTTCGGTCAAACCTTCGACGCTAATGCTACGCTTATAGCTCTTCAATTTGTACTAGTTTCTAAGATTAATCAACGTAACTTAAGATATGTATCTAGTAAAATAGGCACAGTAAAGGCTGAGTATGTTGCGCAATTCAGATCCCATTGTGATCCACTAACCTTTGCCCAGCATCTCCTATCAATACCTCCACGTGGAACCGGCCGGAAACTATGAGCAACCTTAAGGCCGGACGGGACGGTGGTTGAATCGTCCGCCATTGCTCTGTTGCTAGTAAGATGCAAATCTCAACTTCTACTTTATATTATTGACTAGAAATTTGATCGTTCATTTGCTCACTTGTGGTGCACAATCGATTAAACTTTCAGCTACGTCAGTGCAGTGCAAATTGATATTTGCTTCTTCAAAATCGCGAGGCAAATTGTTTGAAAGAGAGGGAAGATAGGAAAAAATACACGTCGTCCCGTGCGGCCTTAAGGAAGATCGAGTAACCAACCCCGGTGGGAACTTTGGTCGTAGGCGGACAAGGAAGGGGGTTTGCTTCTGCAAACTTGAGTGTCTGCTCTCCAAGAGGAGCGGCTTACAACAGCGTCTGATCCCCATGTTAGGGGCGGCTGATTAAGGTCCGAGTGCCAGGGAAGGACTCTAAGCTCAACAGTGCACTATGGTCCTCCGCAAAGTAGGGAGTTGGTGTCAGGTCCTACGAGCCAATCGTAAAAAAAACATTATAACAGAAAATCAGCAACAGAATAATATGAAACAAGACCAGCGTCAACGACCCCAGTGAACTAAAAGGACTTGTGATTGGAAACTCGATACGTGGAACTGCCGATCCCTCAACTGCACGATCCATGGTGCGAACGTTTAGAGGTAATCATACCATCTACCAGAGCTGTGGCAACACATGCGAGCTGGGAACAGCTTTTGTGATGGGTGATATGCAGAGGCACGTGATCGGTTTGGTGGCCGTTCGACGAAAGAATGTGCAGGTTGAGGATCAAGGGCCGATTCTTCAACTTCAGCATAATGAACGTGCACAGCCCACACTTCGGAAGCACTGATGATGACATGGACGCATTTTAAGCGCAGCTCGAACGCGAGTACGACCGCTGCCCATAGAAGTTTCAAACGCTCAGGTAGGCCAGGAGGAGGAATTCAGACCGACATCGACAATTGGAAAGTTCAGCGTCCACCAGTAGACGAACGAAAACGGCCTACGACTCATTGATTTTGCCGCCTCCAAAAATATGGCCATACGTAGCACCTTTTCCCAACACAGCCTCTCTTATCGTTACATCTGGAGATCACCACAGCAGACCCCGAGCAGAAGAGAATAACAATCGCATAACAAAATGCGTTATTTTGGCAAAATAACTGAGTAATGAAATCAGTTATTTTAATGTTATTAACATAACATATTATGTTATAAACTTGCGTGTCATAAGCGGCAAAATAACAAATATCATAACAAAAAAATGTTCCTGGAAGACCAATTTAATAACATGTTTTGTTTGTGTCAATAACAACTTAATAACAATGAATTTGGAAAATATTTCAATAACAAATTTTGATCTTCAAAAGTTATTGATAACAAACCAAAAGCAAAATTTTTTGGACCACCCTTAATTGCGAATAACATAAGAGTCTAACTATTTTCGAGGGACTACGAATCCACCACGTATTACAATATTATTAGATTTTCTATGGAACGGATACAACTATATGAAACTGGATTCAAAAAATGAAAAATATTAGGCTGACAAGAATAATAATTAGAATAATAAGATAATATGTACGGAATGCTGTAATGAACGTCAATCTCCAATGTTGTAGTTACAATTTAAAAACTTGGTATTGTTGTGATATTGTTTATCAAATATTTGTACACTCTAAACATCACAATAATAACTTAGTTTGCTCCATAACAAAACATGTTATTTAAATGTTGTTTAATGGGTGCATATCAATAACTAGATAATAACAAAATAAAATTGTCCAACAAAGCATGTTATGGACGAGTAAATCCTTGATAAGTTAATAATATCAAAACAAGATATAAAAACAGGTTATGTTATTTTGTAGTTATTATTTTGCTATTCTCTTCTGCTCGGGACGTAATCTCAAATAGACCACGTTCTGATTTCTGATTAACGGACGGCACTTTTCCAACATTATCAACGTCAGAACCTATCGTGGCGCAATTGGTTGAACAGCGCCCAAAACTCTGCGTCATCAACAATGTACGGTACCGGCGACCGCCATGGTACAACATAGAGCGACTGAAACAACAAGATGTCGACTCAGCATATGCGCAGAGTCTCGAGGCGGCGTGGCCAGACGAGGGCGAGGACGATGACCCCGTCTAGAGGACCGCTGGAGTACAGTGAAAGTAGCCATCAACGACGTAGCCGAGAGCACCATCGGATACGTGGAACGAAATCGACAAAGCGGTTTTAGAGGAGAAGAACGCAGCGCGGGCGGTTATGCTGCAGCAAAGGACCCGACAGAACGTGGAACGTTACATACAGAAGCGGAAAAAGCGCCGCCTGGAAAATGCGGAGTGCGGAGAAATGGGATTGCTGTGCCGTTCCCAAGAAACACGGAAGTTCTATCAGAAGCTCAACGCATCCCGGAACGGCTTCGTGCCGCGAGCCGAAATATGCAAGGATAAGAGCGGAGGCCTTTTGACGGACGGACGTGAGGTGATTGAAAGGTGGAAGCAGCACTACGATCAGCACCTGGATGGCGTGGAAAACGTAGGCACGGGCTACCACGGCAACAGAGGAAGCGATGACGCCAGTGCAGCAGAAGACGGAAATGAACCAACTCCCACGCTGAGGGAGATTAAGGATGTCATTCATCAGCTCAAATCCAACAAAGTAGTTGTTAAGGATGGTACCGCTGCTGAACTCATCAATATGGGCCCAGAAAAGTTTGCCCTGTCTCCACCGGTTGATAGTCATTATCTAAGAAACCGAACAGCTACCGGAGGAGTGGAAGGAAGGGGTAATCTGCCCCATTCACAAGAAAGGTGACCATTTGGAATGTGAGAACTTCAGATCGGTCACTATTTTAAATGCTGCCTACAAAGAGTGCTATCCCAGAGTATCTTCTGTCGTCTGTCACCTAAAGCGAATACGACAGTATCGACCACGCAGAGCTATGGAGAATCATGGACGAAACCGGCTTTCCTGGGAAGCTCACTAGTCTGATTGAAGCAACGATGGACGGTGTGCAAAACTGCGTAAGGGTTTCGCGTGAACTATCCAGTTCATTCGAATCTCGCCGGGGACTGCGACAAGGTGATGGACTCTCATGCCTACTCTTCAACATTGCTCTGGAAGGTGTGATGCGACGAGCCGGGCTCAACAGCCGGGGAGCGGTTTTCATAAATTCCGGTCAAATTGTGCGCTTTGCGGACGATATGGACATTATTGCCAGAACATTTGGACCGGTGGCAGAGCTGTACACCCGCCTGAAACGCGAAGCAACAAAGGTCGGACTGGTGGTGAATACCTCAAAAACAAGTTACATGCTGGTGGGCGGAACCTAACATGACCGGATCCGTCTGGTAGTAATAATACGATCGACGAGGATACCTTCGAGGTGGTGGAGGAACCTCGGATTATTACTGACGACTGGCATCAACGTGAGTCGTGAAATTCGAAGGCGCATCATCAGCGGAAGTCGGGCGGGCCTACTACGGGCTCCAGAAGAACCTGCGGTCTACAAAGATTCACCCACGCACCAAATGCATCATGTACAAAACGCTAGTAAGAGGTTGGTCCTCTATGCACATTGCACACGAGACATGGACCTTAGTATGGGACAAACATCAAATCCTCGCTCCAGTCGACTTTTTTGAATCCATTTAGGTCCCATATGAACTGTACAAAATTTCAGCGCAATCGGTGAAACTATAATTTAGCGCAAGCGGTTCAAAGTTTTCATAGGATTTACTATGCGAAAAGTTACACTTTCAGATAAAAAATCCCAGAGGTCGCCCCTTGTCCCCTTAATTCAAATCGATCAATGCTTCTTGTAGAAAAATCATTTATGAAACTTTCCTTCGAAGACCGCAAAACGATTGGATGCTTGTGGAAAAAGTTATAGATTTATTACCGATTAGTGATCGAACGAACGGCTTTTTGTTTTGTTTTATTAGCAGCACTGTAGCTGCTGCCTTGGCTGCTGCTGTTTCTGGGGGTGGTGATGCCTCCCGCCACCCCATGCAACAACGGCAGCAGCAGTGCTGCTGATAAAACAAAACAAAAAGCCGTTCGTTGGATTACTAACCGGTAATAAATCAATAACTTTTTCCACAAGCATCCAATCGTTTTGCGGTCTTCGAAGGAAAGTTTCGTAAATGTTATTTCTACAAGAAGCATTGATCGATTTGAATTAAGGAGACAAAGGGCGACCTCTGATATTTTTTACCTGAAAGTGTAACTTTTCCCATAGTAAATCCTATGCAAACTTTGAACCGCTTGCGCTAAATTATAGTTTCACCGATTGCGCTGAAATTTTGTACAGTTCATATGGGGCCTAAATGGAATCTAAAAAGTCGACTGGAGCGAGGATTTATTTTTTTCATACAAGCGTGTCCCACACTAATGGACCATGCTCGAGGAGGACCTGCAAGTACTCGGAGTTTTCGAGCGACGCGTGCTGAGGACGATCTTCGGCGGTGTGCAGGATAACAGTGTGTGGTGGAGAAGGATGAACCACGAGCTTGCTGCACTCTACGGTGAACCCAACATCCTTACAACATGCTGCTCTTTACAAGACGGATCATATATTATATTTAGTTCTACTTTATCGATCTTGTTGCCGACCATTTCAAACTCATGTTACATCTGTCAAAATGACCTGAGAGTTGTCAGTCATTTTGAAGGTGTTGAAGGTTCGTTGGTGTGATTCCTCCCGGGATTCTCTTATGGATTCCTCCTGAGATTCGTGCTGGGCATTTCCGGCATTTCATCAGGGATTCTTTCATCGACTCCTCGCAGGATTCTTTCCGAGTTATTCCATAAAGTATTCCTCAGATTCCATCAGGATTCTTCCTGGGATTTGTCTCGGAATTCCTTCAGGGCACAGAGTAACAGACGTCACACTCTGCTCACTTTCCATCGATCACCTTTTTACCGGTAGATTAAAATATTTGATAATTGATTGATTGACTAGTTACGGCGCTGGCATCGGTTTTGTTCCCGTTTGACGTTTGCTCACTACCGCCACCTAGTAGTGATCCGGCCAAACACAGTATATTAGGCATTGGGCTATTACGTTTTCGTAACGATGTTTTATTATGTTTTATTATTTGTTCTAAGTGTTACGTCTGTTTCTTTGTGTTCAGGGATTTCTTTTGGCCTTCCTTCGGGGTTTTTTGGGATTCTTCGAAGAATTCCTTCACTGATATCTCCTTGAATTCTTCTTTAATGTTTACCGTTTTCTTTAGGGATCATTCCCCAGATTCATTCAGGTATTCTTTCAACAGTTCTTGAGTAAATCCCTTCCGACATTCATTCATTGTTTTGTTCAGGGACTCCTTCTGGATTTTTTTTTCAGGCATTCCTCCAGTTGCTTTCTAAAATTCTTTGAATCATGTTTCCCGGGCTATCTTCAGGGATTTTTCTTGTGATTCCTACAGGATTTTATCAAGGATTGCTTTAGGGATTCTTTCTGGAGTTCCTTAAGAAAGTCCTCCCGAGATTCCTTCATTGATTCCCTCGGGATTTCTTCTTAGTGTAGCGCCCCTATGGGAGGGATACTTTCAGGCAACTCCTTCGGGATTCCTTTAGAGATTTCACCCGGGATTCCATCTTTGATTCCTCTTGGAATTTCTTTAGGGAATTCTTCCGTGATTGCGTCAGAGATTCCTCCAGGATTCTTCCTATGTTTTCTCCCGGCATTCGTCTCGAGCTTTTTTCCGGGATTTCTTCAGGAAATCCTCCAAGGATTTCTTCAACAATTTCTACCTAGAATTCTTCAGGAATGCCTCTTGGGATTCTGTCAGGAATTTTTCTCGAGATTCTTTTAGAAATGAATGCTTCCTACGATATTTTTAGGGATTTCTCCCGGGACCCGTTCATCGATTCCTCTAGAGATTCAGGAATGCTTTCAACAAATTTCCCGGGATTCTTTTCGGAATTTCTTCCTTCTGTGGTTCCTCCATTGATTTCTATGATTCCTCAGTGCATTCTTTTATAAATTCCTCCCGAAATTCGTTTAGGTATTCCTATGGGGGATCCAGTTGGATTTTGTAAGTGTACCTTTGCAAACTTCTCCCGTGATTTCTTCATTGATTTTTTTCCCAAGTTTGTTTTAGTAATTTATCCCGCCATTTCTTCGGCAAGATGTTTTAATGATTCATTCAGGTATCCTTTCAGGGGTTCCTCCCGGGACTCTTTGAAAGATTTCTTTCAAGATTTCTCGAGAGATCATTCCAGACTTTCCTCCACAAGATTCCGAAATTCCTCCACAAGATTCAAAGAGAATCTTTTTGAGATTCTTCCAGGAATTATTTCTAGAGTAGTTTAGAAATTCCATCGGGGATTTATACCATTTATACCAGGCTTCCTTCAGAATTTCCTGTGTTACCTCTCGGGATTCCTTCAGCGACTTCTTCCAGGCTTTCTTCGGAGAGTCCTTCCGGAATTTCTTCAGCTATTACTCCCAGGATTCTTTCACTGAGCCCTCCCGGGATTTGTTTACTGATTCTTCCGGGATTACTTTCAGGGTTACCTTTAGGGATTCCTCCCGTGATTCTCTCAAGGATTCCTACAAAGAATAAAATGGGATTTTAGGGGTTTTTTCCTGGATTCCTTCATTTATTTCTCCCGGGGCTCCTTCCGGCATTCTTTTAGGTATTCTTCTAGAGATTCATCTTGTGATTTTTTCAAGCATGTCTGCTGGATCTTTCAGGGATTCATTCGGAGATTTATCTCGGGATTCCTTCATCAACTCTACCTGGGTTTCCATTAGGGCCTAGGATTTCTGCAGGAATTCCTCCCGAAATTCTTCCAAGGATTCCTTCTGAAATTCTTTTAATGATTTCTTCAGGGATTCCTTATGGTATTTTTGTCAGTATGCTTTCATGGATTCCTTCCGGAAATGGTCCCGGGGCACTCCCCGGGATTTCTCCTTAGATTTCTCCCGGATTTTTTTAGGAATTCCTCTCGTGATAAACCTATACTTGAGATTCAACATGAAGCTATCGGTAGAATGATAACTACACTGACAACATACTTGAGTTAATTCGTTGGCTTCGGTCATTGAACTATTTTTACTAGGAGAAATCATACATTCTCGACGCTTTATTCCACCAGTAACACGAGAAATTACTTACCAATCCTGCTGCAGAGAAAAAAGTGCACAACGAACGGCTACACGAAACCCAAAGAAAGACGAGTGGAATGAGGAGCAGTCAAATTGAAAATCGAAAACTGAAACCAATTTTAATTAATCTCTTTCGTTCTCTGCACCCGGTTCCGGTTGTTATTGGGCTCGTTATTGATGCATCGTTAGTTTATTTGACAGCGAAGATGCGGGCTGCGCTTTGGATCGGAAAGGTGATCCAGGAAATGTTGCTGATGAAGTAATGGAGGAATTGAACCAATTTAGTTCTATAGTATTCAGGTGTACCTGAATGGTGCTATGTAGTAGTTTTCCATTACTGATTATAAATGGTTATAACATAATTTTCAAATCGACATTCTTAACACAGCCATAAATTACTTTCTGAAAGCTTTCAGCCATCTTACCTGCAACAAAGAGTTGTAACACTATTTTCCAACGAAAACATCAACCAAAGAGAAACAACTCGATGATGATAAAGTGGAATCGAAATTGAGTAACAAAAAGTGGAACAACACAATGTGATTAAAATCCAACAACACCAGATCATCATAAATCATCGTCACTCGTTGTAAGTGCACACACCAGCACCACTAACACCAAGACATCACACCTACACATTCCTACCGATAGGAATGCAAATAGTCACTAACTGCTGACGACGAGTGTTGCGTCGATCCAGGGGTATGATTAAAATGCGTACGTGCAAGTATGTAAGCTGTATGTGCTTGGATTTTTCCTTTTCTTTGCAAAGCAAAGCAAAATGCTCGTATACATTAAAGTGACTTAACTCTTTTTGCTTCGCCATGACAGCTGAGGGAATTTATTTGAAATATTGGAAACAGCAGAATTATGTAAAAGTCGAAAGTTTTTCGTTGTCTTTCTCCTATTCCTGGCTCCACTTTTCTCTTTCCATCTCTCTTTGCCTGGGTGCTGTTGTGTGAGATCATCCATGGTCTTTTTCTCTTCACTTTAAAATTTATTGCTCCATGATTTATTGGAGTTTAGGTTTCTTTGCCACTTTCATTTCTTATCATTATCTATTCATCTTTTCCTACCGTCTCCCCACTCCTACCGAAGAAGATTGCCCCCTCTGCTATGCTGGTTCCTCGTTCATGTAGCATCGCCATTAACCATTATCATTACAACAGGCCTGTGTCAGCAGAAATATCACAGCATGGGAATATTTTAAATTTATACAAGCTATGAATCCATAATTTAATCAGGGCTAAAGCAAAAATCAAAAGACCAACTCCGTTTGACGATGCGGAACTGCGGAAGGATTAAAACGGCCGGAACAAAGCCGCTGATGACGAAGATGACAGTGCATGGAGCATTGGGGCACGCGGAAGACGAACTAGTGCCCGGAGGAGGTGCGGTCGGTGGTGCAAAGGGTTTCAGTATTAAAATGAACTCTCTCTCAGCTTTATTGTAAAGTTTTACATGATTTATGTCTCTTGATTGCGTCCAGTACAGAACAAGAAACATAATCTGCTGGTTAAATATTTTGCTTTTACTCGGGTGGCTGCTTATCAGCTCGGAAAAGTTTTCTTCATTTATGGCATGGCGTTGATGACAGAGTTTCAGCCTCTGGTAGGATGTGACCATTAGTTTTATGAAAGTTGATGTTGTTTCTCAGGTTTTCTAAATATTGGTAAAATATGATCATTTTTATCCAGTGTGAATAATTAGCAGTTCACAAAAAAAAACCTTCATTAATCCACCTAGCGATGATGACACCTTTCTCGCCTTCTGCCTTCGAAAACCCATTTCAACAAAACTCAAGTGACATGTTGATGAATATCGCACTTTCATCCATTTCATGGCACCAGAGATTATATCGTTTATCTGGCTTTTGATGTTTGAACCTCAAACTCTTAGGGAAGAAGCCGCAATTTTGAATTTTGTGCTGCTATTTTTGGACTCCAGACTTCTGCTCCATACAAAATATAACAATATTTAATGGTTTTAGAGGCTAAAACACGATTGAACAGTCGTTATCTAGAATTTTGGAACGCCATTTTAGGTTTTAGATCACCATCTTGGATAATCTGGCCGCCATTTTTGAACTCCGGACTTATTCTCCATACTATATCCGTGCAATATGGGTAGCACGGTTTTAGGGCCAAAAACTCCTCTAAACATCCGCCATCTTACATATGCAGTCGCCATCATGAATTTTAGACATCTTGGATATTCCGGTCGCCACTTTTGGACTCCGGTCATCTTCGACATATCAAATATACCCATAATCTAGCCGCTATTTTTAGACTGCAGACATGATCTTCATACTATTTATACCCATATTGCACGGTTTTAGGGGCTTTAACTCCTCCAAACAACCGCCATATTGAATTTGAAGCCGCTATCTTGGATATTCCAGTCATCATTTTTGGACTTCGAACATCTTCTAGATATCAAATATATCCATATTTCATGGTTTTAGACTAAACCAGCATTAAACAGGAGTCATTTTGAATTTTAAGACGCCATTTTGGATATTCTGGTTACCATTTTTGAACTCCAGTCATCTTCCCCATACCAAATATACTGAATGGTTTTATAGCCTAAAACTCCATTGAATAGACGCCATCTTGAATTTTGAGCCGCCATCATGGATTTTAGACTACCATCTTGAAGTTTAGGCCACCATCTTGGATATTATGGTCGTTATTTTTAAACTCCAGACCAAGCATACTCCATATTGCATGGTTTGAGAGCCTAAATCATCATTAAACAGCCGCCACCTAGAATATGGAGCCGCCATCTTGCATTTTGGACCGCCATTCTGGATATTCTGGTTGCCATTTTTCTACTGCAGACATCTTCCCCATAGCAAATATACCCCATATTGCATGGTTTTAGAGCCTAAAACTCTATTCAACAGTCGCCATCTTGAGTTTTGGGCCTACAACGTGGAATTTCTGGTTTCCAGTGTTGATTTCCGTACAAAATTCATCAACCATGCTGAAGGTTACAAGAATCGCCGCTGTTTGATGTATCGCATGATGGGGCTTGGTTCAGTTACGGCCAGTTCTACTGGTGCTGGTCTGGATCTCTGGAATGGCCATAACTCCGGGCGCTTTGACCGATCCATACCATTTTTAATAGCAAACAATGCAGTAAAATTCCGGTTCGATTCGTGCTATAATCTAAAAAATCGACCAATGGGAAGTGCCTTAAAAGTGAGTAAACTTTTTTGCGCACAGACATACATACATACACACATACAGACATCATCTCAATTCGTCGAACTGAGTTGATTGGTATAAGCGACTTGACCCGTGCCTTCCATCGAAAATTCGTCTTTTGAGTGAATATATCTCGCGCTTAGTATCATACGGGCGTATCTACAATGATCGATTTCTCTTCGTCGACTTTCTCTTTGGCCAATACCTTGGTCGATAATTATTTTTCAGTTATTTTCATTGTTCTAGATGATAGTCCTAGTCGTCCTGCACTGAAAAACATCAAGAGATCATCCGAACACTGATCGTATTTCCCGGAAAACCCTAAAGAGAAAATCGATGAAGAGAAATCGATCATTGTAGATACGCCTGTATGATACTAAGCGCGAGATATAGCCTTTCAATACACTTTGTTGTACGAGAAAGGCAAAAAGATAAAAAATATCCTGACCTGAACACGGTTATAGATTTGCAGCACATTGTTCTACAACGCTATCCCTGATCATCTTCCGTCGGTTGTCCCCTGTCGTGAGAATTTCAACCGGATCTACGGGTAGTTTCCCGCCTTTGACAATAGTAATAGGATCTGCCACTTCCATACCCTTGTCCTGTATTGCAGATCTGAACATTCCGGGAGTCTCTCCAACAGCTACTTTTGAGGCTGGGTTCGGAATTTCATCCGGACCTAAGGCCTTAACTGCGATAAGGGATTTTGAAATCCCCGCAAGTTCCTCATCGATGACCTCTCATCAGCAGTCCCAGTCCTCAGCGGTCCAACGAAAGGAGGTCAAGAGCTAGGATCATGGCTCGGAAAGAGCCTCTATCTAGATGATCCCCTTCTAAATCTCTGCTCTGCATCACTCCTTAGATTCGTATTGACACTCTGACCCTCGGGCCTTTATGCTTGTCCGTATCTCGGCCTTCAGTGCGACCTTGGCAGCGGTCATCACCACTCATCGCAAATTTTGCTCCTTACTTGTACGTGTTCGCTGCATCCTCCTCCTAGCCCGTAGGCAGGTGTTGCACAGGTTCACGATCACTACCTGTACCACGGTGGTCTCCATTCCTAAGGTAGAGAGCACCATTACCAGCTCGTGACCGCTTTGACCGAGTACCTTTAACGCTCAAGTACGACCGAGGACGCTCAAATCGGAGTACCTCTCGAAATACGTAATCGTTGAAGTATGATGCCTTCCACTTTCGAGAGCTTGAGCTTGCCTTAGTCGCCCATACCTCTACCCGCTGCCTGCTTTTGTTGTAATCGATACTGTAGCGAACCGCCAGGTGATCTCTGTGAGTGTATGCATCTTATACCCTGCAGTTCGAACTACTTGTTAAGCAAGGACTACAAAATGTAACGTCGATAATCGATTCCGCTCCGTTCCGTATGAAGGTACTTTTGATACCGACATTGGCCAAATCAGCATCAAGCATGTCCAATGTCTCTAGTAGGATCTGACCCCACTAGTTTGCAAAATGGTTTCCACATTCAACGGCCTAGGCATTAAAGTAATCCGCTATCACCATCGGCCTTTGCGCTGTCAGCATGGTCATCTAGCATCTGCGTGAGCTGCTCAATCGACCACGGCGAAAGGCAGAGTAGCTACAGAAGAAAATCCCGTTTACTCTGGCGACCACAAAACTCTAGTAAGTAGAAGACACCAACTCCTGGACGGGATATTTCCCCGTCGCCCATATCGCTGCCATTTTTCCAGGCCAATCTGCGGCTTAATTGCCATTACTGGTGGGTACTCGGTATGGATCCGCAATGCTGACGATATTCGTCCGCCACTCAGAAACTCCCTGACAAAGCAGTTGATGGGCTGCCGCACAGTAGCGTTTCAGGTTCAGTTGCGTTACCAGCACTGTAATTTGTTTGCTACGACTCTTCTGAAGGCCGGACATCTTGGACCTCCCGTTGGGTGCTCAGATTTGCTTCACAGATTTCTCGGAACAAATCAAACGCTTGGGTAGACCCTTGCAGCCTCGTGCCTTGTGGCCTTCACAAATTATTCCTGCCAGGGCCTTTGCAGTCCCATGATTTATGACCCGGTTCCAAATACTTGAAGGAAGCCTCCGGTGGCTCCTGTATGGTTAGTTTTCATACTGACAAGTCCACCTTGAGCTTTCCTACTTTGACGGATTTGTTAGCGTCCGCCACAGGTAGCTGTACCAAGGCCACCTGTATTCCTTCCGGATCTTTCCGTAGGCGAACGGCTGTGGTGTCTACCTGCATATCGCACTGTTGCCGCAGTGCCGTGACGAACTCTTCCGCGTCAGCGATTTCGTCCAGGTTTTTAACCTTCAGAGTCGCCTCTGCTGTAAGAGCCCTCAACTCGACACCGTCGCCAATGATCTTTTGCGTCAGATTTTTGTACGCGATGCCCTAGCGTTCCTTCCCAAGCAGCACACAAGTCACAAAGGAGTGTTGACAGCGCAGTTTTTTGGTTGGACACTAGTCATTTTCAAGTTATTCTGCCTTTGAGTTAGAATTACATGAATGTAGCTCCTATACAACCAAAAACCTGCGCTGTCGACACTGCTTTGTGACTTGTGTGCTGCTTGGGTTGTTGCACTTGAACTCGAGGGTCATTTTACCGGTGCGAGTACGTTACATACTGCGTACGTTGGCTCCAAGATTCGGCGTCACTCCTCATCGCCTTCAAGACTAACAAGTAACTTGGACTGGTCAGTCTTGATGACGATCAAGTCGCCCTGCTCTCACTTGGCACCTGCCCTCCAACATTTCTTAGGTCTGGCGTCCCTACGCCCTGCACCTTCTGCGGTTTCTTCTTCCGCTATTCTATGGATCAGTGGATGTCCTCTCCCTGACCCGCCCTAGCTTGTGGTTGCTGAGGACCTATCAATCGCATGCGCCACACTTTCGGGGCTACCCGCGAAAGCGAAGGCCTCCGTCTGGGTAGACTATAGAAACTTCGACTTCACGAGTTCTGCAGCTGCCGCAGTTGCCATGAGTTTCTCATGGTCTTGCTTGGCTGCCGTCGTTGACTTACGAAGCCGCATCAGGGCCTGCTTGAAGTCCTTGCTGTTGTTGGACTTCGATTACGCAAAGTCAATGATAGAGTCAAGCTGCTGCGTAGCCACCTCGCAGGGAGGGCATCTCTATTTTAGTTGATGGCCCTCATCAACTACGCTCCATCCATTATCTCACTCGAGATACTAGCCGGGGAGGAGATAGGTTTTCTACGCTGGAACAACGTGCGTTGCTGCCTAAACGGAAATGCCTTCCTTCGAGGTAGTGAAGGTATTCGTCTACTTTGAATCCTTACTGACGATTGAAAACAATGTGAGTCATGAAATACGAAGACGGATCGTCAATTGTGCATTCTACAGGCTTCAGTAGAGATTGTGGTGTATATGGTTATAGACCAACAACCCTACTTAGTTGCATGGGGAAAACACTCGAGTGTATGGTTAACCATCGCCTGTCAACAGGCATTCCGATGCTGCTATGGTGAAGAGACGTTCTTTTCCGAGCTTGATCGTCTGTTGGAGAAAGCGTCGAGCGAGGGCTTACACGTAGATGAAATATCACTCAAAGTCTCCAAGGCATATGACATGACATGGAGACTCCCTATCTTGACTACCCTCAAGATATGGGATATTCGGGCGCATGTTTAACTACATAGCTAACTTCCTACGTAACCGAAGTTCTCAAGTTTTGAACGCAGGAGCAACTTATCCCCGTGGTTGCTTGAGAATGGCATCCCGCAAGGGTCTGTCATCTCAGTCACACTGTTTCTCATTGCGATGAACTCAGTATTTGAACGCATACCCCCCGGAGTACACCTCATTGTGTACGCAGATGATATGACCTTAGAATTCTAAAAGTGTAGTATAATAGGCGAGTTAGGCCAAAAATGCATCAAGCGGTTGGTTGTGTGGTGGAATGGGCAAATAGCGTCGGTGTTAAGAATTCCCCCGAGAAGTATAACCAGATGCATGTCTGCTTTGACCACACACACAGGCCAGTGTTGCCCCTTGTCAGCATCGGTGAGCACGCAGTCAAGACCGTGCGCGAGGTGAAGCTACTTGGCCTCCTATTTGGTAATAAGTTAACCTTCATCAAGCATGCCAAGTAAATGAAGGAGAAACTCAATACGAAGTTGAACATCCTTCGGGACTTGAGTGCACGCTTCTATGAAGCCTCTCGTGGCACTTTGATTAAAGTAGCTAGGGCAATGTGTGCCCCAAGCGTTCTTTACGGATCTGAATTGTGCAGCAGAGGTAGCACTGCGGTGCTAGGCATTCTAAATAGAACCTCATTACAATAAGATGTTTAGAATCTGCTCAGGCGCTTTCAAGACTTCACCGGTAGCTTCTCTACTGGTGGAGTGTGGAAAGCTACCACTGGTACATCTGGTAGCGGAGGACCTAGCTGCTAAGGCTGCGCGGGCCCTGGAAATGGACCACCTATAAGGTGGGATGCCGGTAGTCCAGCGTTCCCCGAGTCAGTGGTACGATCTTACGTCGACAAACCTCCCTTCGTTAGCCACTAGGCCTCGTCAATGGCAACGGGCATGGAACGCGGACATCCCTAGGATCGACTGGCGAGTGAGGGAAGCGTGCAGAGATGGTGCCAACCCTGCGGTAGCTCAGGCTACCTTCAGAGAGGTTGCGGCTTCGTATGCGGATAGGTCACGCTATTTCACCGATGGCTCATTAGTACAAGAGGAAGTAAGTTATGGAGTGTCTGGGGAAGCCATAAGCCACTGCAGCCGGTTACGCGGCCTCTGTGGTATCTTCTCAGCTGAGACCTATGCGCTACTGCCAGCTTGCAGGCAGGCAAACGGGTCTCAGGCTGTCGTCTTCTCAGACTCCGCGAGTTTTCTCTCCACACTAGAGCATGGGAAAATGGTCACGAAGGCATCCCAGGCAATGAGGCAGCTGATGTTCTAGCAAACCAGGGTCGTCATGCCTGGAGGTAACTTCGGTGCTCCTCTGTGATATAACCCGCTGGATCAAGCGGACCTCGAGGGAAACGTGGAACTCGACCTGGTATCACAACTGGGATGCGTTCTTCCGAAGGATTAAGAACGATACGCAAAAGTGGAGAAATGTGCCCAGTTCTCGAGATCAAAAGATTCTGACTCGGCTGAGAATCGGACACACATGGCACACTCATGGGTCACGATTCGGTGGCAATACGGCCTATTGTCAGAGATGCGGACAAGTACTAGACGTAACGCATATACTGGTAGAATGTACAGCACCTGAAGAATTGAGGGCGGAGGAGGGAGGAGAGTGTCTAGTGCAATGTGACGTCAACACGATTTGCCGACTAAGGGATAAGCTGTCTTGCATCAAGCGGTTCACACCTTGTGCCGTCACGAATGAACTTTATTATTTAACTTACTTACCGGTCAGGCTAAGGCCGGGGTGGCCTCTGCTGTACATAGTAGCCGCCTCCATTCCACTCGGTCCATGGCTGTTTGCCTCCAGTTCCGCACTCTGCGTAGGGTCCGCAGATCGTCCTCCACTTGGTCGACCCACCTAGCTCGCTGCGCTCCACGTCTTCTTGTACCGGTCGGATGACTCTCGAGAACCATTTTAGTCGGGTTGCTATCCGACATCCTGATGACGTGACCCGCCCACCGTAGCCTCCCGATTTTCGCGGTATGGACGATGGTTGGTTCTCCCAGCAGCTGATGCAGCTCGTGGTTCATTCGCCTTCTCCAAGTCCCGTCTTCCATCTGCACTCCGCCGTAGATGGTACGCAACACCTTCCGTTCGAAAACTCCAAGGGCGCGTTGGTCCTCTGCACGTAGGGTCCATGTTTCGTGCCCATAGAGGACGACCGGTCTAATCAACGTTTTGTAGATAGTTAACTTCGTGTTACGGCGAACTTTATTCGATCGTAGAGTTCTGCGGAGTCCAAAGTAGGCACGATTTCCTGCCACAATGCGCCTCTGAATTTCTCTGCTGGTGTCGTTTTCGGCGGTCACCAGTGAGCCCAAGTACACGAATTCTTCAACCGCCTCGATTTCATCACCGTCGATATGAATTCGGGGTGGCGGGCGCGGTGATTCCTCCCTGGAGCCCTTTGCCATCATGTACTTTGTCTTCGACACATTAATGACTAATCCGATTCGCCTGGCTTCACTCTTTAGTCGGATGTACGTTTCCGCCATCGTCTCAAATTTACGAGCAATAATATCAATATCATCGGCGAAACCAAGCAGCTGAACGGACTTCGTGAAAATCGTCCCACTCGTGTTTATCCCCGCTCTTCTTATTACACCCTCCAAAGCAATGTTGAACAGCAAGCACGAAAGACCATCACCTTGCCGCAACCCTCTGCGAGATTCGAAGGGACTCGAGAGTGTCCCTGATACTCGAACTACGCACATCACTCGATCCATCGTCGCCTTGATCAACCGTATCAGTTTATCCGGGAATCCGTATTCGTGCATAATCTGCCATAGCTGTTCTCGATCGATTGTATCATACGCCGATTTGAAATCGATGAACAAGTGATGTGTGGGCACGTTGTATTCGCGGCATTTCTGCAACACCTGGCGGATGGCGAACATCTGGTCCGTTGTAGCGCGTTCACCCATAAATCCAGCCTGATATTGCCCCACGAACTCTCTTGCAATCGGTGATAGACGGCGGCATAAAATTTGAGAGAATATCTTGTAGGCAGCGCTCAGTAGTGTGATCGCGCGGTAGTTCCCGCAATCCAACTTGTCGCCCTTTTTGTAGATGGGACACACGATACCTTCCATCCATTCCTCCGGTAATACTTCCTCCTCCCAAATCTTGGTAATGACCCAGTGTAGTGCTCTCACCAGTGCTTCTCCACCGTATTTTAGAAGCTCGCTTGGTAGTTGATCTGCTCCAGCGGCTTTGTTGTTTTTTAACCGGCCAACCTCCTCCTCAATCTCTTGAAGGTCAGGGGGCGGAAGTCTTTCGTCCTGTGCACATACTCCTAGATCTGTTACCACGCCACCTCCGGTACTTGCAATGTCGCCATTGAGGTGCTCATCGTAATGCTGCCGCCACCTCTCGACCACCTCACGCTCGCTCGTGAGAATATTCCCGTGATTATCTCGGCACATGTCGGCTTGTGGCACAAAGCCTCTGCGCGAGCGGTTCAGCTTCTCGTAGAACTTTCGTGTGTCCTTAGCGCGGTACAGCTCTTCCATCGCTTCGCGATCTCGTTCTTCCTGCTGGCGCTTCTTCATCCGGAAGACTGAGTTCTGCCTGTTCCGCGCCTGTTTGTAACGTGCCTCATTCGCTCTCGTACGGTGTTGCAGCATTCTCGCCCATGCTGCATTCTTCTCGTTTTTCAACTGTTCACATTCGCCGTCGTACCAGTCGTTTCTGTGATTCGGAGTCGCGAAGCCTAGTGCTGTAGCCGAGGTACTACCTATGGCGGATCGGATGTCCCTCCAGCCATCTTCAAGTGTAGCTGCGCCAAGCTGCTCTTCCGTTGGTAGGGCCACTGCTAACTGCTGCGCGTAGTCTTGAGCCACTTCTACGTTACGCAGCTGCTCGATGTTGAGTCGCGGCGTTCGACTTCGACGCGTGGTGATAACTGTCGAAAGTTTTGAGCGCATGCATACAGCGACTAAGTAGTGATCCGAATCTATATTCGCACTGCGGTATGTGCGGACATTGGTTATATCCGAGAAGAATTTACCGTCGATTAGAACGTGGTCGATTTGGTTTTCTGTTTGTTGGTCGGGTGATCTCCAGGTGGCTTTGTGGATATCTTTGCGGGGGAAGAAGGTGCTTCGGACTACCATACCACGGGAGGCTGCAAAGTTTACGCATCGCTGGCCGTTATCATTCGATACGGCGTGCAGGCTGTTGCGCCCGATTACCGGTCTGTACATTTCCTCCCTTCCTACCTGCGCGTTCATGTCGCCGACAACGATTTTCACGTCACGCGGCGAGCAACCATCGTATGTTTGCTCTAACTGCGCGTAGAACGCTTCTTTCTCGTCATCGGGTCTCCCTTCGTGTGGGCAGTGGACGTTGATGATGCTGTAGTTGAAGAAACGGCCCTTAACCCTCAACATGCACATCCTTGCGTTGATCGGCTGCCACCCGATCACACGTTGTCGCATCTTGCCCAACACTATAAATCCTGTTCCCAGTTCATTGGTGGTGCCACAGCTTTGGTAGAAGGTAGCCGCTCGATGCCCGCTTTTCCACACTTTCTGTCCAGTCCAACAAAGTTCCTGCAACGCCACGATGTCGAAGTTGCGGGGATGTAGTTCGTCGTAGATTATCCTTTCACATCCTGCGAAACCTAGTGACTTGCAATTCCATGTTCCAAGTTTCCAATCGTAGTCCTTATTTCGTCGCGTGGGTCTTTGCCGATTGTATCGAGTCGTATTTTCTCCTATGATATTCGCAATGGGGATTTTTACGGGTGGCTTATTGGGCCTACGCCAACACTCCTGTCTCGCCGGAGGGCCATCGTGCCAGTTCTGTTTAACGTCCCAACCAACACT